>NC_028640.1:16774060-17100102 GCF_001406875.1 Solanum pennellii
GAATTTTAGAAGTTATTGAATTGGTTTTATTAATGAGTTTAAGTCTTCCGCATTACTTTCTGTGGATATTATATTGAAATATAGGGTTTAGATTGGTTGGTTCGCTCACATAGGAGGGTAAGTGTGGGTGCCAGTCGCGGCTCGGTTTTGGGTCGTGACAACTAGGTCAAAAATACATGAAATTTAGGACTGTTATGTCGGGAAAAGCCCCCTATCCCACCTTCAATAAATTTATCAATGCTCTTAAAGTTTCTTACATGAGAGAAGAAGAGGAAGATGTGCCCAACAAGATTATAACATGACATTTACGGCATAAAAAGGTAGGGGTCGAGGGAGTCATAATAAAAAAGACATGCAACCGTTGTTTTAACTTAAGAGGAAGAGGATTCAAGGTTGCTGGACATTTAAATAATAATCAGGACATTCTAAATATGTAGATTACAAACACTAAGAAAGGAAAAACCACACCTATTTTATACCAAATTGGTGATAGAAATAATCACACTCTTTGAAGTGCTTCTACAAGTGGGATCACTCTTATCAGGTTGAAGATGATCTTCCATAGGCCCTAGCTTCTATGAACATATTAATTCCACATGTGAAGATGCTACAATCTACGTGATTTTGGTGCAACAACTTACTATGACAAACACATAAGATAATATGTCAGATCTTCAAATCTTTAAAGGAAAAAATTAAATAATTGTAAGGAATGGTTCTCAATTAGAAATTATACAAGTTGAAAATCTTAACAAATCAGGTTTGAAAGCTAAAGATATACAAGTAGTGCCTAAAATCACAATGAATGTTCTCTCTTTTAGTAACTGGCAAAGACAATTTCGCGGCTTTTAAGCTTCAAGAATTTGGTTTTCATATTAAGGAAAAGAAGCCAAGGACACCACCGGCCAAGGTCTTTAATAAAAAGGACTATATCAATTGGAAGACAACAACCATTTTTCTTTGACAACATAATATTGGAATTAGAAGTCAGAGGGTATTTGACATTCTAGATTAGGACATCTTAGTTTAAAGTAATTGAATCATTTGGTAGCAATAAATGCATTGATGTTAGGAGTTGTAATAAAGTGCCTATCCACAATTCAAGTTAATCTTTTATTATCAAGTATTTAACCTTCAGACTTTCATCAAGATGATGACGAAAGAAAAATAATAGTTTTCACTTTACCCTAACTTTGATACCTTATTTCCTTTGATTATGACATCACCAATATTCTTAGAGGTAAGTGAATTTTAGCATCAAGTCACAAATTCAAACTTTGACATATTCGACATGATTACAATTGTCATAGAATAATTGAGTTAATATTATAATAATGGTAAATTAATGTTCAAATAATAAAGTATGATATGATTATAAATTATACTATACACATGAACATAGAATGTCTTAAGGGCATTTAGACTCATGAAGCATTGAAACAGTAGATTTCATATGTAATTTTAATTGTTTCACAATATTTATTATTAGTTTCAATAGAAATGGTGAAGAAGAAGGAAGAAGAAAGAAGTGAAGGGGGTGAGTGGGGGTTGGGTATGGGGGAATAAAAATGGATCCACATTTTAAACATCAATTTTAGAAAATGCATTTGTAATTAATTATTTAGTGTAAATTAATTTTAAAAAGTGTTGAAGAAAAATTTGTGAAAACAATTAATTAAAATACTAATCAATGACGTGGTGTTGACATGACTATGATGTGACACTTACATGGCTATGTTGTTGCAAGTGAAAGTGGTATAATAATCTCAGAGTGATTTTTAATTCACTTCAAAGATGTTAAGGAGTGTATTTAAACACCCGTGTAGTTTAAGTGCTAAAATAAGTTATCATATCCAATTCACGGTTTTATTTTATGTATTTTCTCTAGATATTAACACTAAAAAATTGTAAGAATTTCAAGACATATTTAATACAATAATATTCTTCTTCATGACACATCATATACTTATCATAATGTATGACAAGAAAATATTTACGATTATTTGAAGTAACATTCTATCATGTTACTTAGAATTTAATTTAATGTTATAAGCTAATTAGTAACATATAAATAAAATAAAAAAGTAAATCTAAACGGTATCAATTATTATGCCTAGTAAAGTATCATAAAAATGCCTAAAGAAAGTTATTTACTCAGTAATTAAATTGCATATCAAAGACTTAAGCAAGTGCTATTAGGGATGTTATTGACATATAAATGTATACCTATGTATAGCTTACTCAGAAAGAAAATTGATTAATTTTTAGAAAAAGAATAATTTTGAATTAATTAGTCTCAATTGGTGAGAGACTCGTGTTTGATAATGTATTGTGAAATATTAGCAATATAAATTAATATAAGACAATAAATATATAAACAAGATACATGGAAGATAATGTTTTCTTATTTCTTTCTTATTAACTTTTTGATTGTACCTTTTTATAAAATAATCGTCACTTAGTTATAGTACAAAATTTATTTTCAAATTGCATGAATTGAATAGTTTTCATTTATTTCATATATGAACTTCAGAAAGAGTTATAGAAGATGTCCACATCAATGGATTTATAACATGTACAAAATATAAATGCATTTTAATTTATCTTTATTTTTTATGAAAAATAAAAATATTATTTCACATAGACATATACCACAAAAGTAATAAAAAAGACTAAAATCACATAAGTAATGAAAAATTATAAAAAATTATATACCTCATTATTGACATATAATTTTGACCGATTTTTAACAATTTTAAGGAATCCTATTCGATTAAATACCTATTTTAAAACTTATTTTAAGTTTAGAATTTTAGTCGATTTTGCATAAAAGTTATATATTTTAGTATATTTACTTTATAAAATTATTGTCAATATTATAAAAGTATTTTAAATAATTAGTAATGAATTTCTAAATAATTATTTTATTCAAATGTTCCAAACTTTAAGTGATTTTAATTATATAAAACATATTATCATATTTATAGTATTGGAATTGAATAACATTTCTTTAAATTTCCTCAAAATTATTTAAATCTTAGCCTGATCTATTCTAATTTCTTTCAATTCTAGTCACTTCAATTCTAATTTCAAAAAAACCACCCTTTTGTCTTAATTATAACCAATTTCTATTGCAATTTTAATCATTTCAGATCCCATTCAATATTTTTAATTTTTAATCTCGTATATCCATCCTTAAAATTAAATCTCAGCCTCTCGTCTAAAATAATTTAATGATTGTGATTAAATTTCCTATTTCTTCCTATTTTTACACTAAAAAACCTATTCCCTAAAAAGATCATCCTATTCTCTCTCACCCTCTCTCTCTCACTCCTCTCTCCAGCTGCCTCTCTCACTTCTCCAAAGGAATCCGCCGCCCTCTCTCTGCTCACCACTTTCCGGCGAAGGCCGCCAAAGGTGGCGATGCCTTCTCTCTCCCCTAGCCTCTGCTCCTCCCTCCTCTCTTCTTTCTTCCTCTCTCCCCCTCTTGTCTCTTCTCCACAGCATTCCGTTGAGGAGCAACAAGCAACCAATAGCCGGCGCCGCTCCGCCGCCCTTCCTTTTCTTGTTAGGACCACCGAAACCAACATAATCAGCCGCCCAATCTCCCCTCTCTCTCTCCAGCAGCGAACTCCGGCGAGGCAGTGATCCGATCAACAATTGCGGAACTCCGATGAGCCTTCTCCTCTCTTCTCCTTCCTTTTCTTTTTCTCCTCTCTTCTCCAATAGAAGCTCGCGAAGACAGCAGCTCGAGCCAGCGACAACTCTGACCGACACCACCCTCCCCTCTCCGCCATCCTCCTCCTCTCCTGTTCTCCGGTCGTCTCTGGCAACACCTGCAAACAAGAATAAGCAGCAGGAAGGGCCCGTTTGGATGGGCTTAATAAAAGTAGCTTTAAAAAAGTACTTTTGAAAGTGCTGTAACTTATTTTTAAAATAAGCAGTTATGCGTTTGGATAAAAGTACCGAAGTTAAAAAAAAAAGTTGTTGATGTGTTTGGCAAATAAGTGCTGATAAACAGCTTTTTAAATCAAAATGTCTGAAATACCCTTAAAAGTTGTTAACATGATAAAAGTTAATTAATTTATATTTTACAGCCATAGATAATTATATTTTGCTATCATTCACATATTTCTTTCTCATCACAAATTATTTATAAGAGGAATATAAACTTATTATAGATTTTAAAGATATATAATTTGAATAGATCAAAGAACAATTTAAGATTTATTTTAGTTTCATCCATAAGTAATAATAATTGTCTATCATTCACATATTTCTTTATTATCACAAATTATTTATAAGAGGAATATAAATTTTTATTTTTCAACATATTATCGATATCAATCGAGAGAAAATGAAGAAAGCTAATAAAAAAATAATCGAAAAAACTTACTTCAAGGTTTATCTTCACTTCAAATTTGAAGAACAGGAAGAAGTTCAGCAGCTATGCCAAACGTGAAAAGGAAAAAATGGAAGAAAGAGATCTTAGGATTATGTGGGTAATTTGGAGATTGTATAAAAATATTAAGGGCAAAAAGGTAAAAATATGGTCAACTTAAAACAGCTTATAAGCTAAAAAAAAAAAGCACCCCTACCCCAGCTTTTAACTTTTGGCTTAAAATAAGTTTTTTTTAACTTAAAATAAGTTGTTTTGAGTATTGCCAAACAGCTAAATAAGTCAAAAATCAGCTTTTAAGTCAGTTTGACCAACTTTTAAGCTGAGCCAAACAGGCTCGAAGAACTACGATTAAAAAGTTACAATTTATAGGCAGACATCTTTATGTTCTCTTAATTTGATTTATTTTTATTTTTTATTTATTATTTTGACTTTTCAAATGTGTGATTATCTTTTGTTTGCTGTTTGTGCTACTATTTTTGGTGATTTTTAAATTTCAATTCTATCAGTTCTAGTATAAAATATTGTCATGTCCATGCTCTAATTTGATTTGAGGGTGATTTAGTATTCCTAGTTGCCTACCTTATAATTAATACGGAAAATGGCCTAAAATACCCTTAAAGTATTAAAATGGTACACAATTATCCCATCCACCTATTAGCCCTCAAATACCCTTCACATCCATCTTTGGGTCCAAATTTACCCCTTCATTAACGGATCAAAATTAAAAAAAATTAAATTATAATTTTTAATTACGTGGCACTCAACCATTGGTTGTAATTTAATTATTTAAAATAATTTAAAACCCACCCATTACCCACCCATTTTAACTAAACCCGCCCCACTTACCCAATTTAAAAAAAAACCCATCTAACTAAAAAACCCTAAAACCTTATTCCTCCAATTTTCACAAACCCACGCTACTTCATTGTCTTCTTCTTCTTCTTCATCTTGCAACTTGAAGAAAATTCGTTCACAATCTCGACTTGAACTCAAGTAAGAACTTTTGTGCACTTCGAAATTTCAGTTAGGATTTAGGTTTTAATCGATGTTACTTGTTTTGTGAATCGATTTCTATTTATGTTAATATTTCGTGTATTCTGTGCTTTTTTGACAATTACTTATGGTGATACTACAATTTTGTTTAGTGTTGTCTATTTATGTTATTGTTGTGTGTTACTATGTTGATTTTGAGTAGGATTTTTTTATTGTTGTCTCAAGTTTGTTCTTTTCTGCCTTTACTCGTCGTTTCTCCCTTTATTTCATAATACTTTTGAATTTGTGTTAGTCAGATATGCCTTTACTATTGTTAGGTATGAAATATTTTATCAAATGGTCCATTTTTTAGATTTTAGGTATTATATTATATATTTTTGCGTATGTAAAGTTTTACTTTGAAGCATGTGGTCCCTATTCTTTTACTCTTGGTAGATTCCTCTGTTTTTTTAAATATTTTATTGTTGTCTAATATGGCCCCTTTTTTTTTTTTGTCTATAATGTCCTTTTCTTGAAGAATGGTTGACAAGGTGGACCTATTATTCTATTATGGGGGCAAGTGGGTACTGACACCTAATGTTATTTACATTAAAAAATGGCAAAAGGGTCTGATATACCCCTCAACTTTGTCATTTAGAGCTGATATACCCCTTGTTATGAAAGTGACTCATATATACCCCTACTTGTAAACAAATGGCTCACATATACCCTTTTCCTCTAACGGAAATGAAAAAACAATAAATTTTCAATCTAAATTTTTATGATTTTTTTCTAAAAAATATAATCCCATATGAGTAAATTTAATCCTCGTCAAACATATTTTTTTTTACTTTTTTTTGTTTCAATGACTAATTTAAAATTATTATTTTGATAATCAAATTTATTTATGTTTCACTAATATTCTTGTAAAACTTATTGTAGATGACCAAATTTTATTTTTCGAATACAAAATTAAATTAAAATATACACAAAAAATTAGTTTAATTTTTTTCTTTAAACAAAGGAATGAAAGAAAAAAATAAAATAAGAATAAGAAACTCAAATAATTATAATAAAAGAAGTCAAAAAATAATTTATGTATGAAAAAAATTAAAATATACCTTGAACTTTTATCGAAGAACCATATATACCACTAAATAATTTTTTTAAAAAAATTATAAGTAATAAATATAAATTTAAGACTAATTATTTAAAATTCCGTTAAATGAAGGGTATATGTGAGACATTTTTTAACGGCAGGGGTATATGTGAGCCGTTTGTATAACGGTAAGGGTATATATGAGCCACTTTTATTTGAGGGGTTTATCAGCTCCAAATGACAAAGTTGAGGGGTATATCAGACCCTTTTCCCTTAAAAAATTCACTCATGTTTGGAAGGATATGATCCAGATTTATTGTCATATATAGACATATGTGAAGAGTTCCATGAAAAGTTAGGTTTTAGTAAGGTCCAACAACTTCTACTCAAAGGACCTTCTGGGAGGTATTATTTGATTGAGGGGGATTCTGGCATAAGAACAATACAGACAGCACTGTCTATCAACTTGAATTATTTGCTGTAGATGAGGGGGATGATGTTGTTCCAACTATTGACATCAGCCACAATGATGAACCATACCTAGTCACAGTAGATGTTGCTACTGAAGGTGAATCAAGTGAGGAAGAAGATGATGAAAATGAACCTAATCTAGTCACAGTGAATGAACCTAATCTAGTCACAGTGAATGCTGGAATAGATGTTGCAACTGAAGGTGAATCAAGTGAGGAAGAAAATGATGAAAATGAGCCTTATCCAAGTGACTACAATAGTGAAGAATTGGAATCCTTTAGGTTGGAAAAGAAAAGAGAAATTAATGATCAACTTGACAACTTTAAAGAGTTGGAAAAAGGTATGAGTTTTAAGAACCTTGATGAAGCTAAAAGGGTTGTAAGTTACTACTCAATTGCTAGGAAGGTTGCCCTTAGAGTTGACAAGAGTGACTCTGTTAGAGTTAGATATAAATGTATTGTTGGTTGTCCTTTTGTGTGTCTTATTTCTGAAGTTAAGAAAGGGCAAGGATTTGAAATTAAGACTTTGCAAACAAAACATACATGTCCAGAAGCATTCAAGAATAGAAGAGCTACTCAACAAGCTCTAGCACACTACTTTAAGAATGGGGTCCAAAATGATCCTAACTGCAAAGTGACTGAAATGAGAAAGATTGTAGATGATAACTTTAAGCTTTATATTAGTTATTCAAAAATGAAGAGGGTTAAAAGACTTGTACTGGAAAAACTAGATGGTAGCTATGTTGATGATTTCAATAAATTGGAGGGTTATGCTCAAGAGTTAAGGGACAGTAATCCTGGTAATGATGTAATTATAAACATATCCAAAGAGGCTTTATTGGAACATGGACAAAGAAAATTTTTGAGAATGTATATTTGTATTCAGGCTTTGAAAAGTGGTTGGAGAGCTGGTTTGAGACCATTTATAGGGTTAGATGGCACCTTTTTAAGAGGCAAGTTCAAGGGAATTTTATTGGTCGCACTTGGTCAAGATTCAATGAAGCATTTCTATCTACTTGCTTGGGGAGTAGTGGATAGAGAAACTATTAGAACATGGAAATGGTTCATTGAGTTGCTGAGGAACTCATTGGGGTTGGCAGATGGTGAAGGATTGACACTAATGTCTGATATGCAAAAGGTAATTTTGCAAGTGTTTGACAGTTTTTTATTTATAGTTATTGTATACACTTGAATTTTTTTAAGCTATTCTATTCTATTTTTTTCTTATTGTTACAGGGCTTGATTGGTGCTGTTAGTGCTTTTCTTCCAAAAGCAAAACATAGATGGTGTGCAAAACACATAGAAGCCAATTGGTCTAAGTCTTGGAGTGGTGTACAAATGAAGAAGATGTTTTGGTGGTCTGCTTGGAGTACATATGGAGAGGAATTTGAAGACCAATTAAAGTCCATGGGTTCTGTGTCTAAAAAAGCAGTCGAAGATCTTTTATGGTATCCACCACAACATTGGTACAGGGCCTTTTTTGACACTGTATGCAAAAACTACTCCTATGATAATAATTTTACTGAGTCTTTCAACAAATGGATTTTGGAAGCAAGGGCAAAACCAATAATCAAGATGCTGGAAGACATTAGAATTAAGGTATTGCCGCTATTTTATATAACTATATGATAACATCTATTAATGTTTAATATGATAGTAATATGTAGGTGTACATGTATAAATTATATATGTCATGTACATGTTATATATTTCATTGTTATCTATAGGTTATGAAAAGGTTGAAAAAACTTGAACAAGAGGGTAAGAAGTGGACGGAAGAGTATAGTCCATATTCTATGGATCTGTATCATGATTTCAGAATATTTGTTGAAGGTTGTCAAGTTGTTGCTAATGGAGACTTAGGATATGAGGTGGTTGAGGGTATAGATAGACATGTTGTGAATCTTGCTAGAAAGAAGTGTACTTGTAGGACATGGGATTTGACAGGAATACCATGTCCTCATGCTATTAAAGCATTAAAACATGATAAAATAGAGGCACTGAATGAGATGCATTGGTGGTATTCTAAAGAATCTTACTTGCTTGTATACCAGCCTAAAATTCAACCTGTTAGAGGTGAGAAATTCTGGAAAATTGATCTTTCTCAAGCTATGCAACCACCACAAATTCATAAATTGGTTGGTAGACCAAAATTAATGAGAGTAAGGGAAAAAAATGAGGCAAGAAAAAGGGAAGGATTATGGTCGAAAAGTAGAAAAGGATTGCAAATGACATGTGGAAATTGCAGTGTTGTAGGTCATAATCGAAGAAGATGTCCCCTAGTAATTCATGTCTTATCAATTTTTAATTACTTCCAATGTATAATTATTTATCTTACACTTTGACAAATTTTACAGCTTCAAGAAGGAAGACAAGTTCTCCCAGATGAACCAATCGTGATGCCAACTCTTGAATTTGTTGCATCTTCTAGTCGACAAACTAGCCATCAATCAAGTGAAGAATTCAATGAAGATGCTGGTCCTTCAAAATCAAAAAGAAAAAATGCTTCAAAGGACAAATTTGATGCACTACCAAAGAGGTCTAAAAACGATGGAAAAGAAAAATTTATTGCACCTTTGATTGAAATTGTTGATCAGGATGAAGTTGAAGACGGTATTGAATCTGAGGATGAGGATACAGTCCTTGCACCTAGAGTGATATCTGAAGAAAAAACTAGACTTCAAATGAAGAAGATGCTACAACAACCAATTGGTTCAAGAATGATTAGTTTTAAGGGTGATGAAAATGGTGTTGTTGTACCTACTAATTTACCATACTCACCAAAAAAGCTAACTTGGAAAGGCAAATCATGTGTAACCTCAAGTCAGTTGAAAAAAGACAAGAAAAAAAAGATTGGCAAGCTTAAGGCAAAGAGGGGCAAGCATTAGAAAGTAGTTGCTAAGTATTGATTTAAAGTTTTTGTTTAGTATGTAATGGCATAATGGAACTTCTTAAACTGCTATTTTTGGAGGGGCAAGCATTCAATTTAGATTGATAATGTTTTGTGGGCTGAAAATATTTTGTGACTTGAAAATTTTATGAATGCATTCTATTATTTGGTGGTTTTGTGGAACTGTTGAAACTTTGTGGTTTGTGTAACTGTTGAAACTTTGTGATTAAATGCAAAGGACAGTGGCTGGAAAGGAAACACCATTACTCTTTTTTTGGCTTCTTCAATACTTGAGTTGTTAGTGTTCCTAACATCCATAACTATACGTTCAGTCAGTGGAGCTGAAGATGCAGAGGTTTTTGAGCAAGAAATATAGAAAAGTACAACCTACGGAGATTGTGACGGTTCGTCGTGTTCGTGACGGTCCGTAGGTGGCATCGTAGTGCAGCTGCTGAAGGAAGATGGAAAATTCTGGTGTGGGGTTACGGAGTGCATGACGGACCGTCGTATCCATGACGGTCCATCCTGCTGGTTCGTCATGAAGATCAGAGAAGTAGTCCCAGTACCCAAATTCCAAGAGTTTAAGTGTTTTGGAACGGAGACCCTCGACGGACCGTTGTGCCTGTGACGATCCGTCTTACCTGTCGTCGAGGGTAATGAAGAGAGCAGCAGAAGAAATTTTCCGTGTGTGACAGACCGTCGTAGCCGTGACGGTCCGTCCTGCTGGTTCGTCATGAAGATCAGAGAAGTAGTCTCAGTACTAGAATTCCAAGAGTTCAAGTATTTTGGAACGGAGACCCTCGACGGACCGTTGTTCCTGTGACGATCCGTCATACCTACCGTCGAGGGTAATAAGGAGAACAGCAGAAGAAATTGCACAAGTATGGGACGACGGAATCCATGACGGTCCGTCGTGACCACGACAATCCGTCGCGTGGTCCATCGATCCAGCCGTGTTTTGACAGTTTTCCAGCAGATAGAGTCCTTATTTAATTAGGTATCATTAGGCTGTGTCATTAAACCTGAAATAGATGGTAGTGATAGTCAACAAATGTTTTATGTCGCAATGTTTGAGCTGCTGATTGCTCCGTTACTCTTGGTGTTGATTATGTGGTTCTACCATCATAAAAAGAGTGTAAACCAATCTGTGATTTCTCACAGTTTTCGTGTGGGGATTGAAAGCAAAAAATTAGAGCAAGGCAAAACAATTTAGCCTCTGATTAGCACAACCCATAAGAGGGAACATCATTCCTAAATCTTACTCATATTTACAGAAGAAAACACATTGGAAGTATTAGCTAGTAGGTTTTCTTGTAATCTTTATTATCTTCCTCTGGTTTGGGTTATCAGCAGCTTATAGTGAAAGTCACAAGTTTATAGTGAAATTCATATCTTTAACCTTTGAACAGAGGAAGCAACAATCACTGAATTACTGCCAAATTGATGAGAAATTAACAATGAAGTAGTAGACATAACAATCAAAATAAATGTAGCTTTGCCAGAAAATGCACACACCAATGTATCATTAGTAATAACAATATTGCATAATTCGTCATTAGTAGACACAACAACAACCAACATCATCTTCACAAATAATCAAAATAAAAATGCAGCTCACTAACTTAACACAAACAACTGCACTACACTAAATCATCTTGGCAGCTGCAAAACCTAGAATAATAGCCCAAGAAACTGCAAGCAAACTTATCAATTTATGAACTTTCAACTCTAACATCGAAACTTTTTCATCCAAGCTAGATACTTTCTTCATCTTTGAACTCTCAATTTTATCCATCAACTCCAAATTTGACATTTTTCCCTTCAAGGCAGAAACTTTCGTCAAATCAGAAATTTCATTTTCATTCATATCGTTCAACTCAGACATTTCATCGGCACTCATATCCTTCAAATAAGAATCTCCAATGCCACCCATATCCTCCACAATCTTCTTCAAATGATTTTTTTCTTTCCGAATTGAATCCAATTCAACTTTTTGATTATGAATCATGGTTGACACATGACGTGGAAGTTTGTCATCAATCCAATTCCAATAACCACAAGAATTTGACCCAATACGACCACATCTGTAGAATCGATGCCCAACATTTTCAAGAGTTGTAGCAGTATAATATCTTGCCAAAAATCCACACTTACATGTACGAGATTGAAGTTCTTCAGCGGAAGAAATCGAAGAAGAAGTTGACATTTTCTTCTTGAAGAAGAAGACAATGAAGTAGCGTGGGTTTGTGAAAATTGGAGGAATAAGGTTTTAGGGATTTTTAGTTAGATGGGTTTTTTAAAATTGGGTAAGTGGGGCGGGTTTAGTTAAAATGGGTGGGTAATGGGTGGGTTTTAAATTATTTTAAATAATTAAATTACAACCAATGGTTGAGTGTCACGTAATTAAAAATTATAATTTAATTTTTTTTAATTTTGGTTCGTTAATGAAGGGGTAAATTTGGACCCAAAGGTGGATGTGAAGGGTATTTGGGGGCTAATAGGTGTATGGGGGGTAATTGTGTACCATTTTTAATACTTCGAGGGTATTTTAGGCCCTTTTCCGTAATTAATATGTATTGCTTGTCCATTGATTGAGTTCGATAAGATTCGAACATGATTTGAGTTATTCACCTAATCTTGTCACCCTGATTTTCTTCTTTTCTAAATGGTAATTTCATTGTGCTAATTTTATATGGCATTGATTAATTTGACACCAAAGTGATTCAGACAGATTTTATGGCTTGATAAGGTAAATTTTGATAATGAACAAGTATTCTTAAACTTATCACCGAAATTTTAGATACACACTTTTACTATACTAAGGTCATATTAATCCTTGAACTTATTTAATTAATAATTTTTTACTCTTTTTCGGTATACGTGATACTATCCTGTGAACCCAGCGTGGTTGACTTTTTTTCAAGTTAGTGACACGTAAGTCAAAAAGGGGTTGAAAATTACTTATAAAATAAGTTCAGGGGTAATAAGACCTTACTATTGTATAATTATATCTCTGAAATTTCAGGCATAGATTGAAGGGTACTTGTTCATTTTCCCATTATTTTATTTATAATTTGTCAATTGATTATAGTTGCCTTAATTATATTTGAATTAATTCTTACTTGTATTTTAGTAAAGATATATTTCATTGAGCTAAGAATAATTTTGTTGATTTAGTTTCTCGTTTATAAGGATTATGTTATATTAATAGGATCCGAAATTATCTCTTTCCTTAAATTCTTTCAATTATTAATATAGTGAATAAACTTATTTGATTTCCTTGGTTTAATTATAATATAAACAAAGTTCTTACTTGTTTATATGTGGAAAAAATTAATTAATAATAAAATTTGATTGCTCATTATTTAAGGAAAAGTATATTACTCTTTCTAATTTTATTTTTTTACTTGCTTAAATTTGATAAAAAATGATAATTTGTCTGTTTTGGTTCTCCTTTAAAATAAGGAAAATGTTATTTAATTAATTCCTTAAAATATACTCTTTCTCGTTGTAAATCATGCTCCTCTTAGCTATATAAATAGGACCCCTCCTTTCATTATAATTCACTCACTTTTTTAACACAAGTTCTCTCATTACTTTCAACTCTCATCTCCCACGTAGCTCATATTCTAAAATACTTTAGATATTGTTCTATTCTTGAAAAGAAATAAGAACTCTAGTTAGGCTTTAGATCATTCGTTCTTGCTGTGTTGCTGTCGTGGATTGAAAACCTTACTAAAATCTTTCATTGCTGACATAAAATTCTGCATAACCGGTTAGTTCTTTCTATTAGTTTAATTTTTGCATTGTTAGTATTATATGTGTACCATGTGATTAATGTTACTCTTGCTATCGTCCTTTATGCGTTATTGCTTGTCCGTATTCTCATTTTACTTTAATAGGGTTTTGAACTTGAAGGTTCAATATGTTGAAGAATTTCTCAGAAAAGATTTTCGGACAAGTTTATTATAGTTTATGTTAATATTGTATTTATTTCTTAAAACTTGTAATATTTTGTATTACGCCAACTCTAAAGCATTCTAATATATAAAATATTTGGGGGATCGTCTAATGGGAGAGGAAATTATGTACTAATTGTTGTTTATTTGCAAACTTATTAATTTAGAGATCACACATGTAGGATTTAAATAATAAGAATAGATATCATGCTCATAGGATTTAACTAATAAAATCAAGGTTAATTAGTTATTTTAAATAATTTTTGCATTCTTCAACAACTTAACCATGTTAATTCATTAATCAAATTCTATTTAATCTTAAATTGCTAATAAAATTACCATGCCTATAATCATTGAGAAACCATGTTCATAACTTTACCACATTAATCAACTTATGTGAATATGTTAAATTTGGCATAATCTTGATTTCTTAAAATCTTGTCTTCTATGTTAATTTTTTGTTAATTGATTAATAATGAACTAGTCACCATGGTGTGAGTTATTAATTTTCAGCATGTTTATTAATTTTTAAGTTTGTTAAGGAGTTTTAAAATAATTAGAGTATAACAACTTTTGCATGTTAAAATCACATTCTAATAATTTTAGTAGGTTAATTGGTTAGATATTCATAATTCTTTGTATGTTAATACTTTTTTCACCATGTCTTATCACGTAGAAATCATGCCTAAGGATTAAAAATATTTATATATATATATATATATCATTTGGAGTTAGAAAATTATGCCTATATGTGTTATTCTATTGTTTTGACTTTCCGAACATCTAGAAATTCTATTTATATGCTTGTAAATAATTTTTCAGCATATTAATAATTGAAATAGATTTGTTGTGCACATTTTCTGCCACTTTTAAACAAGTTAATATTGCTACAATTAATAATAGGATTTACCTCTTAAAGTAATTGTTGTATTAATAATACATTATGCTACTATTCTCTAAAATAAAAAATAAATAAATAACTTGCTGCTTTTAACAAATTGCTTGACTTTTTTTTTTTTTAAAAAAAATAAGCATATTTTGTAGTGATAATCTCTGCAACAATAAGTTATTGTCTACATTAATGTTCTACCAACTTTTATATAAAATTTTATGAGATGATCATTTTATTTTGTTAAAGTCATTGTTCAATTATCTTTTCAAGCTTTGGGTTGAACATGACATTTTATATATATAAATATTATGTCCTGACCTATAGTTAGTGGGAAAGTAAAAGAGAATCACGATTTTTAATTTCAATTTTTAAATTAAGTCAACGCGTCCCTGGGAGTACCACCTACACATAATTTTCAAAAGGGATTATGTGTATTTATATGTAGATATTTATGTGTTTATGCACAAACAAAATCTTTTAAGTCATCTTCAAAATATAAACTATTACTAATTTTTCGAAGATCGACCTCAATAAATTGTTTCTATGGTGGAGGAGCACGATTAACAATATCGTGATATCATCTCTATAAAGAAATAAATATTTTTAAAAATAAAAAAAATTCTATTCAAAACTTGCTCAATTTTCAGAACTCTATGTTCCGCACATCTTATGCTTGTTTGGGATATCTTAAAACAAAATAAAATTGTTTGTCTATATTATTGTACTATTTCTCTCCTCTCGCTTATCTTTTTATTAATTGCTTAGAATTTATTTCTTATATTATTTATTATTATCACCTAGTCTTGAATGTTTAACTAATTAATCAAAATAATAAAGTTTCTTTAATTGTTCATCTTATCACCTAGCCTTGCATGCTTAATTAACTAAAATAACAAATTGATCTTTATTGTTTGATAATATGTTATCACCTAGCAAACATGATTAATTAACTAACTAAATATTGAAGGACCGTATTTACTACTTGTAACCCCCACATAAATATATGAGATACGATCGGGACCTACATATGTGGATTTCGAGGAATACCTAACACCTTCTTCTCGAGGTACTTTGAACTCATACCCTGATTTCTGGTTCGTGGACCTTAGTTAAATCTATTTAGGTTCGATAGGTGCCTAATGCGCCTTAATTCATTAGGTGATGACTCTTCAATTCTCAAAATTTCATAAGATTTGTTAGGTCGTGCATCAAAACCCGTTTTTGGAAAAAATGGGGAGCAATAGAATGGCGACTCTGCTGGGGATATTAGGTTCTTACCATTACGTGTTTCATGCTTATTTTGGGGGGGTTTACTTTATTGGTTATCTCAATATTTGTCAGGCGATTACCATGTTTAGTTATTATTTTGTTTCCCTATTTATTGTCTACTTTCCATGTTCCATCCCATTCCTTCTTTCATTTTTGTTTATTATCATGTTTCACCCCTTTTCTTTCATCTTATTTGTTTACTCGCATGTTTAATCTCATACCCTCTTCCCTTATTTGCGTGATTCTCTTATGCTTATAAATTTACTTTCCTTTACTTATACATCTATTTATTTATTTATTTAATGCGTTTATAAAATGACTATGTGTTACTGCTTTCCAGCTAAATGCTAAATGTTATTGCTATGATAACTTGCATTCCGCTCATACTTCCCCCAATTGGGACCCTATTCCATTTTTTTAACTTTTTACTATGATGTTGTGCCTTCGCACTTCTCACAACTACTCCTATTCTCTTCAAATACCCATAATAGAGAGTCATCATATGCGTGGACGAAACAGATAGTTTTACTACTGCGAAACCACGAGTGTCTCGCATAGAATCCCTTTCAAGTCCATGTCAAGCCAACTCTTAGAAGTTTTGGTTAAGTATTACATGTTACATAAACCTTATGTGTTTTGACCCTTGGTGTCAATCCACATAGTTAGTAGCCACCTTATCGTCTAAATGGCTCAATAACCTTTACACAAATTGCATATTTATGTGTCAATGTGATCATAATAATTAAATCAAACAAACTTGCCAAAATGGAGTTTAGAAGTTGTTTGTTGTTTTGTTTGCAGGGTCATGGATGATGTCGAATCCCCAAACTCTCAAATGGTCACAGAGGTGAATTAAAGACTTTGGAGGTGGTGGATGGATATAAAGAGAGATTAGTAAAGGGAGATTCATCAATTGTTGGGTGGACTCACATTTCTTATCTTCGTCATACCAAACCCTCATCTGACTAGGGCTTTACTAGAATTTTAGGACCCTGTGAGGATTATTTTCAAATTTGCATATTGTGACTTGACACCAATAATTGAAGAGATTAGTGGTTTCATCGACTTTCCATACAATGAGTGTGAAATGATGGTACCATATAAGCCCATCAAAGAAATTTCAAAAAATTCTGGGGATGAAGTCTAATCCTACCTTAGTTTCCTTATACCTTGGGTGGACTCATTTAGACTTTCTATACTCACGATTTGGCCGAGATGATAGCTACTACACTTTAGGCAATGAATTTGAGTGCTTCGTTGAAGAATGGACAATTATCGCTTAGATTTCTTTGCCATTGCCTTATTAGGATCCTTGATTTTTCCTAAAACGAGATAAAGAATCGACACATGTTTGAGGTATGTGGTTCAAGACTTATCTCAAAGAGGGGGCGAGCCTAGGAAAATCATAGTGCCCATGATCCTGGAGGAAATTATGAGGAGTCTGTCAAGATGTGTCGATGGTAGAATGTTCTTTGAGGGATGCAACTTTCTACTACAATTATGGGCTATCGAACACTTCCACAAGCGATCCAATGTGGTAGACATTTTCCTTGGTCAAGGAAACAAGATTGATAACCATTCAATAAAATTGGTATGTTTTACCACACCTGTAGGATTTGTGGACTGACATATATTTTTGTCAAAACTTAAGAGCTGCCGAATCCAATGGAAGCTCTATTAGTTGTCCACGCCTAATGACAAGGGACAAGGGGACGATCGATACTTCATTGAGCTTATTAGCTTAAAGGGTGTACAACCATATGTGCCTCTTCGAGTACTTCGCCAATTTGGGTGAACTCAAGTCATACTAGTAACATGAAGTAGTTTAAGTATGAGTTTGGACTGGATAAACCACAAGTCCACAACATACTTAGGCGATGAGAGCATGTGTTGACCATTTCTATGGGTGCTCGACAGGCTCTATGCACACATGAGTATTGTGTATGGATCCTAATAGAGATTAAAGACCCATAATTAAGCGGAGAAGGATACCATGGGTTCGAGTTGCAAGAACTAAAGCTTCAACTCAAAGATTTACTCGACAAGGGTTTCATAAGACCTAGTATTTCTCCTTTGGGTGCTCTTGGAATTGATACCTCCAAGATTTAGAATTTAGGATGATTTCCCCCATGTTATCCCTTTTCCCTTAGTTTATTTCAGTTTTTGTTGTTCAATTATGATGTAATGTTTGAATTTTATAATAAATGAAAGTTATTTTGTTTCTTTTAATCTAAACTCCAATTGGCAAATAAGGCTTGAATTAATTATTGTTCATTACGTATGTTTCGTTTAGGCCTACCTCTGGCTCAACGAGGCTCCTTTGAATTTAGGGCATTTATGTTAAAATGATTTGCTTGACATAGCAATTTATACAATGTTTTAACTTAGCCTTTGTTTTGCTCTTATTTTTTGTTTTACCCTTCCCCAATGGTTGATCTGTAGACCATGGTTTTACCACACACGATCAAAGGTCTCTCTTTCTTCTCTCCATACTTAGAATCGCAAAGGAAAGATGAAACTGACTAATGATAAGGTTATGTGCAACACTATTGAAAAGAAGTGTCTTTCAGATGAGTTGGTATCAAGCGTTGAGCAGAAAATAAAGAAGTTAGAAGAAGAGGTGTTGGATATGCGCGAGTGGTCCAAGTTGTTACTCTCCGCCAATTCTTTGGAGACAAACATGAATATGTCGCATTTCGTAAGTCAATCCACTCTCAAAAATAATACTCCAGCTCCACATCCTCCTCCAAGTTACCCCATTTCTCAAAATCAACCATGTTCCGTTCAAATGCCTCCGAAGAACACCCATTTAGCAAATCACCCGTATCCTCCTCAACATCATGCATATGCTTCTAGACCTCAACATCGTACTCCATGTCTGCAGAATCCTACTATGCAAGCTCCTCGATATGAAACACCTCTCCACCAAGTTCCTTGGCCTCAATGCGCCTTTCATACCACTTTCAATACTTCCATATCAAATGTCTCCGTACCAAAGGCCTCCTCTGCCATATTAATCAACATATCCTGGCCACAAGACCAAAGTCATCACTCGACCGCATATTCGCGAAAATCTCTTCAAGGTTGAGAAAAAGCCTGACAAAATTTATACTCCTCTAACTCAGCCTATAGGTCAACTTTATGAAAATTTGAGGATGGTTGGACACATCACTAATATCAATGAAATAAGGATGAATACGCTTGAATGGTGGATTGAGCCCTCTAAGGTTTGCGCGTATCATTCAGGAATGGAAGGGCATACCATAGAAAAATGTCGCGATATGAAAGACAAAATTCAGCAATTGATTGACACTAAGGTCATACGTTTGGAGGACTTTAAACAAATAAACTCCAATGTGAGCTTGCTAAAGTCTATTTTTACATGTTTCCAAATAAGGCTTGCACCATTTAAGTTCAAGTTTTCCATATTCGGAAATCCAAAAGGGCATATGGGGCAATAAGTTGGCCAAAATCTGTCATTTTCATTATTGATTAAGAATGCTCTGCTCTTTGTAATTTTGAACTACATCAGACATGATTCCCATTTAAGAAGGGATACGTAGGCTCTCTTATGGGGTTCGGTATTATCATAATAAAAATTTCATTCTGTCCCTTCTAACTGTAACTGAGGCAGAATTTTTGAGAGGGCCTCAAAAATTCTATCAGAAGGACATCTCTTACAAAATGATGAAACTAGAGGAGAACTTTTAGGTCTTGAAAAATTCTCTCAAACAAGTGTTTTCTGCACAAACCAAGACTGGGCAGAATTTTGAGAGAGTCAAAAATTCTTTCAAAAGTGTATTCTCTTGCAAATCAAGACTGGGTAGAAGTTTTGAGATACTCTCATAAATTCACAGCAAGCAAGCTACAATCTAGAACAGATCAAAATAACAAAAGTTTACACTAGGGAAGTAAATTTTGAGGGGACCTCAAAATTTTTGATAATACTCCGAAGGACATTATATCAGACGTCAAAGGATTATGCTGTGTCAAATCATTGATACAAATCAACCTCCCCTTCAAACTAACTATTTTTCTTTAAATACAGAAAACGCAGGTAAATATAAAAACACAACTTCAACATCGCTGAAGAATCAACATACCACGTTTGAGACCGACAAATGACATTCGATCCTTCCAACAAGCATATGTCCAAGATACTTTATGCCCTCAATTAACTATTATGCCCAAATATTACATCTACTCGGAGAATGCAATGTGCCCGTATGCATATGTCCAAATTGCATTGTGCTCGAAGATTACATGTGCCCGAATTGCATCGTGCCCGAGATTGCATGTGCCCGAAGCTGCATTGTGCCCAAGAATTGCATGTGCTCAGAACTGCATTATTGCATGTGACCTAGACTTTATTCTGCCCGAGACCACATCAAACCCTAAAACTGCATTGTGCCCAAAGATTTCATGTGCCTGAGACTGCATTGTACCTGAGATTGCATTGTGTTCAAGAATTGCATGTGATCGAATACATCTGCACAAAGTTACCACTGATTCAAGCCGCAACATGCTAGAATTACATAAAAACAGATACACTTTTTGTAACATTCCAGAAAATGTAATTGTCTAGTGAAGAGTCTATTTGGTTTTAAGAATATGTATTGGGATATATAGGCATCCCAATGCCCAATATTGAGTAAGATTGTGCTTGTTAGAGAATATTGACTTAAGGGTGTTAGCCAATTTCCATATATTAACAAGTAACTTAAGATATACTTTGATGTTCAAATGCCCAATCCAAGCTTGTTTAGGAATTGTACCTGCAATGAAGACTCTAAGCTAAAATTTTTCATTTCTTGGATTCCACACATTAGGTACGAGGCATCCAAGAGTCAATCCTAGATACCATAGCACATGATCATTTTAAATGATCATGTAGATTAAGTAGTGTCCAAGGACATAGTGAGGATCCTTGGGACAAGAAGTGAAAAAGAAGTGTGCAGCAACACATGTGCTAACCGCCAAGAGACCAAACGCCAAGTGCAACCGAATTTGGTTAGGGCAGTTAGGGGGAAGGCGCGCATCGAGTAAAGACAGACGGGGACTAGCTTCCTAACCAATCCTACGCTCTAACTTAATTACCTAACTAGCTAACTAACCTAGGACTAACTAAAATAAACTAACTAGTGTGCCCAAAATCCAAAAACCTAACCGTGTGACACTAGCTGAGTAACTAACTATAGAAATATCCTAGTACTTAACCTAGGATAGTCCAGAGGGGTTGGTTATGGTTCTAGTGACTTAGGGGTACTTTATTTATTACCCTAGGTCACTTAATTAATTAAATTAGCAATTTAATTAATTAATTAAAAATCCTAGTCAAACTTGAGACTTTAGCAAATTTTCAGAGTTTGGCTAAATCAAATGCTCTCCTATTTTTAGTCAGTTTAGGAGGGGCGTTTTGGTAATAACCTAATTGATTTATTTAAGTTAATTAGCCTAAGTTGAATTAGTTAATATTCAGTTCCTAAGACCTAGAATCACGTTTATCTAATAGAAACTCACGACTAAAAAAAGTGAATAATTGTAAGAAAAACAGATCGGTTCTCCTTAGGCAATTTCAAGGCGATTCTTCAATATTTTCGTGCAAAGTACAGGGTGATCTTCGTAGATTCAATTCTACAGTAAGGTCTGGGTTTTTTCTCTTGGATTACTTTCCCTAGGAGGCTTTTCAAACATTTTTGAATTCAAGAAAACCGAAACTAGGGTTTCCCAATGAAATTGTCGAATGTTCATCTCTCTAGTTCTCCCTATTTTCGATTCTAGTAGTACGTATAATGCAGATCTCAAGCATGTTGTTGGTATTTGGTGCTAATTGATCATTATGTGTATGTTTCTATGATTTGATGATGTCGAATGAGACCTATAAGTTAGATCCGTATGATTAATGCCAAATTGTGTTCGAGAAGATAAAATTATTATAAGTCGTTTATGAAATTCAGTTTACTGTTGAAAGGAATGAAGGTTTCGATTACAGTTTTTGTTTTACAGTAGATATGTTTGTAAGTGTTTGGAAGGTAATGTTTCCAAGAAGAAATAAGAATGAGAATCAAAGCTAGTTAATGAATCTTCAATGCCAAATCAGCTTTATAGATTGGCCAAACTAAGCACTGAATTGTTCTTATGATCTAATCAGAACAAATGTTAATAGTTGGCTTGCTTAAAATGATGAGATTACTATAGTATATACACGAAGTTAATTGAATTGGATAGTAATAATATCATGACAAGTGCTTAGTGAAAGTTTGGTTTATGCCGATAAATTGTCTAGCAATATTATTACAAAAAAAATGATATAGAGTTGGCCAATGACTAACCATACAAATCTTATATGGCCTATGTAAATTATGATGTTTCTTGTAAGGCCAAATACATGTTAAAGATTGACTTGACAAGTTATAACTCAATTAACTCATAACCTAGGGTATGTTAATGATTGGGACAAGTCCCAACATACCCCATCTAAATGAACTTGTGAACATCGAACACATTGAATAAGTCCTTACAGCTTTCATTAAGAATGGTACAAGACTATCGAATAATGTTGAAAAAGATAAGGTGAGTAATGAAATAACGTAAAAGCTTATGAGTCATGAAATTGACAAAGAATGGGGTTTTAAAGGAAGTGAGACAAGTCTCACTTTCACCTAAACAATTATGTTAAAGATACTCACATAAGAGTATGTTAGAAATCATGAGACAAGTCTCATTCACACCATAATGATAATGTAAGATTAACTTCACATTAATCAAGTATAGAAAGGGATGACAAGTCATTCATTAATCTAAGTATACCTGATACTAGAAGCAAACTTCCATATTATATGAGTTAACTCTAAAAGTTGTAAAGTATAAGAATTTGACCTAAGCACCGATAGACTAGAAATGAGCTTGTGCTAGCACATGTAAGCCTCATGAGATAAAACTACCGCAAAGGTGGATAAGGGTCTCCAAATTCTCTTAGTATTTGAACTATGTCGCCAGCAGAGGTTACTAGCTAGTGGATCCACCTAAGAAAGCAAGGAAGTATTTGGCTTCATTTTAGCCGGTGAATCACCTCTTTTCAGTGTGGGGAAGATATTGAATTTCATGTTAGCTCACATGATCTATGTCGATTAAATGCTAACGATTTCTTTAAGGAAGTAAGAAAGAAAGAAAGAAATAGGAATATGTGGGGTGTTCGGATAGGATGACCAAAGGTTAAGGTTAGACTAAGTATGATGTAAGTCATTCTTAGTCATTGGACAGAAAAATCCCAATGGAAGTCCTAAAAGACTATCCTAAGTCAATCTAGCATGTTCAAAGTGAACATGAAATCAAAGAAGAAGAAAAGTAAGTTCAAAGTGAACTAAGTAAGTAAAAACATAAGTATATCAAATCATCGGTGTTTGATAAGAATGAAGTTTTAACAGTTATTGGCTTATGACAATCAAGGGAGCAAAACATAATGACTCATAAATTAGAGTATGAATATATGACCCACCATCTTTATATTATGCAAATGATCAAATGATGGGCATAGCCAATAAATATTGGCTTATAAAGACTTCATTCCCAATTTAACAAGAATGGAAAGAATAACTTGTGAGTAGGGTAGTCAAATCATTTCCTTAGTCTTTTGGATTACTTACTTGATTAATGTAGGAGTAGGACTACAATGAATCATTGCACTCGTAAGTAAAACATAGGATCAAAGGAGATTATTGAACTACACCACAAAAAGAAGAAAAGACTGAAAAATAGACTAAGTCTGGGGAGAGGAGCTCTCGGCCTAAGGGGGAGCAAAAATATTAATTTTTGCTCGAGTTGTTATGAAATTATGCTCATGATTCCAAGGTCTTATGTTCATATATAAAAGGAGTTGTGTGCTATAAATTTATGAAAATATGTCATATTCATAGCATGACTCATAAATAACGAATCAGGAAAGTAAAGTGACTTTACTTTCCAAAAATGGTATGTTGCTATAGGAAGAACTTTCCTTGATCATGCATAGTCCTTATGTGTTTATGTGCATACAACCATATTTAGTACAATTGTGTACTAACCCATATACAATTACTATTTTTATAGGTGCAGGTCATTGAAGAAGATTGAAGATCAGTTGACATTGTTTGGACCAGTACCTCCAGACTTTGGTAGGTCCTCTTGAGTTCGAGGATGCCTACGCTTTATCTTCTAGCTTTAGTAGATTAGACAGTGGATGTTGTCCCTAGCATTTCCTTTCAAACATTTTTTCAAGCTTTTATATTAAGGCCGGTTTGGCAACTATTAAAGATATTATGAATTTTTCATTTCAATTGTTCAATCTGTTAATAGATGGTTGTTTATTTTGAGCTGTTAGTATATCACTCTTATTCAAAAATTATATGAAGTCTAAGTACACTTCAGTAAAGTTAAAAAGTTTTAAATTTTCTTCTAAATTTAACAGTATGATTGTGATGAAAGCTAAGAAGATACTTGTTTGCTATCTCTGAGAGGTTAATGATATCGGTCTCCTTTAGGGTCTAGGACCCGGGTGTGACAAACTTGGTATAAGAGCATGAGGTTAAATTACCTATGAACTAAGTCTCAAAACAACCACGTTGCATAGTTTCTAGATTATGGTTGTGAAGTGCACCACAACCATGACTTAGAGACTTAGTGATGTAAAGAATCTTCCCTTCTTCTACTCTTTATCGTGTTGTGTAGAGCTTTGACATTTTGTGTCATTCGATCATCTAACTCCCTTCTTGTGTGTGCATGTAGAAAAATGAACACAAGAAGAAACGCAGGAAGGAAGGTTGGAGAAGCAGCTGCAGGGGGAAACCAAGCTCCTTCTCAAGCCCCAACTGTTGAAGTGCAAGTGCCTGTCAACCCAGCTGCAGACGGATGGAGAAGTGAGAGAAGCACTGATTTAAATAGCCCAAGCCATCACTGCTGAAGCACATGCTATCACAACCCAGACTACTAGAGAGGGTGCTCCCAGGGAGAACCCACATGACCATGGCTAGCAGACTGAGAGATTTCACAGGATGAATCCTCCAGTCTACTTCTGGTCTAGAACCAACGAGGATTCCCAGAAGTTTGTGGACGAAGTCCACAAGATTCTCTGTGCTATGGGTGTTAATGAAGAGGAGAAGGCTAAGTTGGCTGCATACCAGCTCAAGGATGTGTCTCAAGTATGGTACAAGACGAGGGTAGTAAGGTTTTAGTTTCCTAGTGAGTTAGAGCTGGAATGGTAAGGGCGTAGTTCAAATCTAACTGGCCAAATAGTTTCCCATCTTAAAGCCAATAAGATGTTATCTAAACGGATATTTATACCACTTAGTCAGAGTCAATGACTTAAAACATGAAGTTCCTTCAATAGACTCTGTGTCCATAGTGAAAGAGTTTCAAGATGTACTTTCGGAGGATTTTCCAGGAATCCCTCCTGAACGCGAAATTGACTATGGTATTGACTTATATCCCAACATCAAACCATTTTCATTCCTCCCTATAGAATGGATCCAATTGAACTCAAAGAGTTGAAGTTGCAGTTAAAAGATCTACTTGATAAGGGCTTCTTCCAGCCGAGAATATCCCCACGGGGTGCTCCGGTGTTGTTCTCTAAGAAAAAGATGGAACCCTTAGAATGTATATCGATTATCGGAAACTCAACAAAGTAACTATAAAGAATAAATACCCGTTTCCCAGAATTGATAATTTATTTGAACAGCTCCAAGGTTCAAGTTTCTTTTCTAAAATAGATCTCCGGTCATGGTATCACCAGCTTAGAGTAAGACAAGAGGAAATTCCTAAGACTTCCTTCCGTACTAGGTATGGTCATTACGAGTTTCTTGTTATGTCATTTGGTCTCACTAATGCACCAGCCATGTTTATGGACCTTTTGAATAGGGTCTTCTGCGAATACCTTAATTGTTTTGTCATAGTATTCATAGATGACATCCTCATATACTCTAAGACCAGAGAAGAGCATGAACAACTTTTGAGAATGACATTGCAAGTACTCAGGGAACATCAGTTGTATGCAAAATTCAATAAATGTGAGTTTTGGTTGAGATCAGTGACCTTCCTTGTTCATGTTGTGCTCGACCAGGGTGTAGAGGTTGATCCAAAAAAGATTGAGTCACTAAAGAACTGGCTGATACCCCTCACTCCTATAGACATCTGGAGTTTCTTGGGTTTGGTTAATTACTACCGCAGGTTTGTTGAGGGCTTTTCCGCTATTACTGCTCCATTGACAACTTTAATAAAGAAGAAGGCGAAGTTTGAGTGGTCTGAAACTTGTGAAAAGAGCTCAAAGACCGACTCACTTCAGGCCCAGTTGTTCTCACATTGTCGAGGAGTAGTGAAGGGTATGTGCTGTACTGTGATGCTTCCCGAGTAGGTTTGGGATGTGTTCTTATGCAGGATGGCAAAGTGGTTGCATATGCATCAAGACAGTTGAAAATCCACGACAAGAATTACCCTACCTATGATATTGAGTTAGATATTGTGGTATTTGCGTTAAAACTTTGGAGACATTACTTATATGGTGTACATGTTAATGTATTTACTGACCATAAAAGTCTTCAGTATGTTTTTACACAGAGAGAATTGAATCTTCGTTAGCAAAGATGGCTAGAGCTGCTCAAGGATTATGACATGAGTGTCCACTATCACCCAGGTAAGGACAATGTAGTGGCCGATGCTTTGAGCCTATTGAGCATGGGCAGTGTGTCTCATATTGATGATGAGAAGAAGGAGCTGGTTAAAGAGGTACACCAATTGGCTAGGTTAGGTGTACGACTGGTAGATACACCAAGTGGGGGTGTTTCAGTTCATTCCAGTTCTGAATCCTCATTTGTTGTAGATGTTAAAGATAAGCAGCATCTCGACCCAGTACTCATAGAGTTGAAAGACTTAGTGTTGAGTAAGCTGAATGAAACATTCTCCCTAGGGGGGGATGGTGCGCTTAGATACCACGGCATATTGTGTGTGCCCAATATTGATAATCTAAGACCTAATATTATTGTAGATTCTCATGGCTCCAGGTATTCCATTTATCCAGGTTCCACCAAGATGTATCATGATCTCAAGAAGATATATTGGTGGGAAGGTATGAAGCGATATTTCTAAGTTTGTGAAGGAGTTCCCTCATTGCCAACAGGTTAAGGCTGAACACCTTAAGCCTGGAGGTCTTAGCCAGTCGATTGAGATCCCAACATGGAAGTGGGAGGCTATTAATATCGACTTTGTGGTTGGTCTGCCCAGGACCAGAAAACTGCATGATTCCATTTGGGTCATTATTGACAGGATGACTAAGTCTGCTCACTTCAATCCTGTGAAGTCTACTTACAGGGCCGAAGATTATGCCAAGTTGTATATTGATGAGATAGTTAGGTGGAATGGAATCCCTTTATCTATCATTTCGGATAGGGGAGCCTAGTTCACTTCTCACTTTCGGAGATCTTTCTAAAAGAGCTTAGCTACACAGGTGAAGCTCAATACTGCTTTTCTTCCTCAAACGGATGAATAGGAAGAGAGTACCATTTAGACCCTTAAAAACATGCGGAGAGCATGTGTTATTGACTTCAAGGGGAGTTGAGATGATCACTTGCCACTGATTGAGTTCTCTTATAATATTAGCTACCATTCCAGTGTTGGGATGACACCTTTTGAATCACTATATGGAAGGAGATTTAGGTCCACAGTTGGGTGGTTTGAGGTAGGAGAGTCTTCAATCCTTGGCCCTGAGATCATACATGAGGTTATGGAAAAGGTGAGAATGATCAGGGATAGATTGGCTACTGCTTACAATTGTCAAAAATCCTATGCTGATAATAGAAAGAGGGCTCTTGAATTCGAGTTAGGTGATCAAGTCTACTTGAAGATATCACCCATGAAAGGAGTGATGAGGTTTGGTAGGAAAGGGAAGTTGAGTCTGAGGTATATAGGTCCTTATGAGGTCTTACAACGAGTAGGGAATGTTGCCTATGAATTAAAGTTACCAAATGACTTGGCTTCTGTTCATCCAGTGTTTCATGTTTCGATGCTTAAAAAATGTCTAGGTGATCTAGCATCCATCATGCCTGTTGAGGGGTTAGGAGTCGATGTAAATCTTTCTTATAAGAGGTTCCAGTTGAAACTTTAGATTGCCAAGTGAAGCAGATGAGCAACAAGGAGGTTGCCACCATAAAGGTGTTATGGAGGAACCACCTTGTTGAGGGAGCAACATGAGAGGCCGAGGCTGACATGAGATCCCGTACCCTCACTTGTTCAGTTCTTGAGGTTATATATACTTTTCCTAAGTCTGATTTTTTTATGAAACTCTAAATTTTAGTGCATAGTCGGTTTTGGAATTTTTAGTCCTTAACCGTGTTTTATACTTGCACTATATGAGTTAATATGAGTTCATGCTTGCATTCATGTTGCTATTTTTGTATAGCGTTGACATGATTTTTGTGTCGCATGAGTTGTGATATGCATTGAGTTGAAGTGAGATTGAGAAGGAAGTTCCTCAATCTCAGATATGAAGCTTCAGATAAGCTTTAAATTATGTGCATCATCTAGAGTAAGTTGTGAATCAGATATTCACAAAGAGTAAAGTTTCAAGCATATTGATGTGTTTTTCGAAAATACCATATTTGATTCAAAATGATGTGTAGTGTCATTTGGGGATGATTGTTCCTAAGAGGGGGATAATGTAACATTCTAGAAAATATACTTGTCTAGTGACGAATCTATTAGGTTCTAAGAATATGTATTGGGGTACATAGGCATCCCAATGCCCAATATTGAGTAATATTGGGCATGTTAGAGAATATTGACTTAAGGGTGTTAGCCAATTTCTATGTATTAACAAGTAACTTAAGATATACTTTGATGTTAAAATGCCCCAGTCCAAGCTTGTTTAGAAATTGTACCTGCAATGAAGATCCTAAGCTAAAAATTTTCAATTCTTAGATTCCATACATTAGGTACGAGGCATCCAAGTTTCAAGCCTAGGGACCATAGCACATGATCATTTAAAATGATCATATAGATTAAGCAGTGCCCAAGGACATAGTGAGGATCCTTGGGAAAAGAAGTGAACAAGAAGTGAAAGATAAGTGCGCAGCAACACAAGTGCAAGCACATGTGCTAACCGCCAAGAGACCAAGCGCCAAGACCAACCGAATTTGGTTAGGGAACTTAGGGGCAGGCGCGCGTCGGATAAAGCCACGTGGGGCCTAGCTTCCTAACCAATCCTAGCCTCTAACTAACTTACCTAACTAGCTAACTAACCTAGGACTAACTAAAATAAATTAACTAGTGTTCCCGAAATCCTAAGACCTAACCGGGTGACACTAGCCGAGTAACTAACTAAAGAAACATCCTAGTACCTAACCTAGGATGGTCCAAAGGGGTTAGTTGTGGTCCTAGTGACTTAAGGGTACTTTAGTAATTACCTAAGGTCACTTAATTAATTAAATTATCAACTTAATTAGTTAATTAAAATCCTAGTCAAACTCTAGACCTAAGCAAATTTTCAGAATTTGGTTAAGTCAAATGCTCTCGTAGTTTTAGTAAATTTAGGAGGGGCATTTTGGTGATTAGCTAATTGATTTATTTAATTAAGTTAATTAGCCTAAGTTGAATTAGTCAATATTCAGTTCCTAAGACCTAGAATCACGTTTATCTAATAGAAACTCACGATTGAAAAAAAGTGAACAAACGTAAGAAAAACAGATCGGTTCTCCTTAGGCGATTTCAAGGCGATTCTTCAAGATTTTCGTGCAAAGTACAGGGTGATCTTCATAGATTTAATTATACAGTAAGGTGTGGGTTTTCTCTCTTGGATTAATTTCCCCAGGAGGCTTTTCAAACATTTTTGAATTCAAGAAAACCGAAACTAGGGTTTCCCAACGAAATTGTTGAATGTTCATCTCCCTAGTTCTCCCTATTTCCGCTTCTAGTAGTACGTATAATTCAAATCTCAAACATGTTGTTGGTATTTGGTGCTAATTGATCATTATGTGTAGGTTTCTATGATTTGATGATGTTGAATGAGACCTATAGGTTAGATCCGTATTTTTAATGCCTAATTGTGTTCAAGAAGATGAAATTGTTATAAGTCGTCTATGAAATTCACTGTACTGTTGAAAGGAATGAAGGTTTCGATTGTTGTTTGTGTTTTACATTAGATATATTTGTAAGTGTTTGGTATGCAATGTTTCCAAGAAGAAATAAGAATGAGAATCAAAACTAGTTAATGAATCTTCAATGCCAAATAAACTTTATAGCTTGGCCAAACTAAGCACTGAATTGTTCTTATGATCTAATCAAAACAAAATTTTAAAAGTTGGATTGGATAAAATGATGAGATTACTATAGTATATACATGAATTTAACTGACTTTTGTAGTAATAATATCATGACAAGTGTTTAGTGAAAGTTTGGTTTATGCCAATAAATTGGCTAGCAATATTATTACCAAAAAAAAATGATATAGAGTTGGCCTATGACTAAGCCATACCAATCTTATACGGCCAATGTAAATTATGATATTTCTTGTAAGGCCAAATACATGTTAAAGATTGACTTGACAAGCTATAACTCAATGAACTCATAACCTAGTGTATGCCAATGATTGGGACAAGTCCCAACATACCTTATCTAAATGAACTTGTGAACATAGTAGCACATTGAATAAGTCCTTACAACTTTCATAAAGAATGATAGAAGACTACCAAATAATGTTGAAAAAGATAAGGTGAGTAATGAAATAACATAAAAGCATATGAGTCATGAAATTGACATAGAATGGGGTTAAAGGAAGTGAGACAAGTGTGACGTCCCGCCACAATTTCAGCCAGATTTAGCATCCGAATGGGGCAGAAGGATCTAGAGTTGAAAAGAGGTTTGCAGAGAACTCTAGAACCTTTTAGATTTCTAGAGAAGACTAGATAATTCCTTAGAATTCTCTAGAATACTTTAGATCCTTTTGGAAGGGTTTGTCATATTCTAGAGAGTGTAAAATTCTCTAGAATATGGACTAAAGTGTAATTACTTTAGGGACTTGTAGAATAATATTTATTTACTCTTAGGCCCTTAGGAAGTAGTATAAATATGAGGGCCTCTCATTTGTAACTCATCCAACAATCCAACCAAAAATTGTAAGCAAATATTCCAAGCTTAATACAAGCCCTTTTCCAAAGTTCTTTCTAAGTCTTTCTTTACATTCTCGTAGCGTTCCGAGTCTTAAAGGCTTACTTGAGCTTACAAGATCGTGAAAGAGTCGTGAGTAAGTTGTCGAGTGCCGCACGGAGTCTTAGCAAATACTCTAAGTCCGTGACAAAGTAGTATCAGAGCCAGGTTGATCATAAGAGAATAACTAACGAAGGAGACGTAAACGGCGCCAGCACGACCAACGTCCGCATTGATGGAGGAAAGAAGAACCGAAAGGGGAAGAAGCATGAAAGGGGTAACGAGGAAATGCTGCCCGAGCTCACACCTAGCGAGGCGCTATTATATCACCCACCCTCGGCTGTCGATGGAAGTGATGAAGAAATAGGCGAAGATGCCATAGATGTCACTGCCGGAGAAGAATGGGTTGCAAGGGTAGAAGTGGCAAGACAAGCCGTTGAGATCTTAGGCCGGCGCGTGAATGCGATTGACAACAAATTCAAAACCCTTGAGGAGAATGAGAACATCCGAAAGGAGTTGGAGGGACGCCAGAGGGCCGAGTTCGAGATGAAGGAGGCCATACTTCCTTGGAGTGTCGGTTTTGGAAGCGCTTTGCACAATTAAGGAGCTGAAGGCCGAAAATAAAAGCACTCAAGGAAGGTGTGGAGGTTGGAGGATCCGCATCACCCGACCGATATAGGGAGGCCAGAGCCGAGGCTCCCAAGCCACCTATATTCAAAGGTGTCTGTGACGCCCAAGAGGTGGAGAACTTTCTATGGCACTTGGAGAACTACTTCAAGTGTAGTCGGGTGAGAAGTGACAAAAACAAGATCAACACTGCCGTGTTGTATCTTTCGGAGATGGCTATGCTATGGTGGAGGCGCAAGGAGGCCAAAATCGGGAAGGGGACGTGCACCATCAACACGTGGGAACAATTCCGCGAGGAATTCAAGAAATCCTTCTTCCCTAACAACGTCGTGTACGAGGTGAAACGCAAGTTCCGGGAGTTGAAACAAACGGGAAGCATTCGGGCATATGTCAAGGAGTTCACAACTCCCAACCTCACGGACGAAGACATGTTGTTACACATCATGGACGGAGTGCAGAATTGGGCCAAGACAGAGTTGGAGCGGCGCCAGGTCAAGACCATAGATGAAGCCATCACCCAGGCCGAAGCCTTGACAAATTTCAAGCATGAACGGCATGACAAGGAGAAGGGCAAGGAGATGAGAAGTAGTCATGCTAATGGTGGGGGATACCGTGGCCGAGTCAAGGAACAACAAGTACACCCCAAGCAGCATGACACACACAAACCGGACGGCAAGCGGTTTGGGCATCAGAGCTACACAGAGAAGCGGACGCAAGCCAGCATAGGAGATGGGTGCTACATATGCGGAGGATCACACGGCTATACCAGGTTCCACGAGATGAAGAACCTTGGTGCCATCCTACGTGAACGGTAGGAGAAGGACGCACAAGAGCAAGGGCAGGAAGTGGGCACGACGTAATTGGGCATGGTTGGACTGTGCGGTGTGATAGCCAAGCAGACCGAGAAGCCAGGAGATTTCAGCACGCAGTATGTAGACATCTCCATCAATGGACGACCAGCTCGTGCCATGGTAGACTCCAGGGCTGAAGCAAACATTATGACCAAAATGGCAGCAGAGAAGCTAGGACTAAACGTTGTTCCAAGCAACACCCGTCTCAAGACAGTTAACGCCCCATCGACTCCCGTGAGCAGGGTCGCCCAAGGAGTAAGCATCACGTTGGGAAAGTGGCAAGGTAAAACAAACTTTACCGTCGCTCTTTTAGACATATTTGATATCATCCTCGTGCAAGAGTTCTTTCAGCGCTGCCACACTATGATCGACCCCTACCTCCAACACTCATGGTCATGGAGCGGGAAGGGTCATGCATGGTACCTCTAGTTAAGGTGCCAAAGAAAGAAGGACATGCCCACTTATCGGCCATGCAAATTGTGAAGGGACTAAAGAAAGGAGAACCGACGTTCTTAGCCACCATTGGAAGTTCAGAAGAAGACCATGGTGCTATAGATTCCTTGCCACCGATCATAGAGACTGTCTTTGGAGAGAACAAGGACGTGATGCCAGATGAGCTGCCAAAGACTCTACCTCCAAGGCACGAGGTATATCATAGGATAGAGTTGGAGGTCAGAGCCAAGCCACCTGCACATGCACCTTATCGCATGGCTCTACCTGAGTTAGAGGAGCTAAGGAAGCAGTTGAAGGAGCTCCTCAAGGCCGGTCACATCCGTCCATCCAAGGCACCTTATGGCGCACCAGTGCTGTTCCAGAAGAACAAAGATGGGTGGTTACGCTTATGCATCGACTACTGGGCGCTCAATAAGGTCACGATCAAGAACAAGTATCCGATCCCGCTGATTGCAGACTTATTTGATCGTCTTGGACAGGACAAGTACTTCACCAAGATGGATCTCCAGAAAGGCTACTATCAGGTGGGCATCGCAGAGGGAGATGAGCCAAAGACAACGTGCGTGACTTGATACGGAGCATATGAGTGGTTGGTAATGCCTTTCGGCTTAACCAACACACCCGCCACCTTTTGCACGCTGATGAATGATATCCTTCATCCTTACTTGGACCAGTTCTTAGTGGTGTACTTGGATGACAAAGTCATCTATAGTAATACCTTGGAGGAACACGTGGAACACTTGAGGAAGGTCTTCAAAATTTTATGAGAGAACCAGCTCTACGTCAAGCGGGAAAAGTGCGAGTTCGCTCAGGACAAGGTGCACTTCTTAGGCCATATTATCAGCCAAGGCGAACTCCGGATGGACAAGGCAAAGATTAGGGCGATCCAAGAGTGGGAGGCGCCCACGAAAGTGACCGAGCTGCGATCATTCCTTGGACTTGCAAACTACTATCATAGGTTCATTAGTGGTTACTCCGCTAAAGCCTCCCCACTGACCGAGCTATTGAAGAAGAATAAGTCGTGGCTATGGAGCAAGGAATGCCAGGGAGCATTCGAAGGTCTCAAGGCTGCGGTAACAGAAGAACCAGTATTGATGCTGCCCGACTTCTCAAAGACCTTCGAAATTCATACGGATGCCTCTGATTTTGCCATTGGGGAAGTCTTAATGCAGGAGAGACACCCAATAGCATTTGAAATCTGCAAATTGAATGAAGTTGAACTATGGTACACGGTGCAAGAAAAGGAGATGACGGTCATCGTGCATTGTCTACGCACATGGAGACATTACCTATTAGGATCCAAATTCATGGTGAAGACCGACAATGTTGCATCTAGCTACTTTAAGTCTCAGAAGAAGATCACCCCAAAGCAAGCTAGATGGCAAGATTTCCTAGCGGAATTCGACTACGTCTTGGAGTACAAGCCGGGAAAAGGCAATGTCGTGGCCGATGCATTAAGAAGGAAGGTTGTGCTCGCTGCCATCACTACCACTCATTGTGACATTTAGGACGCAATCAAGGATGGCATGCAACACGATCCAGAAGCCAAGAAGCTGATGGAGTTGGATGCCCAAGGCAAAACCAGGCGCTTTTGGGTAGAAAATGGCTTCTTGCTTACCACCGGACGGAGGTTTTATATACCCAAGTTTGGTCTATTAGGCGGCATATCATAAAAAAAATCCACGACACACCGTGGGCCGGTCATCCAGGGCAGTAAAGAATGAGGGCGCTGATCGAGGCTCTTTACTTCTGGCCACGTATGCGGGATGACATTGAGTGTTATGTGCATACTTTTCTTGTGTGCCAACAGGAAAAGGTGGAGCAGAGGCAACCAGGAGGATTGCTAGAGCCACTAACCGTAGCGGAACGCCCATGGGAGAGCGTAACCATGGACTTCATCACTTCCTTGCCAAAGTCCGACGGTTTTGGCACGATCATGGTCGTGGTAGACAGATTTTCAAAATATGCCACATTAATGCCTGCCACAGCCGGGTGAACAGCAAGCTGCTCAATTATTCTACAAGAATGTAGTGAAGTATTGGGGGTTGCCGAGACATATCATCAGCGACCAGGACCCCCGTTTCACTGGGTACTTTTGGAATGAGCTCTTTGAAATTCTTGGCACGAAACTTCACTTTTCCACAAGTTTCCACCCGCAAACTGACGGCCAGACTGAACGCGTCAACGGCCTGTTAGAGTTCTATCTAACGCACTATGTCAGTGCGCACCAAAATGAATGGGCCAGACTCCTAGATATGTCGCAATTTTCTTATAATTTGCAGAGGAGTGATCAACAGGGCGCACACCATTCGAGTTGGTGACAGGCCAACAACCCCAAACTCCGCAGTCGTTTCCAACTATTTTTTAGGGGAAGAGTTTGGGTGCTTACCATCTTGCCAAGGGATGGGAAGAGAATCTTGACACTGCCAAGTCCTACTTGGACAAGGCAGCTAAGAATATTAATGAAAGTTTGCTGACCGCAAACGTCGTCCCACGAACTACAAAGAAGGAGACATGGTCTTGGTAAAATTCAATCCGAGGCAGTTTAAAGCACTAAGAGGCGTCCATCACAACTTAGTGCGTAAATATGAGGGTCCGTTTAAGATCATTTCCAAGGTGGGCAAAACTTCATACAAGTTGGAGTTACCTCCACACTTAAAGATCCATCCGGTCTTTCATGCGAGCGTCCTCAAGCCGTATCATGAAGATAAGGACGATCCCAATCGGAACCAATCGCAACGTGCCCCCATCACTGTCACTGCCTCGCAAGACCGAGAAATCAAAGCCATCATAGATTACCAAGCCAAACGGAAGAGAGGTCAACAAGCCAGCGCCATGTTTCTCGTACATTGGAAGGGACAAGCTCTAGAAGAAGCAACATGGTAGAAATACGAAGACTTGTGGCAATTCAAGGACAAAGTCCAGGAGTTCTTGCAGCGATGCATCGCGGTCGCCGCATCATTAGGTGGGGGAGAGTGTGACGTCCCACCACCATTCCAGCCAGATTTAGCATCCGAATGGGGCAGAAGGATCTAGAGTTGAAAAGAGGTTTGCAGAGAACTCTAGAACCTTCTATATTTCTGGAGAAGACTAGAGAATTCCTTAGAATTCTCCAGAATACTTTAGATCCTTTTGGAAAGGTTTGGCATATTCTAGAGAGTTTAGAATTCTCTAGAATATGGACTAAAGTGTAATTACTTAGGGACTTGTAGAATAATATTTATATACTCTTAGGCCCTTAGGAAAAGTATAAATAGAAGGGCCTCTCATTTTAACTCATCCAACAATCCAACCAAAAGTTGTAAGCAAATCTTCCAAGCCTAATACAAGCCCTCTTCCAAAGTTCTTTCTATGTCTTTCTTTACATTGTCTTAGCGTTCTGAGTCTTAAAGGCTTACTTGAGATTACAAGATCGTGAAATATTCTTGAGTAAGTTGTCGAGTGCCGCACGGATTCTTAGAAAATACTCTAAGTCCGTGACACAAGTCTCACTTTCACCTAAACAATTATGTTAAATATACTCACATAAGAGTGTGTTAGAAATCGTGAGACAAGTCTCATTCACACCATAATGATAATGTAAGATTAACTTCACATTAATCAAGTATAGAAAGGGATGACAAGTCATCCATTGAGCTAAGTATACCTCATACTAGAAGCAAACTTCCATATTGTATGAGTTAACTCTAAAAGTTGTAAAGTATAAGAATTTGAGCTAAGCACCGATAGACTAGTAATGAGCTTGTGCAAGCACATGTAAGCCCCATGAGATGAAACTACCGTCAAGGTTGATAAGGGTGTCCAAATTCTCCAAGTCTTTGAACTATGTCGCCGACATAGGTTACTAGCTAGTGGATCCACCTAAGAAAGCTAGGAAGTATTCAATTTCACTTTGGCCGGTGAACCACCTCTTTTCAGTATAGGGAAGACACTGGATTTCATGTTAGCTCACATGATCTATGTCGGTTAAATGCTAACGATATTTTAAGAAAGTAAGTAAGTAAGAAAAAAAGACTGAAAGAACTAGGAAGATGAAGGGTGTTCTGATAGGATGACCAAAGGGTGAGGTTAGACTAAGTAATGATGTAAGTCATTCTTAGTCATTGCACAGAAAGATCCCAATGGAAGTCTTCAAATAATATCCTAAGTCAACCTAGCATGTTCAAAGTGAACATGAAATCAAAGAAGAAGAAAAGTAAGTTCAAAGTTAACTAAGTAAGCAAAAGCATAAGTATATCAAAAATCATCAGTGTTTGATAAGAATGATGTTTTAACAGTTATTGACTTATGCCAATAAAGGGAGCAATACATAATGACTCATAAATTGAAGTATGAATAAATTACTCATAAATAGGAGTATGAGTATATGCCCCAGCATCTTCATATTATGCGAATGATTAAATAATGGGCATAGCCAATAAAGATAACAAGAATGAAAAGAATAACTTGTGAGTAGGGTAGTCAAATCATTTCCTTGGTCTTTTGGATTACTTACTTGATTCATTGTAGGAATGGGACTACAATGAATCATTGCACTCGTAAGTAAAACATAGGATCAAAGGAGATCATTGAACTACACATAAAAATAAGAAAAGACTGAAAAATAGACTAAGTCTGGGGAGAGGAGCTCTCGGCCTAAAGGGGAGCAAAAATATTAATTATTGCTCGAGTTGTTCTGAAATTATGCTCATGATTCCAAGGTCTTATGTTCATATAGAAACTGAGTTGTGTGTTCATGAAAATATGTCATATTCATAGCATGACTCATAAATAACGAATCAGGAAAGTAAAGTGACTTTAGTTTCCGAAAATGGCATGTTGCTATAGGAAGAGCTTTCCTTGATCATGCATAGTCCTTATGTGTTTATGTGCATACACCCATACTTAGTACAATTGTGTACTAACCCATATACAATTATTATTTTTATAGGTGCAGGTCATTGAAGAAGATTGAAGATCAATTGACGCTGTTTGGACTAGTACCTCCAGACTTTGGTAGGTCCTCTTGAGTTCGAGTTGCCTACGCTTTATCTTCTAGCTTTAGTAGATTAGACATAGCTAGTGGATGTTGTCCCTAACTTTTCCTTTCAAACATTTGTTCAAGCTTCTATATTAAGCCCGGTTTGGCATCTATTAAAGATATTATGAATTCTTCATTTCAATTGTTCAATCTGTTAATAGATGGTTATTTATTTTGAGCTGTTAGTATATCACTCTTATGCAGAAATTATATGCAGTCTAAGTACACTTCAGTAAAGTTAAAAAGTTTTAAATTTTCCGCTAAATTTAACTTTATGATTTTGATGAAAGCTAAGAAGAGACTTGTTTGCTATCTATGAGAGGTTAATGACATCGATCTCCTTTAGGGTCTAGGACCCGGGTGTGACAAACTTGGTATCAGAGCATGAGGTTAAATTACCTATGAACTAAGTCTCAAAACAACTACGTTGCATAGTTTCTAGCTTATGGTTGTGAAGTGCACCACAACCATGACCTAGAGACTTAGTGATGTTAAGAATCTTCCGTTCTTCTACTCTTTATCGTGCTGTGTAGAGATTTGACATTTTGTGTCATTCTAGCATCTAACTTTCTTCCCGTGTGTGCGTATAGAAAAATGAACACAAGAAGAAGCGCAGGCAGGAGAGTTGAAGAAGCAGCTGCTGGGGGAAACCAAGCTCCTCCTCAAGCCCCAGCTGTTGGAGTGCAAATGCCTGTCAACCCACCTGCATTGATAGATCGAGAAGTGAGAGCAGCACTGGTTCAGATGGCCCAAGCCATCACAGCTCGGGCATAGGCTATCACAGCCTAGGCCACTAGAGAGGGTGCTCCCAGGGAGAACCCACATGCTAGCACTCCCTCCAAAAGTCGTTTCTATTTGGGGCATTGGCTGCAAAGAATAAAAACGTAAGTCCTAGGAATTAACATGGGTTTTTGAACTTTCTTTTTAAGTCTTATTTTTTATTATTCTTGTAATGATATTTCTCAAAAGTAATAATAATATTTTTTTCTTCATTATTGGTTATTAAAACCTTCCTCACGTACAATACATAATATTTATTTTCTATACATATGCTATTTATTAAAATTTATTTGTAAAATAATTGAAAGTTTTGTTTTTTCTTATTTTCTTAGTAATAAAATTATATAACTGTATATATGGAATTGCGCTCCAGAGATCCATCAGACTTGCGTCCGTATAATCATTTATACGCCCACAGATATTTTTTCACAGTTTCTAATATATTCTTGTAATTAGTTATAGTCATTTTCCAATGTTTTCTTTCAAAGCAAGATTATCATTTATGAATTAATTAAATGTGTGTCAAGTCAATATCGACAACTAAAAATATACTAAGGAGTGATCATTTTTTTTTGGTATTTTTNCCCCAAAATCTGGAAGTCATCACCACAAGAACATCTATGATCAAATTACTAAACTACGAGTATTTTAAGAAGCTAAAATAAACTTTCTTATTCTTCTTAGTTAAAGATTAAAGTGGATAGTCAGCTAATCAGCTTCATAATTTGAACTTTGACTTGTGCGTTGTGGACTCTTTGAGTTATTGAGTTGTCCCTTGGGAAAAAAATATTACGTTGTTTCCTTTGGTACTTTTTTTTAGGGAAAAGGGTCAAAAATATCCCTCAATTTTCGTTTATTGTTTGATTTTACCCTCGCCGTTAAAATGAAGTTAAATTTACCCCTCCCGTTTCTAATTTCACAAAATTACCCCTCATTTAACGGAATCCCCAAAATTGATTCAAACTGCCCGAATTTTTAAAAAAATCCAATTTCTTATTAATCTGATGTCTCGACCCGCCCGACCCCTCTAGAGGATAACTCGGTTGTGATCTTTAAAGACTTCTCTGCAGATACTTTAGACACAATTTTTTGTTTTCTAGAATTAACAGCACCGACTTAGATGAAGATTTTATAAGTTTTAAACTTTCTTTGCTCATTTTGTAACTTGAGGAATCCAATTTCAGAGATAGAACACTCTTTGGTGGCAGCGGTGCCTTTTTTCTTTATCATTTATGAGGGTTCAAGAGAATGAACCTTGGAAGAAGGTCTATGATCACATTCACTTTCTTGCCCTGTCCATGTCCTAGCATACTCCTTGGAGGAGATGAATGGTTCAGGGAAATGCTTGAAAAATCAAAGGTTATTTACTTATACAAAACCAAGGTGATAAGGAGATGATTCGTTTAGGACTTTAATCGAACAGTTCATCTTCACCTTCGACACCTCCTTTTAGTTCCATTTCAAACGCAAATAAATTCAACTAATTTCCACAATGTTCCCCTAGAATCATGGTATCGAATGATGGGTTTCATCCTTCGCCTTGTTCTTCTCGATGGTCTAGTGGTCACTATCGATTTTTCAAGAAGTCGTCGACTAGTGTCGTATGTTGCTGTTGTGAATGGTTCAGGGAAATCCACGTTCAACTTCTTTCCCTATCCTTACATACTCCTTGGAGGAACGGACAAATTTTGATTGACCACAAACACTTTCTTTCCCTCTCCCAGCGCACTCCCTGGAGGAGTAGAAAGCTTTTGCTCAACCGTAGTCATCTTTTCTCCCTCTCCTAGCATACTCTCCAGAGAAACCAAAGAATAGGAAATCGGGTTATCCCTCCCTCTAGAGGGGTCGGGGCAGGTCGGACATTGGGTTAAAAATAAGAAATTATTTTTAAAAAAAATTGGGCAATTTGAATCAATTTTGGGGATTCTATTAAATGAGGGGTAATTTTGGTGAAATTAGTAACAGGAGGGGTAAATTTAACTTCATTTTAACGGCGAGGGTAAAATCAAACAATAAACGAAAGTTGAGGGGTATTTTTGACCCTTTTCCCTTTTTTATAAGGTAAAATAAAATACTTCCACGAATATTCCTCAAATTTTGAAGTCTAAAATTATTTTGGAATTTGATATTGTAGCTTACACAAAATGGATTACATGACTTTTGCATTTTTTTGGTTGTACTTCTAATTAGCTGAACCATTGCAAATAGAAGAAAGATTCTGCTACTGAGTGTGAATAATTTTATTTTTTGGGATTTTGAAGGCAACTCTCTACATTCGATACTTTCATTATCATTAATGTCTCTACATGACTATACAAATGATAACTAAATGATGGTCAACATTCAACAACAGAGTCCACATAAGTATTTTGTAAAGCAATACACTCACTATAACGGTACCTACCAACAACATATATAGTAGATTTCCAAGACTGTCACATACTATTTGGTTGCGTTCCTATCCATGGCCACCTGTGCAATTATCAATCTGTACATACCAACACCTCAAACAAAATGCATCAATACTTTTGATAAGTTTGACTTCCGATTTTTTAATAGTGTGATTCGATTCAATCTAGATTCCTTTTTCAATATACCAAATAAATACATCATTATTGATGCAGAAAAACACTTTCTATCATAAAGTTTACAAACCAAGTGTGTTGCTCTTTCAGAGAATATTTAGGTTGTGGAAAAAAAATTTATCTGTTTCGACGGACTTTACCAGTTGATATGGAGAAATCCATAAATCTCCTAACTAACATTTCAATTAAATATTCAAGGTGATATTTCATTCTCGATGTAATTACTGCATCGTCAAAATTTTTACCAAAATTTTAAGACAATTTTTACATTGAAATGAATGATAACAAAAAGGCCGCGTCAGTGCAGCACTGGTCAAGAACTAATACAGAAGTTCGTTTTCATGCTCAAATCACTCCATGTGCTAACATTTAATGGAAAAATAAACGTTCCAACGCATCTCAGAACATGCTTGTTTCTTTAAAGCATAACTCTTCACTTCCATTCAAAGCACTAAACATTCAAGTGAAATTTGAACAATGAGTAGAGTATTTTATTTTGCTGACAGCAGTTCAACAAACAAAACAAATTCAATTGTTTTAGGCAAGCCTTGCACAAATTGATTTGATAGCAGTCAATTGTCTGCTTAATTTTTTCTTTTATCCAATTAAACAAGTAGATGATAGCACATATATTTACTCCTCGGCAGTCACACTTCCATCTACTTCACAGGAACCAGCCCCTCCCCCTCCTGCTCCATTTTGGCACTTCAAAGGCTGCACTTCTGCTCATTTTTGCACTCCAAAGGCTGCTTAGAGCAATCAGAACAAAGCAATTCCAAACAAAAAGTCTCCACATACTCTGTGTTATTTATACATCTCCCACATTCACTACACCGTAAGATGCAAAGTGAGCAGGCCCTACATTCTTTAATAGCTTCATCTTTCACTTGGCAACCCTCTGCAGGACAATCATAGACCAACCTTACCTTTTTACACATAGGGCATAGTTGAACATCAATCGCCCGACTGTCATCAGCCAAACGATAAATATTCCTTCGAGAAAAGAAATGGGGTTTGTAAACATTTTGCCTCGTCTGGCTATCTGAACCTAGAAGAAACTCCAGCTCTTCAAAATGTTCACGCATCACTCCATAAAGACCGCCAATCCACAGGTTCTTTATACCCATTTTACCTCTTTGACAGTTAAAAGACTTCAACATATTTACAATGCCTTCAATACTGAGTCTTGTACACGCAGGAACAAATAGCTGCATGAAATAAAAATAAGATTAAAAAGCACAACATTGTACATTCACGTACACACTAGAAGTAGCAAAAGGGACCTCGTACCGAAGAAACTATTAGGGATCGTTTGGTAGAGTGTATTAAGAAATATAATGCAAGAATCAATTCTGTCTAGTAGTAATACATTGTTTGGTACACTTGTTCATGCTGCTTATAACTACAATCTATCATGTATTACTAATACAATGTATTTCTAGGTATTAATAATGCAAGGGGTTTTAATGCATATTCATTAGCAAAAGGTTAAAGACTCCATTACCCCTCAAAATCTTTTACATCATAATAGTGAAGGGTATCTTTGTGAATAAATGTTTGTATGCAATGTATGTTATTTTTAATACACAAATGTATAAGAAATAATCTATGTATAATTAATGCACGCATTACTAATACACTCTATTTAGAGTTATTCTTATACACCCTACCAAATGACCCCTTAATAGCAAAAGGGTAATGATCCTGCACTAAACCGTATGCCTAGCAAGAGTACTTGGCACTAGGCACATGAGAACGAAAATGAGGAAATGAAAGAACCAAACAGCCTAACATGCAACTGTGAGCAACCACCATGAAATCAAGGGGCGTTCATCTAACAGACTTATGATTCCATACAAAATTCAAACTTCTGCAAGTAAAAGCTAAAAATCCGCTAAAATATGGCTTTAGTATCCTCTGTTAGGTAATGCAAAAAATACAATGACCATCAGAAGTTTAGATTCTGCTTACAATTTAAAACACGGAAATGATGGTGATAGAATCATAGAACTACATCCAGACTGATATCGGAGTCATTAGACAAAATATGTATGAATCATGTTCTAAATCACATAACTTCCATGAATAAGAGTGCAGTTAGGAAGTTCAAGTTTAGTCCAAAAGATATTCAAGCTGTACTGTGACAGATATCAGTAAGGAATTTATGTCATTCTTCTGACCAACATTTCAGTCTTTCACATAATATTCAGGAATAAATGGCTAAAATTGTATTACTCCACAAACAAAACAGGTCATTAGAATGTGTTTAAGTGCATCATGTTAATTTCAACAAGCATACAACAACCATACCATCATGGTTAGAACCACAAACACCACAAATATATTAAGAAACATAAAGTAAAATGAAGATGAACAACAAAGTTACCAAGATCATAAAAATGAAGATGAACAACTAACCTTTGTCAAATGTGGATTAGAGTCAAGAACCCGCCTCAAACCGTCATCTGTGATGCGGGTGCACTCTAACAAACTCAAGCATTGTAAGTTACCTTGAGCCCTGCTAGTCAATTGCAAGAGGATATCATCGCTGATCTCAGTCAATGGATTTTCAATGTGAATGCTTTTCCACAATAAAGGATCGGTTTTTACAGTAAGCCGAAAGGACCTACAAACACTTTCTACTGTCAAAAGATCCTTCACTCCAAGGTAACCAAGAGCAAAAGATAAAGCCTCATGAGGGGCTCCTTCATCTTTACCAGAGCAAGACGTCGCCCCAGACCCTGTTCCCATGGTCAGGGGAAAAGAACTGACTGAACCTACATTATTGAAGTCTGCAGTGTCCCCCACATTGCAAGCTGAGCCAAGACCAACATGGGCCAAGGCGTCCCTCATATCTCTCTCCCCAATAAGCAAACTCACTGGCTCACCTCTATTCAGTTTGTCATCAGACTGAACGTGATTAATAGGGAATGATTGGAACCTCATAGAATCGTTCCATACAAAATCAAAACCAGCAATTAAACCATAGTCCTCATTACTTGGACTGGCATGGTTTCTCCTACATCCTCCATAATCAACTTCCAAATCCTCAAGCCAACCCGTAATGGCTGTGATAGTGGTGCTTATATCCATCCCAAATGGATCAGCAGGGAGAAGATCAATGATATCCTCCGATACTGACTCCGAATAATCACACTTGTCTACTCTTTCCCTCCCATAACCATATTCAAACCCGTCATGCGGTTCTCGACAAACACGCCACGACCAAGCAAAATTCTCCACATTATTCTCCGGAACACCCTCGACTAAACACCCATTCACAATTCTCATGGGTGATACCAAATTATCCTCAGATATATGCGCCGGAAATATGGGCCGATGCGAAAAATTTAATGCCATATATGATTTAGATCAACTCTAACAACAGCCAAAAAGGAATAATCTAACACCTAAAAATAGGATTTTGTTTTTCTTTTTCTTCTTTTTGGTTTTTTCTTTTTTCTCTCTTTTTTGGTGACGCGAAGCTTATTAGATTCAACAAGGAAACCCTCAATTTCGGATGGTAAACTAAAAGACAACGCACCTAAAATCTCACGGAGCTTCTTGTAACAAAAAATCTGAATAATACAATAGAATCAATCAGCTAAACAACACCTTACTCTTTCTTTTTCTTTTTTTTTTCTTCAAAATTTTAACTATACAAATCAAAAAATAAGGAATCAACGAATATTTGACAGAATAGGAAAACTTAACAGGCTAGGGTTTTGCAAAAGAATGTGAAATTCGAAAAAAAAAACAAAAACAGATAAAGTGATAGACAAAAGAACCTGATTGAATACAAACCCTAATTTGCTCAGCGAAGAACACAATCGACAGAGAGAAAAGGCTGAAATCGTCGATTAGAGCAGATGAAAAATCGGGAAATTGAAATTCCTCCGAAATCAAATCAGATTCAAAAGAAAAAAGGATAAAGAAGAAATCTGCCGATCGAGCTCAAAGAGAGCGAAATAGGAAAATAGAAAGAAATAGAGATAGAAAATTTGAGGGTAGCTGTTTGGGGGGTGGGGGGTTTGAGGGTAAGGGTAAGTTTTAGGAGAAATTGTGTATTGAAATGAGAGTGTCAAAAATTATACCGACACGTGTCCGGTGACTATCTCTTACTTGTAATACGGTAAGAGTCGTGGCGGGAATGGAATTCCCTCCTTTTCGACTCTACTTTCTCGCTTCAACACCTTTTTACATTTTTCTTCTCCATTCCATTCCATTCAATTCAATTAATTTAATTGTTATACAAAATTATGTTTGATTCGAGGTAATAAAAAAATAATAGTATAATCTTTGGTTGAATTTATTTAATTATAGAAAAGGGTCTGACATATTATTCTTCAATTTTATTATTTGAAGTTGAATTCATGTAATTGTTATACAAAATTATGTTTGATACTAGGTAATAAAAAAAATAATAGTATAATCTTTGGTTGAATCTATTTAATTATAGAAAAGGGTCTGATATATTATTCTTCAATTTTATTATTTGAAGTTGATACGACCCTTGTTATGAAAGTAACTTATATATAATTATTCGCTCACATATAGCTCTATCATTACAAAATAAGTTTACATATACCCTTAAAAATTATTTAAGGGTAATATATGATTCTTCTAGCAAAGTTTAAAGTATATTTTAATCTTTTTCATAAATAAATTATTTTTTAACTTTTTGATTATAATTATTTGAATTTCATATTTTTTCTTTCATTCATTAGTGCAAAGAAAAAATTTTAAAACTACTTTTTTGTGTATATTGTACTTTAAATTTGTATTTAAAGAAGAAATTTGGTCATTTATAATAAGTTTTACAAGAATATTAGTAAAACAAAAATATATTTGTCCATCAAAAGAATAAATCTAAATTAGTCATTGAAACAAAAAAGGTCAAAAAATGTATTTGAGGAGGATTAAATACTCATATAATTATATATTTTTTATAAAGTAATACAAAGTTAAATTAAAATTATTTTTTTTTTCATTTCAATTAGAGGAAAAGGGTATATATAAGTCATTTATATAAAAGTAAGGGTATGTATGAGTCACTTTCATGACGGGGGTATATCAACTCCAAATGAAAGAGTTAAGGGGTATATCGGACCCTTTTCCCTTTAATAATTTATCTTAATATTATTTTATGTGAAAAATAAAAAAATATTTCTTTTATAATACCTATAATTGACTAAATACAAAATATAATGTGAATATTTTTTATAATATTATAAAAGTATTCTTAAAGTAGAGATGAATGAGACAATGATTTTGAAGTAGATATCTATGAAAAGAGTATATACATTGGTCTTCGTAAAGAGTGTAGGAATTTCAAGACTTCAAGAAGACATTTCAATAGGTCAAACAAGCAAACTAAAAGCACAAATACTGAACAAATGAACCTTACTATCCAAATGATGAACATTCTAGCTTTGAATTAGAGTAAGAAATAGATTGAGATAATGGTAAGGAGGTTGATCGAGTGAATAAATCTATAAGAAAGCAGACCAAAATAAAGTTGTATTTGATTCAATTTTCAAGAAGATTGTTATGAAACTAATTTTGGTGTTTGCAAGTGTATGAGAATTTAGGAACACAATAACCAAATATGTGTTATCTCCTGTATTTAGGTTAGTAAAAAGTAGAAATAAAAACAGAAACGATGAAATCAAAAGAAAGAAAATAAACAACACAAATCCACAGAACTCATTCTGTTCCTTAAGAAATTTAATTCCCATCAAGTACCTAGGTTGTAGATTATTACCTCCCAAGATAAAACAAATTAATTATTAAATAAATAGTGGTAGCTCAAACTTAAATGACTTCAATGAACTCAAAAATTAGCAATGAGCACATAGACTCAGTCGATCGACAATTTTATTTGTAAGAAAATTTATACAGAAGACAGAAAAATGTTGATGTTCGAAAATTAGAGAAGTCTCTCTACTTATAGCCAACAACAAGTGTGAGCACACCTGTTAGGACAAGACATGACTGTTCAGAACGTTTCTGTCTTTTGGAAAAAAATGTCTGTTCAGAAGAACAATATCTCTTAGCTACTTTACCGTTAGCAAAATTAGTTCCGTTAATTAATTAATTAACGTTGAAAATTAATTTTAAGAAAAAAGGAAATTAAGTGATGACATTAATTAAAAAATTATTAATCAATCACATCATTTATCACTCTCAAAGTTGAAGCCGAGCGACGACGATGACTTAAGAGCACCTCACTTAACCCTCTAAGAGCTTGGAAGTGTTTCCTAATATAAGGACAATTTTTTTCCTTTCTTCTACCAATATGAGAGAAATGACTTTTCATTTTTCCTCCATATTGGTTTCTCCACATTTCTCAATTTCTCATTCACACCTTGCTTAAACCCAACAATCCACTATATGAATGGGGAATGTCTATTGCTAAACACATATACATGAAAAACTTGTGTGTTCGTAAGTAAGGATTAATTACATTTGGATAAGTATGTTTCACTTTGAATTTTCCATAGTGAACATATATCGGATATACTCGATCAATTAGTATATTTGATATTTTTGAACCATCGACTTTGGCGTATACCTAGATAACATAAGTCAAACAATCAAATCTTGAACTCTTTTTTGTTCTCATTATTTTGTTCGTTTCATCTGTGAACACATCTTGGTTAATAAGTTCTTAGAGAATTGGCCTTACTAGATTCTCCTTGAAGCAACTTACACTTCATATTTACAATAAGTGACTTTGAAATGTGTTATCCCGTTGATACACTATTTTATATCCCTGTATCAAACTTAGAAACTATGAAAAAGTTTTAATGTTTTATCCTGGTTACTGAAAATTGTCGCATCATGAGAATGAACCATAAAATAATTTTTGGTAGTGTTGAATTGTCATCCATGACTATGTTTGATCTCTTTGAACCTAGATCTTGAGATCTCCAGTCTTCTAGGTAGAGTTATCGCGATGCTAACTTGTCCTCGACCGTAGTCACATTTTCGTCGATGATCTTTCAACTTCCTCTCTAGTTAGACCTTTTGTAAGTAAATTCGACACATTATTCTTTAACTACACATAGTCAGTTATAATAATTCCGCTAAAGAGTAGTTGTCTAACAGAGTCGTTTTTGGAATTTTTTTATCTTCTTGTTTCTTTTATTTTTATTTTAATATTTCGTTGATGATTTGGTCTTTTTTAATGAAATATGGTAAAGACTTGATCTTTGCATATTAACGTTCATAGACAAAAACCTTTGTTTTTGTAGTCAATTACCAGTTGTTTATGAATATGTTTGCCTTCTAATTTTGCAATTTCACCTCTTTGTCAAATACTTTGTATTTTATTGATTCTCACATTGTAGTACTAGTATATGGAATGAAGTATGTAGCTTAAAATCTATGTACAACCGCCATAACTTGCATTAGTAGTTTGTTATATTGTGGTATGTGTGATGGACGTTATAGAAGATACTTCTTGTATGCACAATTAATGTTTATCAAATATTAATGTTATATGGTCATTATGCCAAGTGAGAGAATGTATGAATACTTCTTATTTATGTAACAACCCTAAAAATGAATAAGATAAGAAATGCTTAATGTGTCAAGAATGCCTATGATTAGACCAGGGTTCACACGGACTGATGCATGTAGAACCAAACCTCGGAACCCTTACTACAGCCAAGCCAACTAACTTGGGGTGTTATTTGAGCTTGGAAATGTTGGGTCCAACCATATAGGACTCTCGAATACGAAGATTTACTTGAAGGAGTCTTTATCGGACTTAAAAAAGAGAAATCTTAGGTTTGAAGGGTCTAGGGGTAAAATGGTCTTTTCCTGTCTAAGGGTAGTATCGTAATTACCCTAAATATGTATTAATTAATTGATTAATAAAGTGGAGGGGCAATTTGAGGAGAGAGGGTCGAAATTGAGCCCTTGAAGTGAAGTCTTGCTCCACCCGGGTTCGAACCTAGGTGGGAGCAATGATTTAATGTGATTTTTTTAATTGGTGAATTAATTTAATAAATTAATAAATTAATGGCTGATTTAAAAAGGAAAAATCAGATTTTATCATTAATTATTTATTAATTAATGTGTTTTTTTTACTAAGTCTCCTAGTTGACTAAGTATAAACTACTTCACCTCCTTTAACTCTCTCACACGCACATCTCTCTCACGTTTCTCCACTCTTTTCATGATTTCGCTCTGCCTAAATGACTACAAGAACAGAAAAATTTCTAGAGTTCCTCACACTTGAAGAACTCACACGAAAATATAAGAAAACAAGCTAAGTGAACACGTTAGGTAAAGAGAGGGTTTTCCGTTGAAAGTTTTGTGTTGAAATCTTGGATTGGACGTGAGTTTTGGAGAGGGTTTGGGGAAGCAACTTCAAGGTTTGAACGTCAAAATAAGGTATGGGTTTTCTTCCCTCTTTGACCCTTTCCCAAGAGACCCCTTAAGGTTCATATTATTCATCCGAAACTAGAATTGTTTCCCCTTTTCATGTTCCCTATCACTAGCTCCCAATGATCTTAGGTTGGTATGTTTGCTGGTAGAATTTAGGTACACTTTGTGTGTGGTGACGATCTCGTTTCGAGTATGTGTTCATGATTATGTGCTTATGTTTTTGTGTCTTTCAAAAATATGAATATAGACATGAACGTATGTTTGCAAGGTTGTTACTATGACTTTGGAGTATCCGTTTTGGCATGCTAATAACATGGAATCACTTGTGTTTTATGTGTAAGTAGATGTTCCTAGACGTGATATTCACATGGCTGAAATGCTATAAACTCTAGCTAAAACAAATAACCAAATCATTCCTCTAACTTGTCTTAAGAACCCTAACGAATGTATAAGAAACAAATGCTAAAATCACCCGGAAAATGATGCATAAAATCATGGAATAAACTTCTAGAATCGGGAAATAGGCTGTAGATAATTTCTGGAAATTTTGAACGTCAAAAAGAAAAAAAAAATAGGTGAGGTCTGCTAGGATCGAACCCAAGACCTCACTAAGGCATACCTTAACAAATAAATTAAAAAAGGGTGTGCCAGGCCGGGCTTGAACTGGGGTTGGGTCCGGCGAAATTCGCAAAAAGGGGAAAATAATAAAATGTTGTTGTGGGGTTCCGATCTCACGACACGGAAGACCCAACTTAATAAATAAAAAAGTATATGGGGCCGTAGGGAATCGATCCCACGCCCCTTAGAGAATGCAGAAATTAATAAAAAGAGAAGGGGTCCTGGGGAATCGATCCCACGCCCCTCAACGCCTGTAGTAAATAAAAAAAAGGGAGGGGCTGTGGGGGATCGATCCCACAACCCCTTGGTCAGTGGCGAATTAGGAGTAAAGGAGGAGGATAGAAAAATCATTAAAAAACTATGGGGTCGTGGGGAATCGATCCCACACCCCTCAGTAAGCTATAACAATGTTCAATGAGAAAGGAGAAAAAATGAAAATTAAAGAATTGTGTGGCGTGGGAATTGAACCCACGACCTCAGGTAGGCTGTGAAATTGGAGAAAAATAAAGAGAGGGTGTGGGGGTTTGAGCCCACAACCTCATGGTCTATGTGAATTGGACAAGAAGAATTAAATGAAAAAAATATAAATAAAAAGGAGCGTGGGGGTTCGATCCCCACAACTCTTCGACCAAATAAGAGGAAAATCCAAGGAGAAAAATTAAAGGGAGAATGTTGATGTTGGGGCTCGATCTAGGGTCCCAATGTCAAGAGGACTAAAAATAAAATCAAGGAAAAATGTAAGTGTTGTCCAAGTTATTCGAACTTGGGTTCCCTTGCCCCAAATTTCCGTATTGATACATAAATCATACGTGAATTAAATGTTCAAGAATAATGTCACCTACTTAGATCGAAATCGAAATCTTGGCATACATACAAGATACATAAGTCCTGTACTACATAATCTTAGGAAGTTATAAGTCACTTAACAAACTATGAATGAAGCCTCATGGCTTGTATGTATTTACCCATAAGTCTAGCATACAATTAAAAATAAGTGAACCTAATATGTATGTAATGAAATGATGAAACCCTAGAAGGGTTAAGTACGAGTGTAAGATACACTAAATGGCCAAGTGCATTGGCATATGATGAAAAGAACATTCACGTAAAAAGGGGTGAGTAATTATGAGGAGCAAATGTGCTAATGTTAATGAATGTGGTGACAACATGATACAAGGCTAATGTAAAACATGAGAGCAATCTCAAATGAGCCCAAGTAAATATTACCAAAATGTACTCACCTATGAGAGTGTAAAGTTTATGAAGAGACCAGTCTCTATGAACACTCTAATGAAAGTATTGAAGTTAATGCATACTTAATACTAATGATGAGAGGAGAAATCATCTAAAGATCTATGATGTCCTCATGCTAGAAGCCAGCTTCCATGATGTATGAGCTGAATGAAATGGAACTTTACACTGAGCACCGATAGGCTAGCTATGAGCAGTGATGTCTTCTTTCGGGAAGGACGGAGGTTTACGTAACTCTCATGAGATGAGACTGCCCGGCATGCCGGGTATGGGTCTCCTTATATCTCCTAGTCTTCGAAGCTATACTTCCAATATAGGGATCTGGCGGGGTTCAATTCCCATGTACGCTAGCATGTTTTGGGTCACTTGGCCGGTGATTCCACCTCTTTTAGGTGTGGGGGAGACACTAGATTTCATGATGCTCACATGATCTATGTCGGTTAAAGTTAAAGTTCCCAAATAATGAATAAGGGCAGCCTCAAATGATGCACATAATGAAATGAACGATACCAAAGGTGTAAGGATAGGATAATCAAGAGGTGAGCTAGACTTAAGTAATGACGCTAGGTTTTTCTTGGTCATTGCACAACAAACCCGATGAGAGTCTTAAAATACATCTTAGGTATGACTGGTGATTGCACTAGTATATGAAAGAATGAAAAATGAAGTATGTATGATTGAATGAAGCAGACTCTGTGGTTTCTAAAGAAGGCTCCCTAGTTGAGGTCCCATATGTTGAGCCCTCATTTTCGGAAGTCCTAACGTCAAGCCCATGATCCCAAGTTCTCATGGCATATGAAAGAATGATATGAATTACGTGATATGATATGTGTTGTTTACAAAATGATAAGTTTGATGATGCATGTTACACTCATGGCATGACTTTCCAAATCCAAATTTGGCAGGTCTATTGACTTTCCTAATCCAAATTTGGCAAGTCCACTTACTTGACTTTCCATAAGATATGTTGTTAGGAAAGAGCTATTATTTCTCATGCATGTCCTTGGTGTGTGCTTGCATATGCTCATACTTAGTACAAGTGTGTACTAATTCCATACAATTATCTATTTTTGGGTGCTGGCACAGGTGGTCGTTAGATCGTACATTACAATGTACAACTATCCGTACATGGAGCTTTCATCCGGACTTGGTAGGCCCTCATGCTTTCGAGGTTGTATACTGATATTATCTAGCTTAGATGTAGGCCTTAGCTAGTGGAGCATGGATCCACTCGTGTTTCATTTCCCACTTCATTTCGGATTTTGTATTGGTGTCGTTTTGGCAATTACACATTTAATGCAGCTATTGAACTATTTATTTCATTCATTTAATGATCTTAATATTAGATGGTTGATTGTGAACATTTATTAGTTTATGTAGAATGTCTTATACAAATCTTAAATAACCACAAAGTTCATATTTTTTGCAAAAATTAACCTAGATGAAGTAAAAATAACGTATGTAGGCTTGTCTACGACCTCTGAAAGGTCAACGACGCCGGTCTCACATGGGGTCTAGATTTTGGTCGTGACAAAGTTGGTATCAGAGCCCTAGGTAAAATTTAAGATAATAAGTTCACATCAACCACGTTGAGTAGTTTCTAAGTCATGGTAGTGAAGTGCACCACCATCCTGAATTAGAGACTACATGCGGCGTAGGAAAATTTCCCTTCTTATGATCTTATCGTCCCTTTCCTTATGTTTGATTTTTGGTGTTATGAGCGTGTCTAACGTCAATCCTTATTTTTTTCAGAGAATGAATACTAGGAGGAACGTTGGTTAGAGGAAAAGAGGAGCAACTGCTGGGAACAATCATGTTCCACCCCAGGCTCAAGCTCAAGGAGTGGCTATGCCGGTTAACCTAGCTGGGTTGACTGATGCGGAGGTGCGTGCATCTCTAGACCAAATGGCACAGACCATCACTATGCAGGACCAGGCCATGACTACCCAGGTCAACCGACAGAATGTTTAGAGGGAGAACCCACGAGTGCGTAGCATGGCTGATAGGCTGAGAGACTTCACGAGGATGAACCCTCCTATTTTCACAAGGTCTAAGACTTCAGAGGACCAAAAGGAGTTTGTGGATGAGGTGCATAAGATTTTGGTGGCTATGGGGTCCACCAATACTGAGAAAACAAAGCTGGCTTCCTATCAGCTAAGGATGTTGCACAGACTTGGTGTATGATGTGGCAGGATAGACGAGCTTTGAGTGGAGTTCCGGTCACTTGGGAGCTGTTTAAGACAGCCTTCCTGGGGAGATTCTTTCCCAAGGAGATGAGGGAGGCAAAGTTTGAGGAGTTTATCAACCTTAAGCAGGGATCAATGACAGTGAGGGAGTATTCCTTCAAGTTTGTCAATCTCTCCAGACATGCTACTACCCTTGTATCTAACAGCAGGGATGAGATGAGCAGGTTCCTCACAAGAATCAGCGGAGATCTGGAGAAGGAGTGTCGGTCTGTGATGCTCCATGATAACATGAACCTCTCCAGGTTGATGGTGCATGTCTAGAACGTAGAGGACAATCGCAAAAATATGGGAGTTCGTGATGCTAGGAGGCCGAAGCCTCAAGATCAGGCAGGTCCCAGCCATGGAGGCCATAGAAACAATTTTGGCATCCGTGAGTAGCCCAGGTTCAAGAAGGGGCAGCAGAGTTCTGGAAATCCTATTTCCTAGAGGAGTACAACACCTAGAGGAGGCAGACCTGAGCCCAAGAACGGCAATGGAGGTGAGATGCAACTTCCCTAAAAGAATTGTGCTAAGTGGTCGTGCTCACAGTAGAGAGTGCAGATAGGGCACTAATGCCTGTTTCGGTTGCGGTACGAGTGGGCATATGGTTAGAGACTGACCACAGAACAGAGGTCAGGCTGGAGGTAATGCTCAACCTAGGCCTAATCCACAGGGTGCAGCAGCAGCCGAGCCTCCTATGAGGAACAAGTTCTATGCCCTAAAGGGAAGGGAAGAGCAGGAGAAGTCCGCTGATGTGGTCACTGGTATGCTGCATGTATTCTCAACTTCTGTTTATGCTTTACTTGATCCAGGGTCTACGCTTTCCTTTGTAACTCCTTTGCTTGCTCTCACTTTTGAAATATTGCCTGAAGTTCTGCATGATCCTATAGTGGTTAGTACACCTTTAGGAGAAAAGGTAAGAACTGATAGAGTATACAAGAATAGCCCAATAGTTGTAAGTGGTGAGATTATCTGTGCAGACTTGGTTGAGTTACCCATGCATGATTTTGATGTTATCCTTGGCATGGACTGGCTTCACAGTTGTTATGCTTGTTTGGATTGTCATAGTAGAGTGGTGAGATTTCGTTTCCCTAATGAAGAGGAACTAGTCTGGGAGGGGTATAACTCGAGTCGTCCTAATCCGTTGATTTCGAAAATTAAGGCCAATAAAATGATGTCCAAGGGGTTATTATGTCATATTGTGAGTTTCAATGATTTAGATCATGACATTCCTTCCATAGACTCAGTGCCTGTTGTGTATGAGTTCCTATATGTATATCCTGATGATTTGCCTGGAGTCCCTCATCCACGAGAGATTGAATTTGGTATCGACTTAGAAACCGATACTAAACCAATTTCAATTCCTCCCTACAGAATGGCTCCATCTAAACGCAAAGAGTTGAAGCTGCAGTTAAAAGATCTCACTGATAAGGGTTTCATTCAGCCGAGCATATCTCCTTAGGGCACTCCAGTGTTGTTTGTGAAAAAGAAGGATGGGACCGTTCGAATGTGTATCGATTATCTGTAGCTCAACAAAGTCACTATAAAGAATAAGTATCCACTTCCCAGAATAAATGATTTGTTCGATCAGCTCCAATGGTCTAGTTTCTTCTCTAAGATTGATCTTCGTTCAGGGTATCATCAGCTTAGGGTTAGGGACGGAGATATCCCAAAGATAGCCTTTCGTACCCGTTATGGTCATTATTAGTTCTTGGTTATGTCATTTGGTCTCACGAATGCATCTGCAACATTTATGGATTTCATGAACAGGGTTTTTCTGTGAATACCTTGACTCTTTCGTCATAGTATTCATTTATGACATTCTCATCTACTCTAAGACCGAGGAAGAGCATGAACAACATTTGAGACTTACCTTACATGTACTTAGACAACATCAGTTGTACGCCAAATTCAGCAAGTGTGAATTTTGGCTTAGATCAGTGACCTTCCTGGGTCATGTTGTGTCCGATCAAGGTGTAGAGGTGGACCCCAGGAAGACTGAGGCTCATAACAACTGGACAAAACTCTTACTCCCACAGATATCCGTAGCTTCTTGGGATTTGCTGGTTACTACCGCAGGTTTGTGAAGGGCTTTTCTTCCATTGCTGCCCCACTGACAACTCTGACTAAGAAGAAGGCCAAGTTTGAATGGACGGAGGCTTGTGAGAATAGTTTCCAAGAGCTTAAGGACAGACTCACTTCAGCCTCGGTGCTTACTTTGCCTAAGTGTGATGAGAATTACACTGTTTATTGTGACGCATCTAGGGTTGGTTTGGGTTGTGTTCTTATACGGGGTGGTAAGGTGATAGCCTATGCATCTAGACAACTCAAGGTTCATGAGAAGAATTATCCCACTCATGACCTGGAGTTTGCAGTTCTGGTGTTTGCACTGAAGCTGTGGAGGCACTACTTGTATGGAGTGCATGTGGATGTGTTCACAGACCACAAGAGTCTCCAGTACGTGTTCACACAGAGGGAGTTGAATCTACATCAGCGGAGATGGTTGGAGTTATTGAAGGATTATGATATGAATGCTCACTACCATCCAGGTAAGGCTAATATTGTAGATGATGCTTTGAGAAGGATGAGCATGTGAAGTACAAACCACATTGAGGATGAAAAGAAGGAGTTAGCGAAAGATGTACACAGACTGGCCAGACTAGGTGTGCGATTGGTTGACTCTACTAGTGGGGGTGTTTCAGTTCATCCTAGTTCTTAATCATCCTTGGTAGTTGAATTCAAGAAGGGTCAGTATCTCGATCTTGTGTTGATGGAGCTGAAGGACTCAGTGTTGATAAAGATGAATGAGTCTTTCGCTTTTGGAGGTGATGGCAGACTTAGGTATCAAGACAGGCTGTGTGTACCATATGTGGATGATTTGCGGACCAGGATTGTTGCAGAGGCCCATGGTTCCATATATTCCATAGATCCAGGTTCCACAAAGATGTATCATGATCTTAAGCAGATTTATTGGTGGGATGGCATGAAGAAGGACATTGCAGAATATGTGGCAAAGTGTCCTAATTGTCAGCAGGTTAAAGCAGAACATCTTAAGCCTGGCGGTCTTACTCAGATTATTGAGGTTCCGACTTGGAAGTAGGAGGCCATTAATATGGACTTCGTTGTTAGTCTTCTGAGGACTAGGAGACTACATGACTCCATATGGGTTATTGTGGACAGATTGACTAAGTCTCCCCAATTTATCCATGTGAAGTCTACTTACAGAGCCAAGGACTATGCGAGTCTCTCCATAGATGAGATTGTGAGATGGAATGGTATTCCTGTGTCTATCATTTTAGATAGAGGATCTCAGTTTACTTCACATTTCTTGAGATCTTTCCAGAATAGCTTGGGCACGCAGGTAAAGCTTAGTATTGCCTTTCATCCTCAGACTGATGGGCAGGCAAGGCGCACCATTCAGACATTGGAGGACATGTTGAGAGCGTGTGTGATTAACTTCATGGGTAGTTGGGATTACCATTTTGCCTTTGATAGAGTTCTAGTATAATAATAGCTATCACTCCAGCATCGGGATGGCACCGTTTGAGGCACTGTTTGGTAAGAGGTGTAGATCTCAAGTTGGGTGGTTCGAGGTTGAAGAGTCATCTATTTTGGGTCTAGAGATCATTCATGAGGCCTTAGAGAAGGTCAGAGGGATTAGGGACATGTGACTACTACTAAAAGTCGGCAAAAGTCAAATGCATATAACAGAAAATGACCTTTAGAGTCTGAGGTTCGTGACCAGGTCTATCTGAAGATATCCCCTATGAAGGGGGTGATGAGGTTTGGCAGGAAGGGAAAGTTGAGTCCGAGGTATGTTGGGCCTTACGAGATCCTACAGCGTGTTGGTTAGGTGTCCTATGAGTTGGCATTGCCTGCGGAGATAACTTTTGCCCATCTAGTCTTTCATGTATCCATGTTAGAGAAGTGACTAGGTGATCAAACATCGATTCTACCTTTGGAAGGTTTGGGGGTCGATGAAGACTTGTCCTATGAGAAGATACCTATTGAGATCTTACACACACAGGTCAAACGGCTAAGGAAGAATTAAATTGCCACAGTGAAGGTATTGTGGAGAAATCATCTTATTGATGGTGCTACGTGGGAAGCTGAGGCTGACATGAGATCCCGTTACCCTCATATTTTCTGCTCTTGAGGTTAGATTTCCTACTCGTAAGTCTAAGTTTCCTTATCTCTCCATATTTTATTGCTATTGCTTGGCTGTGCATAGTAATTATGTTATGATCTGACTAGCATTACGCTAGATAGTGGTAGTGTCATTCGGGGACGAATGTTCCTAAGGGGGGATAACGTAACAACCCTAAAAATGAATAAGATAAGAAATGCTTAATGTGTCAAGAATACCTATGGTTAGACCAGGGTTCACACAGACTGATGCGCGTAGAACAAGACCTCGGAACCCTTACTACAGCCAAGCAACCTAACTTGGGGAGTTTCTTATGCTTGGAAAGGTTGAGTCCAACCATATAGGGCGCTCGAATACGAAGAGTTACTCGAAGGAGACTTTACCGTACTTAAAAAGGAGAAATCTTAGGTTTGAAGGGTTAAAATGGTCTTTTCCTGGCTAAAGGTAGTATCATAATTACCTTAAATATGTAATTAATTAATTAATTAATAAAGTGGAGGGGCAATTTGGGGAGAGAGGGACGAAATTGAGACCTTGAAGTGAAGTCTTGCTCCACTTGGGTTAGAACCTAGGTGGGATCAATGATTTAATGTGATTTTTTTATTGGTGAATTAATTTAATAAATTAATAAATTAATGTCTGATTTAAAAAGGAAAAATCTGGTTTTGTTATTAATTATTAAGTATTTATTAATTAATGTGTTGTTTTTACTAAGTCTCCTAGTTGACCAAGTCTAAACTACTTCACCTCCTTTAAATTTCTCTAACGCACATCTCTCTCACGTTTCTCCACTCTTTTCACAATTTCTCTCTGCCTAAACGACTACAAGAACAGAAAAATTTCTAGAGTTCTTCACACTTGACGAACTCACACGAATATATAAGAAAACAATCTAAGTGAACACGTTAGGTAAAGTGAGGTTTTTTCCGTTGAAATTTTCGTGTTGAAAACTTGGATTGGATGTGAGTTTTTGTCACGACCGGAATCTAGACACCAGACGAGACCGGCGTCGTTGACCTCTCAGAGGTCGGAGACAAGCCTACATACTTCATTCTTACTTCATCTAGGTTAATTTTAGAAGAAAATTTGAACTTTTTGTTTTCTTATTTCATGATAAACATTTTGAACTTAAGATCATAGGTGTTCACAAATCAACCATCTAATATAGACATGATCAAATGAAAGAAACAATTCATAATTGCATTAAAAGTATTTTTTCCAAAACGGCACCAATACAAATTCTAAAATAAAATGGGAAATGAAACACTAGTGGAACATACTCCACTAGCTGAAGCCTACCTCTAAGCGAGATAATAACAGTAGACAGCCTCGATAGCATGAGGGCCTAGCAAGTCTGGATGAAAGCTCCACGTCCGGATAGCTGCAACGTCCACCTGTAAGCTCTAGCGTCCACCTGTCCGTGCATCTAAAAATATAGAGTTGTATGGAATTAGTACACACTTTATGGTTATATGCAAGGAAACACCAAGGACATGAATGAGAAAGGATAGCTCTTTCTAACAACATGATCATGGAAAGTCAAGTCAGTGGACTTGCCAAATTGAGATTATGAAAGTTATTGAACTTTCCAAATTTTGATTAGGAAAGTCAGTGAGCTTTCCAAATTTGGATTAGGAAAGTCATGTCATGAGAGTAACATGCATCATCATACTTATCATATTGCACACCGCACATAACATCTTATACATAACACATATAATATAGTATATAGTACATAACATCTTTTATAACACTCATTCATATGCCATGATACCTTGGAATCATGGACTAGACATTAAGACTTTCCAAAATGAGGGCTCAACATATGGGACCTCAACTAGGGAGTCTTCATTAGCAAACACAAAGTCTGCTTCATTCATTCATACATACTTCATTTTATTTCGTTCATAGGCTAGTGTGAACACCAGCTATACCTAGGATGTAGTTTAAGACTTTCATCAGGTTTGCTGTGCAATGATCAAGAATAACCTAGTGTCATTACTTGAGTCTAACTCACCTCTTGATTATCCTATCCTAACACCTTTGGTATCGTTCATTTCATTAGTGCATCATTTGAGGCTGACCTCATTTATTCTTTGGGAACTTTAACTTTAACCGACATAAATCATGTGAGAATTATGAAATCCAGTGTCTCCTCCACACCGAAAAGAGGTGGAATCACTGGCCAAAGTGACCCAAAATATGCTAGCGTACATGGGAATTTAACCCCACCAGATCCCTATATTAGCAGTATAGGTTCGAAGACTAGGAGATATAAGGATAGCCATACCCGGCATGCCACAGAGTCTCATCTCATTAGAGTTATGTGAACCTCCACCCTTTTCGAAAGAAGGCATCACCGCTCATAGCTAGTCTATCGGTGCTCAGTATAAAGTTCCATTACATTCAACTCATATATGTCATGGAAGCTGGTTTCTAGTATGAGGATATCATAGCTCGATAGATGATTTCTCATCTCATCATTAGTATTATGTGTGTTAATCTCAATACTTTCATTACAGTGTTCATAGAGACTGGTCTGGTCATTAACTTTACACTCTCATAGGTGAGTACGTTTTGGTAACATTTACTTAGGCTCATTTGAGATTGCTCCCATATTTTACATTAGCCTCATTTCATGTTTTCACCAATTCATCAAAATTAGCACATTTGCTCTTCATAATTATTCACCCCTTTTTACGTAAATGTTCATTTCATCATATGCCAATGCACTTGGCCATTTGTGTGTTTCACACTCTTACTTAACCCTTGTAGGGTTTCATCGTTTCATTGTTCATTTCATCATTTCATTGTTCATTTCGTTATATGCCAATGCACTTGGCCATTTAGTGTATCTTATACTCCTACTTAACCCTTCTAGGGTTTCATCATTTCATTACATACATCTTAGGTTCACTTGTTTTTAATCGTATGCTACACTTATGGATCTATACATACAAGCCATGAGGCTTCATTCATAGTTTGTTAAGTGACTCATATCTTCCTAAGATTATGTAGTACAAGACTTATGTATCTTGTATGTATGCCAAGATCTCGATTTCGATCTAAGTGGGTGGCATTATTCTTGAACATTTAATTCACGTATGATTTATTTATCAATACGGAAATTCGGGCAAGGGAACCCAGGTTCGAACCCCTTGGACTTACTTACATTTTTCCTTGACTTTATATTTAGTCTTCATGACATTGGGACCCTAGATCGAGCCCCAACATCAAGGGAGATGTTGATGTTGAGGCTCGATATAGGGTCCCAATGTCAAGAGGACTAAAAATAAAATCAAGGAAAAATGTAAGTGTTGTCCAAGGGATTCGAACTTGGGTTCCCTTGCCCTAAATTTCCGTATTGATACATAAATCATACGTGAATTAAATTTTCAAGAATAATGTCACCTACTTAGATCGAAATCGAAATCTTGGCGTACATACAAGATACATAAGTCCTGTACTACATAATCTTAGGAAGCTATGAGTCACTTAACAAACTATGAATGAAGCCTCATGGCTTGTATGTATAGACCCATAAGTCCAGCATACAATTAAAAATAAGTGAACCTAATGTATATGTAATTAAATGATGAAACCCTAGAAGGGTTAAGTACGAGTGTAAGATACACTAAATGGCCAAGTGCATTGGCATATGATGAAATGAACATTCACGTAAAAAGGGGTGAGTAATTATGAAGAGCAAATGTGCTAATGTTAATGAATGTGGTGACAACATGATATAAGGATAATGTAAAACATGAGAGCAATCTCAAATGAGCCTAAGTAAATATTACCAAAATTTACTCACCTATGAGAGTGTAAAGTTTGTGAAGAGACCAGTCTCTATTGAACACTCTAATGAAAGTATTGAAGTTAATGCATAGTTAATACTAATGATGAGATGAGAAATCATCTAATGATCTATGATGTCCTCATGATAGAAGCCAACTTCCATGATGTATGAGTTTAATGCAATGGAACTTTATACTGAATACCGATAGGCTAGCTATGAGCGGTGATGATTTCTTTCGAGCAGGGCGGAGGTTCACGTAACTCTCATGAGATAAGATTGTCTGGCATGACGAGTATGGGTCTCCTTATATCTCATAGTCTTCGAACCTCTACTACCATTATAGAGATCTAGCGGGGTTCAATTCCCATGTACGCTAGCATGTTTTGGGTCACTTTGGCCGGTGATTCCACCTCTTTTCGGTGTGGGGGAGACACTGGATTTCATGATGCTCACATGATCTATGTCGGTTAAAGTTAAAGTTCCCAAAGAATGAATGAGGCCAGCCTCAAGTGATGCACATAATGAAATGAACGATACCAAAAGTGTAAGGATAGGATAATGATGAGGTTAGCTAGACTTAAGTAATGACGCTAGGTTATTCTTGGTCATTGCACAACAAACCCGATGAGAGTCTTAAACTACATCCTAGGTATGACTGGTGATTGCACTAGTATATGAAAGAATGAAAAATGAAGTACGTATGAATGAATGAAGCAGACTTTGTGGTTTCTAAAGAAGGCTTCCTTGTTGAGGTCCCATATGTTAGCCCTCATTTTGGGAAGTCCTAACGTCAAGTCCATGATCCAACGGTCTCATGGCATATGGAAAAATGATATGAATTACGTGATATGATATGTGTTAGTACAAGCGTGTACTAATTCTATACAATTATCTATTTTTAGGTGCAGGCACAACTGGACGTTAGATGTAAGGTACAATGTTACAACTACCCGGACGTGGAGCTTTCATCCGGACTTGGTAGTCCTTCATGCTTTTGAGGCTGTATAATTATATTATCTAGCTTATATGTAGGCCTTAGTGAGTGGAGCATGTTCAAATGGTGTTTCATTTCCCACTTCATTTCAGATTTTATATTGGTGTCGTTTTGGCAAGTACTACATTTAATGCGGCTATGAACTATTTCTTTCATTTGATGATCTCAATGTTAGATGGTTGATTGTGAACATTTATGAGCTTATGTATAATGTCTTATACGAATGTTAAATAACCAAAAAGTTCAAATTTTCCGCAAAAATTAACCTCGATGAAGTAAAGATGACGTATGTAGGCTTGTCTGCAACCTATGAGAGGTCAACGATGTCGGTCTCGTATGGGGTCTAGATTTTGGTCGTGACAATTTATGACATAAGTTTACTTGTGACTTGCGTAATACCATAAATAATGTTTAATGAATAATACATAGCATTCATACATTTGTTACTTAATGATCAAATTAAGTCATAACCTCTATAAATTAGTTCTCCCTCCATCCATTAGGGATACCACATATTTTCTGCATTAATTTCATCACTATCAACTATGTGAGAGGTCAACGACGCCGGTCTCGTATGGGGTCTAGATTTTGGTCGTGACAATTTATGACATAAGTTTACTTGTGACTTGCGTAATACCATAAATAATGTTTAATGAATAATAGATAGCATTCATACATTTGTTACTTAATGATCAAATTAATTCATAACCTCTATAAATTAGTTCTCCCTCCATCCATTAGGGTTACCACATATTTTCTGCATTAATTTCATCACTATCAACTATGGTAACATAAGATTAAGGCAAGGAGGTGGAACCAATTTATGACTAACGCTTCACCGTTTGTTTGTGATGATGTCTTCTGCATCTGACATGTACCCCTCATGATATTTATGTAAGATTATGGTGTTCAAGATGCTGATGTGCATTAAAGTATTTAATCTTATATCAAACTGATCAGATATATAACATGTGAGGATTCCACCTACTACCTCCTTGACATCAAACAACGTTGATAAGTTACGAGATTCCTCATTGGACAAGTATCGTCACAAAAGGATCAGGATACACTTACATAATAGAGTAAGAAAACAACAAGATAACATATCTAACATGACAAATGTAGGACCGTTAGCATGCTTGTGTGGCTAATGTAGTACAACATCAACAATAGAGAAATGTGTAAGCCACCAAAAATTGCAAAAAAACAAAAGGTGCAACTCCTGGAATCCTCCACGCCTCTCTAAAACCCAAAATTGATTCCTCATCTCTGTTTCATATTGAGAAAGGTTTATTCAATTACTCGTGTTCTTTTCCTGGTGATAAGACTTCATATTTATTACGTAAAATATATTTTTGATGAACGGGTAACAATAGGAATACTATCATGCTACTAAGAGTAATAAGGATACTAGGAACAATCATTATCCGACCCTATTAGTATTTCAATAATGCCCCGTAAGGTCCCAAATAGATGTATGAGCATTCTCAATACCCATTTTAAGTCACCTCTTCTTTTGCAAAATCAATTCTCGACCATTGCAACTACTGAAGGACATCTAGTGTGTTGGAACAATCCAACAACCATTTGGATAGTCAGATAATAATAGGAATTATGGACGTTTGCCAATATCCAAGTCTTAAAAGACTTGTGAATAAACCTATATATTCCCAATGATTTCACTGTGGAAAATAAATATGGAATCAATTTTATAGCCTATGTGCCCTGAGATATACATTTTGATGGCAGACAGAAATAGAAAACCCCCATCAAGATTACTTTTTCCAATGGGACTATTAAATGAAAACTAAACATCTCTAAATGATACTATTTACTTACCACAACCCCACATGATTGGGGATCAAGTGCTTGTGGTTTTTCAATTAGCATGGTAGCCAAAATATATATGAAGTGGATACATTAATCAATTACCATAAGAATTTTCTGTATCAAATATGTATCTGGTTAGCTTGGAAATAGGTTTCATTTGTGAAGGCCCAAATATTGTTTTGGCTTACAGAAGTGCACACCACTGGAGATAGGATAAAGTTAAAAAAATACCACAAAAAATAGAATAATATTTTCACTCGCAAGAGAGACACCTCATCACATAGATATTGTTGCATGACATTTCCTCGAGCCTGCACAATATAAGGATCTTTGATCCCTTCCGATTGTAATAATTAGAAATGCACAAATTAAGTTCTAGAGTGGTTCTGAGACAATCATGTAAGCATCTTCTCACAAGAAAAAAATATGGTAACTGCGATAAGTGAGAGCGCTTCTCAGAAACATAACTAAATTTCACCATGAGTTGACAATGAAGAGATTAAAGTCCTCATGAAAAGTAAAACCTGGTACTTGATGCAATTATATTTATTTACTGAATGGTTGGTCTTTTGCTCAACTATGTACAGCCTCAAAACATAGCTTATTGTTAAAGATATTGAGAATCAAAACAAACTTGAGTGACTTTATTCAAACATAGCATTAACTTAAATACAAGTAAGATATAACTAACTTTACTAATTCTAATGAACTATTCTAACAACTTAATATATAACTAAGTTGACTAAATCTAAGGAACTACTTTAACAAGTTAATCTAAATCTACTAACAACTTGATTAGAATTGATAACAAACTAGTGAGTATATAAACACACCCCTCAAGTTAGGTGTGGTGCAACAATGCCTAACTTGGATAAAAACCGAAGGAAGGAAGGCTTGGGAAGCAACTTTGTGAAAGTGTCTGCAATTTGATCCCCGGCGGGAAGATACTTGACTACTACTCTACCTGAGTTCATACTGTTGTGGAGGTTGTGAAAGTCTACTGCAATATTATCAAAAAAAATACGAAATACCAATATTATCACAAAAAATGCTTGGCATTAGCAAGACTTGATATCACAATTCAGTCAACAGGTTGTGTACCCAAGTAAATTTAGAGAATGCATTGGTTACCGATTTGTATTCTGCTTCAGTAGAGGAGCGTACGATCGATTGTTTCTTCTTAGAGGACCAACGAATCAGATTTGGACCCAACAAGAGTACTAACCAGATGTGCAGATTCTGTCACAAAGATCACCTGCCCAATCATCATTGGCGTACATATACAAATTACTATCAGAGTGGTTAGAGATTTGCAGACACGGTGTTGATGATGCCTTGAGGTATCGAAGCCCCCTTTTTACTGCTTTCCAATGTTCCAGACATGGGGATTGCATAAAATGTGATAGTTTGTGTCACGAAAAAGGAGCACCCCCTAGACATAACCGGTGTCTTCATCTTCAAAGAGGACTTAGACTATCCCTTAGCATACATTATGACATATCATAGGTATAGAAAATACGGAAAATTTTATATATGAAGTATACTTAGACTTCTCATTTATCTTATATGAAGTTTACACAAACTTCTCATTTATCTATATATGAAGTTTACATAGACTTCTCGCTAGCAACATAGTCAAATTCATCAATATAGTCTAATATTGTCTCACACATAACCATCTTTAGAGAATTACAAAGTTTGGGACATAAACCTTACACTATTACAATATGCCTCATATAAGACTTACAACAAAGTCTCAAATATAAGAAAAGAACAATTGTCTTATACATAGCAAATACAAATAAAGCTAGAATAGTGGCATCATCCTCGAAACTTGAGGACTCACCAACAACTTGGGAAAATATCCAAGTCTTCCTTGAAAATAGCCTTGAAGCTCTTCAATGACCCGAACCAACATACTTGTAGAAATATAAAGAATATGGGTTAGTACAAACCACATGTACTAAGTATGGAAACATATGCAAGTAAAACTTTTGAAGACATGCACAAAAGGGTCCTTTTCTTTAAAAGCATGATAAGTCATTTTGAAATCCTTTATGCACACACAAGAGCATATACAAGTCGATGATCACAAAAACATCAAGACATGCACATATTCATAAACAAGGATAACATCATCATAAAGTCATATCAACATTTCATGTTCAAGAGTTAATATTATCAAAGCACATAAGACCCTTACTAATAATTCAAACCCAAGCCTACAAGTGCAATTCTCATGTGAATCCCCATAACACCACATAATAAAGTAAACTAGAAAAGACATCATCAATAATGCCTTTACCTCATATAACATAACATCATGTGTGGTCATCATTATACATAGCAATTTATACAAATATCATCTTCATAAAATGAAATCAGCATCATATAAAAGCAACATCATGTAGAACCAATATTATACATTTAATTCATAACATAAGTGCATAAGAACTCCTCCTAGGACTCCCCTCAAGGCCAACTTGTGAAATTAATAGGTAAATTCCCATATCCTTACCTACACTAAGTAGTATCCCTTAAGTCATCCTAGTTAGTATCCATCTTTATTACTTTCATTCATTCATTTTTACTTTTGGTAACATTCGCCATAACCGACAATAGACCATGTAAGCTTAACATGGAATCCAACGTCATGAAAACCACGGATCCACTAGATAGTCTTACATGAATATAACATCTAGGTGGATCCACTAGATAGTCTTTATATGGGGGCACAACACATAGTTAAGGAACTAGGATATTTACTAGAAACACTTTTATGCACTTTTGCATTATAGTCTCCATCTCATGAGAACAATAGTGAACCTAATTTCCCTCTTGGGAAGGGACCCCTCTCATATCTAGTTCGCTCGGTGCTAAGCTAAAGTCCCCTTTTGAATCTCTTTAAGTCTTCCTTAACATCAATTCTTAATATAGGTCATAGGAGACTAACCCCTTGTATAATCATGTCAATAGCTCATTAAGTCTAGGACATCATGTGAGAAATACATCATATCCTAATCACATTAATAAGAAGCACAAGAGAATTCCTTCCAATCCTCCATAACCTTACTTCATCATGATGTCATATTCAACATAATCATATCCTAATCATACATGCATAGCTACATCGTTTTATCTTCAATTAAAAAAACAACATCAAGTATCGGCCAACATCAACATAATAGAGTAATCATGATCTTAGATGTCTTACCTATGGCTTCCAAGAATATCCTTCAAAATCTCACCCTCATTCCATAACATTATCCAATAATCCAATAATCATCATCATAAAATAGTAAATTAAGCAATAACTATTCCTATTACAACAACCCTAATCATCTATTAATCTACTTCATAGTTAGGGTTCGGTAAAAGGAGTCAATCATTGATCTTTAAGGGGAATTAGGTCAAAGTCTTAATAACTAAAACAATCTACCAATAAAAAAATCATAACCTATCAATATAATTCAATTTAATATCACATTAAACCAATTTAAAATATAACCCACTAAATTAGATGAAAACCATAATTTTAGACATCTTTGAAAACCAATTTTGAAGAACCTCTTGGGAAAAGGATTCCCAAGAGTGAAAACTTGATTCTTGAAGCCCTAATTAAACTTGACCTTGGTCTTCAATTGGGGTCTATGGGATAGAGAGAGAAAGTAGAAAAAGTGGAAGCTAATTTGGGTTTGGGAAATAATGAAGTTTTAGGTTAGTTTAATGAATTATAACTCTTTTATAGTCCCCAACTAACTAATTTAACCACCCCTTAATACCTAATTAATTAATTAACTAATTAACCTTAACTTAACCAAAACTTGACAGTGAAGTAGGGTCTTAAACGACGAGACCCCATTGACGAGGCGTCGACCAAACCACGGACGGTAATGGTCAAACGTGGTTTAGTTCAGAGACTTGATTTTGAAGCCTATTCGAGCTGAGGCTAAGTGTGGACCAACGAGACCAGTCGAAGGGGTGTCAACCCATCGACGGTTCGTCATTTGCCCCTCGTGATTTACACTTGTTTTGACAGCTTTGAGGGTCAATGGTTGGGTCCTCCTCAAGGACCCTTTGGGTTCTCCTTGGGGAGTCTCACCCGTACATTTAGACCCTAAACACACTCTAATATGTATTCTAAACCTTTTCACCAAATTTGACATTTTTCCGACTCTTTAAATCCCTTGAAACACATGAAGGCACACTAGCTCAATTTCACTAGTCTCCGGACGTCGTGATCGTTTCTTGACGTTTTGATTCTAATACTTCCTAATTTAGTTTACTACATTTTTTAAATCTTAAAAACACTGTATTAAGGGCATATTTCATCAAGTGAGGCTCTAGACTAATTCATGGAACTTTTGGACTGTTACATTATCCTCCCTTAGGAACATTCGTCCCTGAATGACACCTAAAACTTTTTGTAGGGAGATAAGAGACTCAATAATAGAAGCCCAACCAACAACAACATGAACACAATCATCATAACTCACAATTCATAGGAGGATTACTCAAGTCCATTCAACACAAAATCAAAGCACTACACATTGCAACTCAATCCACATTTTATCACATATAAGAGATTACCATTTCATATCACATAATGAGGAACTACCTTCTTAATTTCAATATGATCTCAACATGAACATCAAAGATTTAACATGTAATTCTTCCTCTCAATACAATATCAAAGTATGCTCACTACAATCTGAAGAAGGCAACTGCACATATTACATATAAGTGCAAGTAGAACATAAGTGATTTTTTCATGAAAACTCATTTTTAGCATGATCCTTAACAAAGATATGCACATACTTAGAAAAACAAGCCAAATTACACATTATTCAAAATTTCATTTTAAGAGGAACTAATAACCTCAAATTTGACTAGGAGTAAGAGGAAAGAGGACAGGGTAGCGGGACTTCATGTTGGCCTAGGCCTCCCATGTTGCACCCTCAATTGGATGGTTTCTCCATAGGACTTTTATGAAGTAAACCCCTTTATTCCTCAATATTGTGACTTGACGATGTAAGATCTCAACCGGAACGTCTTCATAAGAAAGATTCTCATTCGCCCCTAACCCTTCAATAGGGAAAATATACACCGGGTTGCCTATACATTTATTGAGCATAAGGACATGACATATAGGTTGAAGCAGGGCTAATTCACTTGGTATTTTCAAATCATAAGAAACTTTCCCGACCCGTTTCAAAACCTCAAAAGGACCCACATACTGGGGACGAAGTTTCCCCTTTTACCAAATCTCATCACCCCTTTCATGGGTGAAATATTCAGGTTGACCCAGTCACCTATTTCAATCTCAAGGTTTTTTCTTCTATTGTCGGAATAAGATTTTTGCCGACTATAGGTTGTTTTCAACCTATCCTTTATCATTCAAACTTTTTCCATGGCCTCAAAGACTATCTCGGGACATGGAAGTGAAAACTCACCAAACTCAAACAACCCAACTGGACACCTACATCTACTACCATAGAGATCTTCAAAAGGTTCCATAGAAATTCTCGAATCGTAGCTATTATTGTAGGAGAACTCTATCAACGGTAGGTGATCGTCCCAATTACCCTTTGTAACACTCTAAACGTCCATGACTTGATAAAGAGCCTCACATGATGAAGTAAGACATTAAACACTGTTTATAAGCCTAAAATAATGTATTTAAACTAATTAGGAAGTTTTAGAGTCAAAGCATTAAGAAACAACCATGACGCCCGGAGAATTGTGAAATATGCACTAGTGTGCCTTGGAATGTTTCATGGGGTTTCAAGACTCAGAATTTAGTGAAAATTGGTGAAAATGTGTTACATATATAGAAGTGTGAGTTTAGGGTTAAAGAGTCTGGGTACGACTCCCCAAGGACCACCCTAAGAGTCATTGGAGAGGACCCTTTAATTTGACCCAAAACTATCATTTGGGACAGTGTGCATCCACGAGCCAAACAACGAGCCGTTATTTGATCGACGCTCTGTCGATATCTTTGTGGGTAGACACTTATACATTTTCCCAAAATGTCCAAATATAACACTCTCTGTCCCAAACCACGGACAAGCAGGACGGTCCGTGGTCCAGTCGACGGATCGTGGATGGGGTGTCGTCAATTGAAGGGCCTAGTGACTGCAAAGTTTTAAGTTAGATGACTTAATTATTTAGTTTGTTAGGTGACTAATTAAGGTCTAAGGGGTGGTTAATTATGTTATTTTTGGGACTATGAAAGACCTAACCCTCATTAAACTAACCTAACACCCCATATTTCCCAAACTCAATTCTCTCTAACTTCTCTCTACTTTCTCTCTCTATTGCAAGACTCCATTGAAGACCAAGATTCAAGAATTCATATTTTATCCATCAAACACTAAGGAATCTTAAGGTATGTATCTCTTCACTCTTGGGATCCCTTTCCCCAAGAGACTCTTCAAAATTGATTTCAAAAAGATGCCAAAAACATGGGTTTCGTTCCAATTTCATAATTGATCTCTCAAATTGATTTGATATTGATTTATTTTGATTATTATTGATATATTATGATTGTTTATGTGTTAATTGTTGTAGTTGTTTGTCTATGACCTAACTTTATGAATGAATCTATGAATTGAACCTTTTTCCCTTACCCTAGTTATGTAATGGACTTGTAGATGATTAGGGTTATTGGAATAGGTTATGTTATTGTTTACTTCACAATATTATGATGATGATGAGTAGGTCATTGTAAAATTGTGAATAATTTAGGGTAAAATCTTGATGAAGGCTGTTTGGTAAAACGTTGTTATCTTGAACTCTTTACTTCAATGATGATGGCTTATACTTGATATGGTGTGCAATTGAAGTATTATATGTGATTAGATTAAGAAGATATGATATGATGGTATGTGTATGGTTATTATGAGTGTGAGATCATGGTGAGGCTATGATAATGCAAGTTTGAAGATGTTCTCTTGTCTGCCTTAGATGATATGACTATGACATGTTGATCTCACTAATAATTGTTTGTGATAAAAGGAAATTCTCATCCTATATTTAATGAGATAATGAAATGATATACAAGGGTTTAGTCTCCTATGGCCTGTATTAATCTATGATGATTAAGAATGATTAATGTCATTTCAGAAAAGGACTTTAGCTTAGCACCGAGCGAACTAGATATACGAGGTGTCCCTTCGCAATGTGGGAAGGTAGGTTCACAATGGTTCTCATAAAACGGTGACTATAATACAATTGTGCATAAAGAGTGTCCAATATAGTGGATCCACCTAGAATTGTATGTGTACGTTTTGGTCCTACCTTGGCAAGTAGACCACCTTCTTTCGGTATAGGGTTTCATGTCATCGGATTCCACGTTTAGCTCACATGGTCTATTTTCAGTTAAGGCTATTATTCTTGAAAGTAAAATGAATGAATGAAGTGATGAAATGAACACTAACTAGGGTGACTTAAAGGGTCCCACTTAGTGTAGGTAGGGGTATGAGACTCTGCTTATACATTGCACAAGTTGGCCTTGAGGGAAATCCTAGGAGGTTGTTCTTATGATCTTATGATACAAAAGATATGCATATGTTGAATTTACATGTTGATGATCCTATATGATATTAGTTTCATTGATGAACATGCTAATGATATGAATTTCTATATATGATGATGAGTATGTATGATGCTATGTTATATGAAGTAAGGCATTACTTATGATCTCTTTCCTTGTTTACTTGATTATGTGGGGTTATGGGGTTTCGCATGAGCATTGCACTTTTATGCTTAGGATGAGATTATTTCTAAGGGTCTTATATGTGGTCATGATATGAACTCTTGTACATGAGTTGTTGTTATGACTTTATGTTGAAGCTATTCATGATGACATGACCTTACGTTGATAATATCCATGTTGACTTGACTCTATGATGATGTTGGTCTTGTGTTGAATATGGACTTGTCTTAAGTGAATATCTGATTATTGGCTTGTATATGTTCTTGACTGTGCATAAAGGCTTTTGAAAGTGACTTAGCATGGTTTTGAATTAAATGTCCTTTTAAGTATGATTTCAAAGGTTATGTGTGCATATGTTTACATACTTACTACAAGTGGATGTACTAACCCATATTATTTATATTTCTACAAATATGAATGTTCGGGCCGTTGAAGTTTAGAAGTCCATTTTCAAGATTGTCGGTTTGTCTATTGTTGTAGAGAAAGTCAAATCACGATTGTACATTTTTTGTCAATAACATGAGTACCATCGCTAATTTAGTTTAGTTAGACATGGTAGTTTTGCTACCATTCCATGTATGTCCTAAATTCATTCTTGTTGTATATCAAGAGATTGAAATTGAATTTAAGTAGTCAAGTTTGACTTTTCTAATGAATCAGATATAGAGTTCAAGAGTTATTCTGCAGTATCTAAGGATTGTTTTAGTTTGTATCTTAAGGCAAGAAAGTTAATTTTAAAGGGATGTGTCTATCACTAAGTCCGTGTTAATGACTTAAGTGCTGAGGTACCTCCTCTTTTGCTATTGTAAAAGAGTTTTCTAAAGTTTTTCTTGATGATCTACCTGAAGTTCCTCTGGATATAAAAGTAGACATCGACATAGACATCATTCCAGATGCTCATTCTATCTCTATTCCTCCATGTAGAATGGAACCAACATTGTTGAAAGAACAGTTGAAAGTTCTGTCAGATAAGGGTTTCATTCGACCAAGTGTCTCACCTTGGGGATCTTTGTTCTTTTTTGTATGAAAGAATGATGTTTCCTTCAGGATGTGTATAGATTAATGTCTATAGTACAAGTTTACCATGAAGAATAAGTGTCATATTCCTAGACTTGATAATCTTTTCGATCATCTTGAGGGTGCTTCTTGTTTTTCCAAGGTTGACCTCAAATTAGTGTAAGAGACTAAGAGTATTCTCTAAAGCTCTGTGCGACCCTCGACGACTTACTCACTAATATTTCAAGGATCTTTTATGTTGAAGGAAGCCTTTATGACTTAGAATCGCTAAGACAATGCTTGGAAAAGACTTAGAAAGAATAAAGAGAGAACTTCGAAGAAGGCGTGTGTATTAGTTCGGAAAATGCTTTACGACTTTGCTTGATGCCTTGAAAAATGAGGGGAACCTAGATTTATACTACTTTCTAAGGACTAAAGTTTAATTAATATTTACTTTACAAGTCCCTTATATATTTACACTTTGGTCCCCTTTCTAGAGAATTCTATACATTCTTGAAATATCTAAGGTGTTCTAGAATTCTCGAGAAGCCTCCATTTAACTCTGGAGTTTTCTACGACTCTCCAGATGAAAATTTTAACTTGAATTTTGGCGGGACATGACACTCTCCCACACCTGATGATGCGACGATCGCGTGCACTATTGTTGTAGAAATTCTCGGACTTGGTCTCGAAACTGCCAAAAGTCTTTGTATTTCTCCCATGTGAACTCTTTCGGATTTTGTCTGTTCTAATGAACAAGGAACATGGCGATGTCTTGTTTACCTTTCTTTTGTTTGCTTGATAGTCTATCATAGATTCAATCTCTTGTTAATGCGAGGTAGTGACTGTATGGGTGCCTGTTACGATCGATTCTGGCTAGCATCCTCCTTGTTCTCACGGTACTACTTTAGGACGCTTGCATGAAACACCAGATGGATCTTGAAGTGTGTAAGTTACTCCAACTTGTATGAGATCTTGCCCACCTTGGTCACAATCATAAATGGACCATAATATTTGTGTACTAAGTTTTGATGGACGCCCCTTAGTGCCTTGAACTGTCTTGGGTTGAATTTCACCAAGATCATGTCGCCTTATTTAGAGTTCATGGGACGATTCTTGCGGTCGGCGAACTTTTTCATCTTATTGACTGTCTTGTTGAAGTAGGACTTGGAAGTGTCAAGTTGTTCCTCCCATCCCTTGACAATATGGCAGGCACCAAAACTCTTTCCTTTAAAAGCAGCAGGTAGTTAGTGCGGAGTTTGGGGATGTTGGCCTCTCGCCAACTCAAATGGTGTGCACCCAGTGGACTCACTTCTTTGAAAATTGTATGAGAATAGTGCCATATCTAGGAGTCCGGTCCAATAATTTTAGTGCAAACTGACATAGTCCCTTAAGTAGCACTCTAGCAGGGCGTTGACACGTTCGGTCTGGGCGTCGGTCTGCAGGTGGAAGCTCGTGGAGAAGTGAAGTTCTATGACAACTATGACGAACAACTCCGTCCAAATGTTCCTGATGAAGCAGGGGTTCTCGGTCGCTAATGATATGTCTTGGCAACCCCAATAATTAAATACATTCTTGAAGAACAATCGAGCGTCATCTTTTGCGGTGTAACAGACTATGGCAGGCATGAAGGTAGCATATTTGAAAACCTGTCCACCACAACCATTATCGTTCCATACCCGTCAGACTTTGGTAGGGAGGTGATGAAGTTCATGATCACGCTCTTCGTTTGTGTTCTGCTACGGGTATTGGCTCAAGAAATCCTCCCGGTGGCCTTTACTCCACTTATTCTTGCTGGCACAAGACAATTTTGCACGAAGCAGTAGATGTTATCCCGCGTGCGTGGCCAAAACTGTATCACCTCGATCTGCGCCCTTGTTCGTCGCTGCCAAGGATGCCCAAATCTTGTTTTGTCGTGGCTTTCTTTGATGATTCATTGCCTTATCGATCCAAACTTGGGTACATAGAGCCTCTGACCGGCAGTAAGCAATAGGCATTCTTCCACCTAAAATCTCCTAGTCTTGCCTTTGTCAACCAAGAGCATTAAATTCTTCTCTCTGGATCATATTGCATGCCATCTTTGATTGCGTCTTGAATGGCACAGTGAGCTTGTAGTGATGATAGCATGCTCGTCCGTTATTCTTAATGCGTTGGCCACAACATTGCCCCTTCCTTGCTTGTATTCCACGACGTAGTCGAACTCTTCCAAAAGTCATGCCACCTATCATTCTTCGGGGTTATCTTCTTTTGTGACTAGAGTTAGCTAGTGGCCACATTGTCGGTATTTACCGCAAACTTGGAGCTTAGTAAGTAATGTCTCTACGTGTGTAGGCAATTCACGATGGCCGACATTTCTTTCTCCTACATTATGTACCGCTGTTCTGCATTGTTTATCTTACAACTTATGAATGCTATTGGTTGTTTATCTTATACTAAGACTCCCCCAATGGCAAAGTATGAGGGATCCATATGTATTTCGAAGGTCTTGGAGAAGTCGGGCATCTTCAAGACCAACTCTTCAATCACTGAAGCCTTGAGACCTTTGAACGCTCTTTGGCACTCCTCGCTCAAAACCCATGGCTTATTCTTATTTAGAAACTTGGTTAGTGAAGAGGATTTTGTGGAATAGACACTGATGAACCTACAATAGTAGTTTGCAAGTCGAAGGAATGATCGTAGCTCGGTTACTTTTGTGGGCGCCTCCCACTCCTGGATTGCCTGGATCTTTATCTCATAATTCCGTAGTTTGCTTTGGCTCATGATATGTCCTAGGATGTATACTTCGTGCTGGGAGAACTCACACTTTACCCACTTGACATAGAGTTGGTTCTCCCGTAAGACTTGGGAGAATCTCTTCAGGTACTCCACGTGCTCCTCCAGGGTTTTGCTATATATGATTATGTATCAAAGTACAGCACCGCGAACTTGTCCAAGTAGGTGTGAAAGATTTTGTTCATCAGCGTGAAAAAGCTATCTTGTGTGTTGGTTGATACGAAAGGCATCACTAACCATTTGTATGGTCCATATCTGGCTATGGAAGCTGTCTTTGGCTCGTCCCCCTCCGCGATGCGCATTTGGTAGGAGCCTTTTGTGAGATCCATCTTGGTAGAGTACTTGGTCTATCCAAGTCTATCGAACGAATCCACGATGAGCTGGATAGGATATTTGTTCGTAATTATTACCTTATCCAGCGCTCGATAGTCGATGTATAGGCGCAACGACCCATCTTTCTTTCTTCGGAATAGAACTGACGTGCCATAAGGTTACTTGGATGGACAGATGTGAGTGTCCTCGAGGAGCTCCTTCAACTACTTCCTTAGATCCTCTAACTTTGGTGGAGCCATGCAATAAGGTTCATGTGCGGGTGGCTTAGCTCCCACCTCCGGCTGTATCTCATGATGTACCTCGTGCCTAGGAGATAGAGTCTTTAGTAGATCTTCCGCCATCACGTCCTTTTTCTCTTCAAGGACTTCTTCAATGATCGGTGGCAAGGAATCCTTAGTACCATTGTCTTTTACCAAATTTTCAATGGTAGCTAGGAATGTCGACTCTCCTTTCTTTAGGCCCTTCACGATCTGCGTGGCCGACAGGTAGGTGTGTTCTTCGTTAATCGGTACCTTGACTAGAGGTACAATGCATGACCCTTCCCTCTCCATCATCATGAGTTGTTGGAGTTAGGGGTCGATCATCGTGTGGCACAGCTGGAAGAACTATCCAACAATGATATCAAAGATATCTAAAGGAGCGACGGTGAAGTTTGTCTTACCTTTCAACTTCCCCAATGTGATGCTCACTCCTAATGGGCGACACCCCTTATGGGAGTCGGTGGGGGAATTAACCGTCTTGAGGTATCTGTTTCTTGGAGCATATTTCATTCCTTACCTATTTGCTGCTGCCTTGGTTATGCTGTTTGCTTTGGCCCCCGAGTATACCATGGCACGAACTAGTCGTCCATTAAGGGAGATGTCTATACACTACGTGCTGAACTAACCTACATTTGTAGACATCTTGGAAATTGCACCACATAATCCTACTATGCCCATTTGCATCGTGCCCGCGTCATGCCCTTGCTCTTGTGTGTCTTTCTCCTTTCGTTTGAGTAGGATGGAACCAAGGTTCTTCATCTCGGGGCACCTAGCATAGCCGTGTGGTCCACCGCATATATAACAACAATATTTTTTGTTGTTCAATGCCCGTCTCTCTGTGTTGTTTTAGTGCACAAACCGCTTGATGTTGGCTTGTGGGGGTCATGCGACTTGGGGTGTGCCTGCTGCTTCTTGACTTGGACACAATATCCCCAACCATCGGCATGAATACTCCTTGTATCCCTGCTCTTTGCTTTGTCATGTCATTCAGGCTTAAAGTCTATCAAGGACTTGACTTGCGTGATGGATTCGTCTATGGTCTTGACTTGTAATCGCTCCAACTCCGTCTTGCCCCAATTCTACAGTCCGTCCATGAAGTGGAACAACATGTCCTTGTCTGTGAGGTTTGGAATTTGAAGTGTTAGAGTTGTGAAATCCTTCACGTACGCTCCAATGCTTTTTGTTTGCTTCAATTCTCGGAGCTTGCGCTTAAACTCGTACACGATGTTGTTAGGGAAGAAGTCTTTCTTGAATTCCTCACGGAATTGCTCCCACGTGTTGATGGTGCACGTTCCCTTTCTAATATCACCTTCTTTTTTCCTCCACCATAGCATGGTCATCTTGAAAAGATACAACATAACAGTGTTGATGTTATTTTCGTCACTCTTCACCCGACTACACTAGAAGTAATTCTCCAAGTGCCACAGAAAGTTCTCCTCCTCTTGAGCGTCATGGGCGCCTTTGAATATGGGTGGCTTTGCAGCCTCGAATATGACCTCTCTATCACGGTCGTGTGATGTAGATCCTACAGTGTCTGCACCTTCCTAGAGTATTTTTACTTCGGCCTTCAGAGTTTCGATCGTGCTTAGTGCCTCCATGAGGTAAAATTCTGAGTAAGTGACGGTCTGCTTCATCTCGAACTCAGCCCGCTGGAGACCCTCCAACTCCTTACGGATGTTTTCGGTCTCCTCAAGAATTCAAAGGTCTTGAATTTGCCGTCAGCAACATTCATGCGCCAGCCTAATATATCCACGACTTGCCTCACAACTTCCACCCTTGCGACCCATTCTTCTCCAGTAGAATGGTCGATGGAATCCTTGCTAACTTCATCGTTACTTGCCTCGGTAATCGATGGTGGATAAGATGTTAGCGCCTCGATTTGTGTAGGATCGGGCAAAACCTCCTTAATACCCTTTTGATGTTTTTCCCTTTCGGTTCTTCTTTCAACCATCCAAACGGGTGTTGGTGGTGCTATTTCCGTTTACTTCTCCCTCGGTAGCCATTCCCTTAATGAGATCTTGGAACTGAATTGCTAAGAGAATGCTTGGAAAAGCCTTAAAAAGAACAAATAGAGAACTTTGAAGAAGGCTTGTGTATTACTTTGGACAATGCTTTAAAACTTTGTTTGATGCCTTGCAAAATGTGGGGCACATCTATTTATACTACTTCTTAAGGACTAAAGTGCAACTAATATTTACTTTAAAAGTCCCTAAGATATTTACACTTTTGTCCCATCTCTAAAGAATTCTACACATTCTTGAAATATCTAAGGTGTTATAGAATTCGACACAAGCCTCCCCTTAACTCTAAAATCTTATACGCCTCTCCAGATGCAATATCTTACTTGTGGTGTGACATGATATGAGGGTACCATCATCTAAGAGTAAGGGAATGTGATATTCCAAAGAGAGCTTTCAGAACCATCCACGGGCATTATGAGGTTTTGGTCATTTCCTTTGGGTTTACAAATGCTCCTACAGCAACCGTGGATCTTATGACCACAATATTAAAACCTTATCAAGATATGTTTTTCATTTTATTCATTGATGACATGCTAATCTAGTCCTTTAAGCTTTTAAATATACGGAGTTATATGCTAAGTCTGGAAAATGTGAGTTTTGGCTTAAGTCTGTGGAATTCTCGGGCCACATAGTTCATAGTGATTGAATAGGAGTTGATACCTAATCGGCCTTTTTACAAACACTTGAACAAACGTTTGAAATGAAACGCTAGGGACTACATCCACCAGCAATGTCTATTGTACTAAATTTAGAATAATAAAGTGTAGCATCCTCAAAGTCAAGAGGGCTTACAAAAGTCAGGAGATCGCTAATCCAAACCGCTTCAATGAGTGTTCAATCTCTATCTGACCTGCGCCTATAAAAATAGTAATAGAATACGGTTATTACACACTTGTACTAAGTATGGGTGTATGCACATATACACGTAAGGACTATGCATAATCAAGGAAAGCTCTTCCTAAAGCAACATGCCGTCTCTTGAAAGTTAAGTCACTTTACTTTATTAAATCCTTATTTCAAATTCATGATATGAATATCAAATTTTATCATTCAATTAATGCATACAACTCATTTTCTATATGAACATAAGACCTTGGAATCATGAACATAATTCTAGAACAACTCGAGCAAAAGTTAATATTTTTGCTCCCTTAGGCCGAGTGGTTCTCTCCCATACCTTAGTTTTTTTTTAGTCCTCTTCTTGTTTTTGTTGTGTATTTTAATTATATCCTTTGATCCTATGTTTTACATACAAGTGCAATTATTCATTGTAGTCCCACACCTACAATGAATCAACTAAGTAATCCAAATGTAAGACCCAAAAATGAGATACACTGTCTAGATATTAACATGTTTTCATTAACTATATAAGGTCCTAAAATTTCTTATAATATGGTATAGATTCAGTGGGTAAAGTTTGAAGTGATTTGGAAGTCGAACGTCAAGGGACGACCAAAACGTTCGATGACTAGTCGCCTATTTTCCTCATGTTTCTATGCATGATTATATTTGTGTTTCATGATATTTTGAAGCATATAAATGATTAATAATTATTTTTAATGATGTTATATGGATTTTCTAGAAGTTTGGAGGTAAAACTACCAAGAACGTCAAAGGCATTTGAAAGATAGCCCTTAAGACGCTCAACGTGTGTCTTGATGTGGCCTAGCCTCTTTGAACGACTTGCAGGTGTTTTTTTTGGGTGAAAATTATGTGTATGGTATAAAACTTGTTAAGGGTTATATTTAAGTTGGAAACGTCAAGGTACGACCTCTAAAGGGCCTCGTAAAAGTACCCACATGAAGGCCCGAAGGCTGGTCGAGACATTGCCTTGGCAGTGTCAATTGACTGACCATACGAAGGCTCGTTGGTCAACCAACGTCCCATTGGTGAGGTCTCATCGACTTCTAATTATTTTGGGAAGGTCTCAAGCAAAAAGTTTGCGAAGGACCAAACGGCGAGGCCAATGGACGGCCGTCGACTGACCAACGTCCAGTATCCGTTAACGGTGGCCTGTAGTTTACTGCCTGCGTCTGTTTTAATTAAGGGGTAAATGGGAAATTTACCCCACGTCCTAGAATAAATTTAATAGGTTGATTTATCTACTTTTGGGTGTATATAAGTCATCAAAAACGTGATCACCCTAATCTCAAATCAACTCACACGATTGATGCCTTTCCCTCCAATAATATTTCCCTAGAAACCACCATTGTTGTTGAAGCTCAAGAACTGATTGGAGTTTGGATTTCCATGTATGAATCATCATTTTTAGAGGTTTTAAACTAAACAAAGGTATGGTGATCCTTCATATTAGTTATCCGTCCATCTAGAGATTTAATCATAAAGGTTTCAAAGAGAAAAAAATGATCAAGTGCTTCTTCTTCATTCTAGCCATGGGTTCTTTCTTAAATTGATTTCAAAAGCATAAGATGAATGTGTTGATGATTATATAATGATTTGGCTTTGATTTTCAATCCTTTTGCATGATGAACCCATGCTCTTTCACAAACTCAATTTTAGCGTATGTATGGCTTTATAATCTTGATCTTATTCATGTCGATTTGTGATTCAATTATGCTAATATGACAATTTCTATTGTTTAGTATGTATATTTATGGTGAGACATTGATGAGTTACCCATGTAAATCAATGTATGAAGATTTGAACATTTTTGGTGTAGTTTTCCATGGTTTACTATAATGTTGACCTTTTAATGTATAACAGTGTAATTCGATTATGTTGTGATTCATGTAGCTACTGCCTTAGGTTATTAAAATTTTTTGAATTGTATTAAGTGATTTATATTGACCAATGTTTGTTAGCCTATGATTCTTCTATTTTCCATTGATGTCTTAAATATCATATTCACTGTGAGATAAAGGTTATACCAATGGTAGTAGGATTTCGTGTAGAGCATGTTGTCGTTATCTACTGCCTTATATTGATAATATTAATGGATTGTAGGTATGAATTCTTGAAGATCAAATGAAAGGAATCTTGGCATGAATTGATCTATTTTCTTCAAGTTTATAATTTCAATGTTGTAATAAACCTTATGTTATCTTAATTCTAGGATAGATGAAGCATGATTTAGATTTTATTTATATCCATTTCGATACTTCCGTAAATTTATATTATTGATACATGATGATTTTATGAACTAAAATAGGGAGGTTAATTGATGCTTTAGGACTCTCTACTTCCTAGTACATGTGAGATGCCTTGTATTATGTTATAGAATTTTCTTTTAGCGACTTGTACATGGTTACTTTTATGATTCAATTAAATTTAGATACTTCCCTATATATGAATTTTTAAATAACAAGGTGTATTGATCAATGATGATCAAAGGGTGAGAAATTGGTAAGAATGCTTATCTATTCTACTTTCCTTCTAAAATTGTAGTTGATGAAGCCTTGTATGGAATTACGTGGTATGATCCACTTATGATGGCGGTGTTTACTTTATTGTCATTATATATGTGTTGACCATGGACATGAAGGCAAATTAATGAATATCTGAACATGTGCTTATGATGATACTATGTGAAGCTTATGCCTACTTTCTTATTCTAGTTCTGATTTAGGTTGTATGGATATCGTGTAAGCATATGTATATCCATGTTAGGGTAAAGTATATGTTATGCCATTGAATACTTAAAAATGGTTAATAATCCCTTACCTATGTACCCCTATGTGAATGCATGAATAGCACAAGTTAGGAGTCTTAAGTGTAATATGAAGTTGGCTTGTCTCCTATGATATTGTGTGTTGTGTGGTTTATGCTTGAAAGAGTATTATGGTCTAAGAAGGTGGCTGCCTCAATATGTTGTTCATAGACATTATGTGATCATGTTGACAAATGTACACACATACTCACTTTACATGCATATTTGAAGTAGTATAGGTCGTGGTGTCTAAAGGAAAGGTAGTTTTCATATTCACCACTGTCTACTACTATGCATGTTAATATGATGTTTATGAAAGCATGATATGTGTTTCTTTAGCTAGTATGACTTGATAGTTTTATTAGTATGGGCATGGGTATGGAACTTTGCCTATGAATTGCACATGTGTACCTTGATAGGATAGTTCTAGTTTTTGTTTCTATATGTATGAATATGTATGTATGAACATGTCTGTCTAAATGTGTTATGTGAAACGTTTGCTCAGATATATGTATACACAAACACATGTATGAAAACCTAGTCAAGAGAGAGGCCTTGAATGGTTTATGCATGTGTACCCTAAACTAGATGATGCATTACGTATGCGATGTTTATGTGAAGGGATTCTTTACATGATTGACGTTGATGCACTTTCATATATGACCTATGAGTTTAGCATATGAGTGGATGACTCTCCTAAACCTATGTTTGATAAAGAAAAAAATGAATGTTTTCAATGAAGTAACTTAGCTTAGCACCGTGTAAACTTGAATACGATTGTTTGTCCCTTGCAATGGTGGGAAGGTAGGTCACTATAAATCTCAGGAGGTAGATAACCACAATGCCGCAATGGGCATAAATAAGGTTTCGATAAGTGAATAACTATAATGCTTATCATGTCATAAAGAGGGTTTTTCACATATGTTGCCACCATAGGATACTAGCTAGTGGATCCACCTTGGAAGCTATGTCACATTTAATTCTTCTTTGATCGAAAGACCACCTCCATGCATTGTGGCGTTCTATGACACCGGATTCTATGTGTAGCATTACATGGTCTATGTCTGTTAAGGCTATAGTGCCCCTAAGGTAAAATGGAAAATGGAAGTTAATGACTATGACCCTAAATAGAATGACTTAAGGGAGATTACTAAGGATAGGTGGAAGTAATGAACCCATCTAGACATTGCACAAGTAGCTCCTTAGGAAGTTCTAGGAAGGTATTCTAATGCATGTCCTTAGGTATATTTTCTTTATGCATGACTTAGCAGTATTGGTCTACTTTTTATGAAGATGTGTATGGTATGACTCTTTGTGCATGATGTTAATCTTGTTGACTATATGATTTATGTCTTGCTTGATCTAAATAAAGTTGTTTCCTCTTACAATGTGGATACATGAATTAGTTGTAAACGACTTGTGGTATCATGATAGGTTTAATAAGTATGTGTGAGGTAAAGGAGCCTTACATGTACTTGGCACAAGTAGACTTAGATTAGGTGCATGAGTTAGGTCCTATAAGGTTCTATGTGAAGTAAGATAAGTATATGTGCATAATGACTAGGAGTTCACTGTAATATCCTTTTTAGTCTTTGCCCAAATATGTCTATGTTGGACTATTCTTCTATTATGGTATGTGTTGTCTTATGTAGATGATATTTGGGGTTTTCCTTGTGGTCCTAAGTTGACACATTGCACCAAGTACCCCTAAAGGATTACTTGGGAGACTAATGAATTAAATGAAACACTATTAAGAGAATTGAACCTCAAATTGGACTTAAATTCTACATGTGCTTTTCTATGATGTTTGACCTTTGATTGTGTTTCAATGAAGTGTGAAAATGATGTAAATGCTATTTTTTAAAGGTCCAATAAATATTTACTCAAAATGGCATGAAATATGATTTTAAAAAAAAATGTCCCTTTTAAATGCATGTTTTTTGCATGATTGTCATACTTAGTGCATTCTTGTACTAATCCCATTCTTCTCTACTTTTTACACGAAATGTAGGTCATGGATGCGTAAAGGGTGTCTGCATGATTGATGATCTTGATAGGTCATTCCCAAGCTCAAGGAATGTAATCATTAAGTCCAAGGATGTCCTAACGTGTACTTATTGTAAAGTCCATTATTGTATTGTTTTTTATTATGCCTTAAGGGTCGTGTCCCCAATGTATTCTAAAGTTGTTTAATCTAAGATAGAAAAGAGACTTAGGGTATAATATGTATTATGACTTATGTTTTATATAGATATGAAGTTAAATTTCTAGCATATGATGTGCTATGAAAAGCTTTAAATTTTCAGCTAAATTTACTATGTCAATGTGATAAATGATAACTATGGTCTTGTATAAGACCTCCGAGAGGTGAAGTACGCCATGTTACTTCTAGGGTGTGCTCCATGGATGTGACACCAAAAGACCAAGGAAATGATTTGTCTACCCTACTCACAAGGTATATTTCTCATTCTTGTTAAATTGGGCATGAATGTATTTATAAGCCAATCTTTATTGGATATGCCCATTGTTTGATTATTTCCATAATATATTGATCTTGGGGCATATAGTTAAAACTTATGATCTTTCTTACTTTGGGTATGAAGTCTTTAGAAGCCAATCTTTATTTGCTATACACATTATTTGATCATTTTAGATAATATAAAGATTATTGGCTATACCCATTATTTGATCATTTGCATGATATGAAGAAAAGATTATTGGCTATGCCCATTATTTTTTCATTTGCATAATATAAAGATTATGGGGCATTGAATAGACATTATGTTTTGCTCCCCTTTATTGGCATAATATAAGAAGTCATTATAAGCAAATCTTTATTGCCTATGCCCATAACTTGTTAAAAACATCATTCTTATCAAAACCGATTATTTGACATACTTAAGCTCTTGCTTTCTTAGCTCACTTTGAGCTTACATTTCTTCTTATTTCTTTCTTACTTTCTTAAAGAATCTTTAGCATTAAGATCATGCGAGATGACATGAAATCCAGTGTCTGCCCCACACAGAAAAGGGGTGGTTCGCCGATCAAAGTGAACCTATATCATCTGAGCTAAATATGAAATCCAGTGTCTGCCCCACACCGAAAAGGGTGGTTCACCGGCTAAAGTGAAACCAAGTCTAGTTTCTTCACTACACCGAAGAGAGGTGGTTCACGGCTAATGTGAACTGAATACTTTCTTGAGAATTTAACCAACATAGATCATGTGAGCTAAACATGAAATCCAGTGTCTACCCCACACCAAAAAAGGGGTGGTTTCACTGGCCAATATGATATTGTGTCATACCTAGCTCTTTTAGGTGGAACCCACTAGCTAGTTCCTATGCTGGAAACATAGTTCGAAGGCTAGGAGATTTTCGAAGACTCTTATCCACCTTGGTGGATCCTCATCTTATGAGGCTTACATCTGCTTGCACAAGCTCATTTCTAGTCTATCAATGGTTTGCTCAATTTCTTTTTCTTTATAACTTTTAGAGTTGACTAAAACATTATGGAAGCATAACTCTTTAGATAACCGGTCATCCTTTTCTTTACTTGATGATATGTGAATTTAACCTTACATTATCATCTTGGTGTTAATGAGACTTGGCTCACGATTATTAACACCCTCTTATGTGAATATCTTTAACATGATTGTCTAGGTGTGAGTGAGACTTGTCTCACTTCTTTTCACACCTCATTCTTGTCAGTTTCATAATTCTTGAACTTTTAATTATGTCATTACTCAGTTATCTTGTTCAATGACATTTGGTAGCTTTATGCCACACTTTATGAACGTTATAAACTTTGTTCAATGTACTTTAGTTATATTCCTAGTTCATTTGGAAAGGGTATGTTGGGACTTGTCCCAATGATTGGCATTCCATTGGTTAGGAATTCAAAGTTACATTGGTCATGCTTAATTTTTTGTATAACTTAGTCATTAGCCAATTTTGTATCATATTTTGGAAATACATTGTAAGCCAATTTATTAGCATAGACTAATTTTTCACATATTATGGTAATCTAGAATATTGTTAGCCAATATATTGGCATAAGCCAAACTTTCATTAGACAATGGTCATGAGAATATCTTTGGCCAATTTTTTATGACATAACATAGTAAGTCAATTCTATTCAATTTTTTGGACAATATATTGCTAGCCAATTTGTTGGCATAAATCAAACTATGATATTATCACTAGACAAGTCAATTGAATTCATGAATATACTATAGTAATTTCATCATCTAAGAAATTCGACATTTAACAGTGAACTAAACTTCACGAACGATTCATACAACTTCATCTTCTCGAACACAATTAGGCATTACAACATTCTTTAACTCATGTAACTAGTACCCTATTCATAATCAAATCTATAGGCTTCATTAGACATTACAGATCAATAAACGTATATATAATGATCAATTAGCACCACATACCAAAAACATGTTCACGATTACATCTACATACTACTAGAATCGAAAACAATGGTAACTAGGGAGATGGACGTTCAATAATTTCATTGGCAACAACTCTAGTTTCAATATTTTTGAATTCATAAAACGTTTGAAAAGCCTATTGGATAAAGGAATCCAATAGAGAAAACCCATACTTTATGCAGAATTGAATCTACGAATATCACCTTGCACGAGAACCTTGAAGAATACCTTCAAATCGCCTAAGAAATTTTCTGTTTTTCTTGCGCTTTGCTCACTGTTTTTCTCAAACTTGTTTTCTGTTTTAGTCATGAGTTTCTAGGAATTAGGAACTAATATTAAGTAATTTAACTTAGACTTAATTAACTTAATTGTAAATCAATTAGCTAAGTTACTAAAATTCCCCTCGTAGATTGACTAGAATTAGAAGAACACTTGGCTTAACCGAAATCTGGATATTGCTTAGTGGTTTTGGTTTTGACCAATAGGGTAATTACTAAAGTTCCCCTAAGTTTTTAGGGCCATAACAAACCCTTTGGACCATCCTAGGGTAGGTACTAGGATGTTTCTTAGTTAGTTACTTGTCTAGTGTAAGGATTTCAGTTTGCCCATTTAAATTAATTAATAAAGTTGTTAATTTAATTATTTAAGTGACCTAGGGTAATTAATAAAGTACCCCAAAGTCGTTAGGGATATAACTAACATTTTTGGTCTATTTTAGGTTACGTACTAGGATGTTTCTTGAGTTAGTTATCAGGTTAGTGTCACCCGGTTAGGTCTTAGGTTGTCGGGTGCACTAGTTAGTTAATATTGGTTAGTCCTAGGTTATTTATCTAGTTAGGTATGTTAGATAGATCCTAGAGGTTGTTAGGAAGCTCATCCCCACATGGCTTGACTCTGACATGTGCGCGTACTTCTAACTACCCTAACCACCCTAACCGAATTCTTGCACATGTGCTTGCACTTGTGTTGCTGCTCATTTCTTGTTGTTGTACCAAGGATCCTCACTATATACTTAGGCACTGCTTATCCTACATGATCATTTTATTTGATCCTCACTATATACTTGGGTACCTAGGCTTGACACTTGGATGCCTAGTACCTAATGTGTGTAAGCGATGAACTCAAAAATTTTAGCTTAGGATCTTCATTGCAGGTACAATTCTTAAACAATCTTGGATTATATTTCAAATACTTGTGTATACATAGAAATTGGCTGACACCCTTAAGACAATATTCTATAATATTCCCAATTTTCACAATATTGGGCATTAGGATGCCTATGTACCTCAATACGCATTCTTAAAAATTAAAAAGATCTTTACTATACATGTACATTTTTCTGGAATGTTATAGTCTAGACCCACGTCTTCAACTAATATTAGGAGTTTCTTTGGTTCGGGTGCCTACTGTAGAAGATACGTTCAGGGGTTTTAGTCCATTTTATCTCCTTTTACGATGTTGACTCTGAAGGCAGTTAAGTTTCAATAGTGTGAAGCTTGTGAGAAAATCTTTCAAGAATTGAAAAAGAGGTTGACTACGACCCTAGTTTTGACCATACTTATGGGTACTCAAGGTTTTGTGGTGTACTGTGATGCATCAAGAGTATGTTTGGATTGTGTACTAATTAAGAATTTCAAAGTTATAGATTATTCCTCCAGAGAATTGAATCTTCACAAGAAGAATTACCCAACCCACGACTTACAGTTGGCTGTTAGAGTTTCTTCCTTAAAATATGGCGTTACTAGTTGTATGGTGTTCATGTTGATGTCTTTACTGATCAAAAGTTCCTACAATATGTGTTCACTCAGAGAGAGATTAGACTCCAACAAAGGATGTGGTTAGAATTGCTCAAGGATTATGATATCAGTATTCTTTACCACCCAGGTAAGGATAATGTAGTTACCGATGCCTTATTCCGGTTATCTATGGGTAGTAACACCCATCTTGAGAAAGAGAAGAAAGAACTAGACAAATATGTGCACAGACTTGCCCCATTAGGAGTCCGACTAATGAATTCCACAGTAGGAGGGATAGTGGTGAATAATGGGGTTGAATCGTCATTATTGTCAGAATTGAAAGAAAAGCAATACAAAGATCCCATATTTCTTGATTTGAAGGCATATGGTCATAAGCAAAGAGTATTAGCATTTTAATAAGGGGGAGATGGTGTATTGAGATATAAAGGTAGATTGTATGTACCTATGGTAGATGGACTCCAAGAGAGGTTCATTGAGGAAGCTCATATCCCATGATATTCCATTCATTCGGGTTCTACAAATATGTATTGCGAATTAAGTGAAGTTTATTGGTGGAATAGCATGAAGAAGGGCATTGCTGAATTTGTTGCAAAGTGGCCAAATTGCCAACAAGTTAAAGTAGAGTACAAAAGGCTTGGAGGTTTTGCTCTGAATATAGAACTTTCAGAGTGGAAGCGGAGATGATTAATATGGATTTCATCACAGGTTTACCCAAAATTTGCAGGCATCATGATTCAATTTGGGTGATTGTCGATAGAATGACAAAACCACCTCACTTTTTTCTAGTAAAGAATACCCATTTGGAATAGATTATGCTAAGTTTTAGATTGAATAAGTGGTAGGGATTCATGGAGTTCTGATCCCCATTATTTAATATAGAGGTGCACAATTTATTTTATAATTTTGGAAATGTTTTCAGAAAGGTTTGGGTTCAAAGGTGAATTGGAGTAATACGTTTCATCCTCAGAATGACGGGCAAGCCGAGCATACTATTCACAGAAGATATGCTGAGGTCTTGTGTGATTTATTTCAAGGGAAATTGAGATGATCATCCACATCTCATTGAGTTTTCCTACAACAATAGTTACCACTTCGCATCCAAATGTCTCCTTATGAAGCTCTTTATGGGAGAAGATGCAAATCTCCTATTGGATGGTTTGAGGTTGCTGAACCATGGTTGATAGGACCAGATTTAGTTTACCAAGCTACGGAGAAGGTGAGGGTGATTTAAGAAAGGTTGAAAATGGCTCAGAGTCATCAAAAATCATACATAATTTCAGGATAAGACCATTAGAGTTTTAAGTAGATGATTGGGTATATCTGAAAGTTTCATCCATGAAGCGTGTGCTGAGGTTTGGTAAGAAAGGGAAGCATAGTCCCTGGAAAGTTAGACCATATAGAAATCCCAAGAGGATTGGCAAGGTAGCTTATAAGTTGGAGCTACAAAAAGAGTTAGATGTAGTTAATCCGGTGTATCATCTCTCCATGTTGAAAAAGTGCATGAGTGATCCTTCCTTGATCATTCCTATTGATAATATTAAGATCAAAGGTAACTTGTCTTATGAGGAGATTTCGGTGCAAATCCTAGATTGCTAAGTTCGCATTGAGAATATATGAGGTAGGATCAGTCAAGATCCTTTGGAGGAACCAATTTGTTTAAGAAGCTACTTGGGAAGCTGAAGAGGGCATGAATAAGAGATATCCACATCTCTTTGAATCCGGGAAATATCCAAACCAAAGTACTAATTTTCTTCTTAGTACTATCTAATTTTGAGTAGGCATGTGTTTTGGTTGCATTTGCTTATGGGTGTATGAACTTGATGTTTCTACCCTAAGTCTAGTAAGAGTAACCTCATTCGAGGACGACTGTTCCCAAGGGGGACATATCGTAACATTTTGCAACTAAAATGACCTAGAAAAGAGTTTAAAATTTGAAAATGCTTATTTTTAGAAAGAATAAGAAAATCAGCAAAATTTGCCTAAGTTAAAAAACGAGTTTTGATCAACTTCAAATGAGAATAACTACTAGCTCAGGATTAGTTAAGGGTAAATTATTATATGGTTGGTAGCTGTTAGAATAATCTTTTCAATGCAGTCAAGTTTGCGCGATTTTGATATAGTATGATTGAGTTATTCCTTTCGGAAGTTGGGCTGTTAAATTAAGGAAAGTACAAATCCGGATTATTGAAGGGAAAACTAGTCATTCTTTAATTAAATTTCTTGTTTCGTTTTTGGGGATTTACTGTGGTAATATAAGGATTTTCTCATTTTAGAAAAAGGAGAAATTATGCTAGGGCTTGGAGAAGACAGAAAACAAGACTAAAGAGAAGAGAAATTAAGAAATTCCCAAGGACATTTAAGTTTTGAGATTGGAATTCGTTGGGGTGATCTCTACAAGGTTTTCGAGATCATATAGTATTTGATTACTTCACCTACATTCCAATCTCGTTTAAATCCAGTGAATCTAGGTTATTTGAATGTTAAGAAAGTGAGTTCTAGAAGAATATGGTTGAAGTTTTCATTGATTGATGGTTGAGTTGTTGAAGTTTTGATTCATGTTTCCAGGTGTAATTTCGGGTTGAATCGGTTGTATATTGATAGTACTAATCATTCTATCTGTTTGGGGAAAGAACCAATGAAGTGTCAAGTGTTTAGAGATGAAAACGGAAAGAAAAGTCCAGAACACCTAGTATGGGGTTGGGCGCGCGCTTATCAAGGACCTAAAGGACAATATCTGTCCGGTAGGTCCTTGGGGCAGAACACCAGCCAGAGCGCCCCAACCTACTCTCTGTAACATGAGGGTTGGCTCCCCACGCCTCTTAGAGCGCCAGCGACGCCAATTATCCCAATTCTTTCCCCACCTTTTTGTACTAGTTCCTATGTGATGTACATATCTTTCATAGTTTATTCGAACACTCTAAGGTACATCTAAAAATAATGAAATCATCCATAAACATGAGACTATAATTCAATTCAAGGAAAGTTTAAGATCAATGTCAATGAAGTTAAGAGTCAAGTCTAGAAGTTAAGAAGAAAGTAAAAGAAAAAAAACTGTTCAAGAGTCTTTAGCACCATTTAACTTTGTCTTTAAGACTCAAGTTTCATCCTATGTAAAGGATAGAGAATTTATTTCATTTCTCAAATGTTATAAGGGAACTAAGTATTCCCTAAGAGTTTATAAATGTTTTCACATTAAGGATAAGAGGAAACTCGGATTTATCAGAAGAGTTTTGAGCAAGGAAAGGGAACATTGATTCAAAGAGAGCTTTTAAGCAAAGTGTTGAGTAATTATCTCAACCCAAAGAAAGAAGTTATTTTAAACACATAAGAGATGAGTATATTTTTGGGAGTAGTATCGAGCACCGATATGGATATGCTTGTTCATATTAACTCAAGTCTCCATAAATCATGTAGCCATCATGGGTGTTAAAAGATCATAATTTTAGATGATCACTTAATTTATTCTAGTGGATCCACTATGTTAAGTAAATCTATGCGACGACAAAGTATATGAGAGTTCTTGCAGTGTGGGCAAGACAATTTATCACCACTTAGGCTCATTGTAGTGGTTTTCGATTAGAGTTTCTCTCACAAAAACTATATTACTTTATCTTAAAAGTAAAGTTGAGTTTGTTATTGCATTTATTTATCGAACTAACTTGTTTCCTCTCTTTTACAAGCTTTAAATATATTGCATGTGTCTTATATCATTATGTTGAGCTAAGTTATACATGAGTTTAGCAATGCCAAGATAAGTGTACCTTATTTCTATTTTTAAGCATAAGTTGTTTGTAGCATTTAAAACTCGCATACACGTACATTCAATTTACTTATCTTAGTTGGCCTGCATCGTCTTATGATGAATATGCAGGTAACTAGGATCAGCATCCAACGTTCCGTTGATCCAATGATTAGATAAGAGTCAGTAGGTGAGCTTCGCTACATTCCGAAGGACATCTTTATAACCCATTTGTTGTTTTTAGTTTTCAGTTGTTAGATAGAGTTGGGTTCATGTCCCAACATTCCTCTTTGTGTAGTAGTAGTAGTAGTAGTAGTAGTAGTAGTAGTAGTAATAGTAGTAGTAGTCAAGGCTATTGTATTCGTGATAGGTTCCACCAGAAATTCATCATTTCCAGGGTAGATTGGTATAGAATCAAGGCTATCGTCTTCGTGATGGACTTTTTGGTTGTTATGATCTTTCTTATGAAAAAGGATTGTGTTGACATCATAATACTGCATATGGTCATCTTCATCTTTAGGGGACGTGTTAGAGTGAGTGAGCATCAAACCCATGATATTTGAAGAAATATTTCGATCACTATCCCTCAACTATAGAGGATATGAACACTATTATCAAAGATAAGTGAAAAAGGGCACTGAAGAACACTTATACAACAAAATCAGAAGCTATGTGATGAGATTAAGATTATGGAATTCCCTAAATAACGAAGAAGTTTGGAGCCTTTTCTTGACCTATCTCACAGGGAATCGTATTCAATGGCGACTACCGTGGGTCCATGGCCAAGCTTTTTTAAGATCTAACCATGCCTATTTCATTGAGTTAATTGGGTTGGAAGGCTTCCAGCCTTACACACCTATAAGAGTACTTCGGTGGTGTGGGATTACCAAGGTGTTCATCTATGTTCAAATATCGAATGAATAGATGTTGATTATCAAGGAGTAAACTCGATCGAATCTGTTTTGGTATAAGGATGGTGCGGTATTCTTGACTCAGACATGGGGTTTGATTCGTGGTGCACACCTTAATATATTATACTTGGTTTTTGATGGAAGGAATTCTTTCTAGACTTAGTTGTGAGGGAATCTTGGGGTTCACTTACACTCAAAGAACAAATCAAATTGGCATGGAACTATAGAACCCATGCACATCACTACAAAAGATGAGGACCCAAAAGAATACTTAGAGCATGACCCCAGATTTTATGACCCTAGATATGAAGGAGTGATGCATATAGAGGATGAACATCTTCAAACAGTAGAAGATACTCACTCGGAATGGAAATTCAAAAATCCTCAAAGTATCAGTCGGATCTTACTATAACTTCGGAGATGATGAAGACGATTTCCCAACCTTGCCATAGATCATCTTTCTTCTTCGAATCCCCTCATAAGTTTCTCCAGGTGTCGTGTGGCCTATCACACTTGTACTTACATTTCTTAGGCATCAGATCTTTGTAATAGCAAGACTACCTTATTCAATGAAGTTATGTTTGCTCCAAATCTAACAGGCGTTTGAAAGGATAATTTATTATCAAAACTAATTGCAATGTAGGCCTACCTCAAGCAAAAAAGAGGTTCCACATTAGGATGTATTTTGAATATCCCTTATTTGGCTTATATGTGTGCTACATTTGCTTGTTTGTTATATTTTTCAATATCTCCCAAGCTAACATAGTTTCCCTCTTTTGTTTTTTTCTCTATTTGCCCCCAAAAGAATGTAAATTTGTGTTGACTTGCAAACTACCTGACTCACGATACATACTTTGATCAAAAGGAAAAATGACTGAAAAAGATGAGCTCAACGTTGTCGCAAATAAAATAGTTCCTATTGAGAACCACGAAAGTTCTCAAAGTGTAACTAAAATCCAATATGAGGAAAAAATGGTTCACATGGAAGAAGAACTCGACATCTTAAGGGAAGGATTACATCAAGTTTGAGACTTTACCAAACTATCGTCTATTGACGATCACTTTCCATACATTCAAGACACCTATCTACTTCCCAAAGGTTGAGTTGCCTTCTGCTGACATACCAAATCAGCCAGAACTGACTCAACACGCTCCTGCTCACGGTCGAGTTCCACCATATTCTTTGACCGCGGTCTTGACCATTCCTGAACTTTCCAATCGCTACTCTAGAAGACCCAAAATGCACCAGATATTTGGGGAGCATGTTATCGCTCCTTGTGAGCAACATGTACTACCCGTATATGTCGCCAAAGATCCTACCTTCATTATTTCATCTATGTTTTAATATCGCATATTAGGTTGATCAATATGAAGAAATGGAGAAAGATGTTAGTTTGATAGAACACTCGTCGATAAATGCCCAGCTGCAGGATTTAAGAAAGACATTGAAAAGCTTGCAAGTTACCAAAGAAATGGAGAGTCTGGATCATAATGACTTGTACATCCATCCAGAGATTGACATGCAAGTAGGGTATTGTGAAAAGTTAATTGGTGTTTGAAAAAATGAGAAGTTGATGGTAAAGTTGTTCATCAAGAGTCTATATAAAGAAGCATTGACTTGGTATACCCGCTAAGACCTTAGCAAGTGGCGTGACTGTCAAGAAATGTTTAGGACTTCAGGATTCATTTCAGATTAAATACTGAAATCACTGTTCACAGATTCTCGTTGGCTCACATAAAGAAAAAGCAATTTGAGAATTTCAAGGAATATGCGTGCTGCTGGAGAACTTAGGCTGCGATGAGAGTGAGCTCTCGAAGCACTTTATTCGGGCTCAATAAGGTATCTACTTTTACAAGATGATATAAATGATGGGCCATAAGTTCGTAGAATTGGTCAAAATGGGAGACTTCATAGAGGAGGGTGTTAAATAATGGAAGATTCAGTCTATGATCGGATTGCAAGCTGCAAGTAGAGCCGTACAATTGGCCTCCATTAGTGGCATCAAGAAGTAAAGGGACGATGTTTGAGATATCACCTACCAACAAGGAGGACCATCCTATCCATATCCCAACAATCCCTAAATTGTTGCACATACTTCTTACGCCCCACACCTAGTATATAATACCCAACCACACTATAATCCACCCTGAGCACCAGTATATCTAAGCCCTCCAAGACCATACGTCTATGTCTAAGCAATAATCCACAAAATTATACCATCATATATATCGAGATCACATGCGACGAAACCAAAAAGGTTCTAATTTACACGCCAATTGCCAAACCCTATGCCCGATCACTTGATAGGTTGAGCACAACAGGAGTGCTGCAACCAGTTGAAGGAACAAACCTCGATCCTATCCCTCATAATTTTGATGGAAACAAGCGCTGCACTTACCACTCGGGAGTCCATGGGCATGAAACGGAAGATTGTTATGGTTCGAAGAACTAGATCAAGTCTTTGATAAGAAGATGATTAATAAAATGCACTCCACTACCGTAGAATGTGAACAACAATCCCTAACCAAACCACGAGAATCGGGAAGACAATATTGTAATTATGGATGACGAATATGCCCCCCCACGACTATCCAAACATTGATGAGGAAGACACCATGATATCATTGGTGCAGACTGTTATCAAAGTTCAACTAAGGGAACCTTTGTAGTCCAAACATATCAATTGAGATTTTTAGTGACTACTCTAATTGCTAGAAAGGTTGAGTATGACATCAAACAAGTCCCTTGGGACTATCGAAGAGATGTCAAGGGCAAGATTATCGACATTGACGTGTCTCAAGAAATTACTAGGTCAGGGAGGTTTTATTCCCCCATAGGATCTAAATCAAAGAGTTATTGGGAAATAATATAATTTAAAGAATAATGTGGCTAATGCTGAACACGCATAGCTTTGGAAAAATATGCAGCCTAAAGACTATTCAATCGAAGAGCACCTGAAGAAGACGCCATCCCACATATCTATTTCATCTCTACTGATGAGTTGTGAAGCTTATACAAATTTTTTGATGGAAGTGTTAGAAGGAGTGAACATTTTGAAAGAGAACACAAGTGAAACCTTAGCTGCAATGATTGCAACAATAGTGGAAGCTAGCAACATCTCTTTCCACAATGATGAGTTTCCTATAGAAAGGACTGGTCACAACAAAGCACTTCACATCGTAGTCAAATGTTGTAATAAGATTGTGACTCCAATTTTAATTGATGGTGGTTCTTGATGCAACATCTATCCTTTCACCACTGTAAGGGATTTAGGTGTTAATATGAGAGAGATAAAGGAAAAACGTGTTAAAGTTAAAGCTTTTAAATGAGTGCAAAGAAGTATCATTGGAGAGATCTATCTCACATTGCAAGTAGGATTGACCAAATTCCTCATTCTACTTCAAGTGGTGGATGTATAATCCAACTACACCCTGTTGTTGGGAACACCAAGGGTTCACATGGACAGAGTGGTTCCTTTCATGCTTCGGTTCCTTCCATGCTTTATATGTGTGTAAAATTTAAATGGGTCACACAGAAACACCATCCATGGAGAGATCAGTCACTCCATTCATTATGTTAATTCAAAACCAATCTCTGACGAGTTCGACGTACACACTTTTCACACTTAGGATATTATGTAAGTCGTAAGGATCGAAGAAGAAGTAGATCCAACCGATGCAAAATAGTCATGTAAAGCAAAAATGGTTGCGTCAGATATGTTGAAGTATGGTTATCAGCCAATGAGCGGACTTGGACCCCAGTCCAATAGGATAGCAGAGTCGATATAGTTGAAGCATAGAAAAGCACCAATGAACTCGAATATGAGCCTGCCTCAGGAAGGGACCATCATACATCAAGCCAGACAATCATTATATCATACAAACTTCGATTCCAGCCCAAGCAAGTTCTGATGGCATTTTTGAAGGAATAAGCATGTTTTTAGGTCATGGTTGGAGAAGAGGAAGCGATCTGTCTTAACAAATTGACCATTCGTGATGCCAAACATGGAGAAATCTTGCAAAACTTGACCATCGACATGTCATTGTTTCAAACAAAGTCCCGGTATTTTAGAAAAGTAGTTTTAATTTTAAAAAAGGCATGATCAAATTTAGGCTTGAATCATGCCTTACCTTTTGTGGCTTGCTTCTTCTAAAAGCTCAAAATGTTTTGAAATAAAAGTTCTTTGTATTCACTAAAATATTCACGTTATGTTAAATTTCTATTTATGTTTGCTTACCTTTTGCACTCTTCACCACTTATATTAATAAAAAATCCTTGTTCAACGGTTATGACACGTAACGAATCCACCGATCAAGGTGAAAATGATAAAAAAATCACAAAGAGTATGATGAGATCATGATGCCTTAAAATCAATCACATGAGATTGAGAAAGTTGTAAGTCAAATGAAACCCAATATGGATGAAACAGACGCTATGAACTTAGGAGATGAGGAAACAGTAAATGAAACACGAGTCAGCATACATTCGGAGGCTGAAGAAATAAAGAGTTTATAGAGTTGCTTAAGCAGTATGTTGACGTATTTGCTTGGTCTTCTGACGACATACAAGGATGAAGAACTGATATTATCTAACATAGATTATCAACTTTCCCTACTTGTCTACTCGTTAAGCAAAAGAAAAGAAAATTCAAGCCGAACAAAGGGTGGATGAACTCAAAAAGAAGATCATGGAGGAAGCTCATAGCTCCAGATATTCTATCCATCCGAGTTCCACAAAGATGTTCGAAATATGAGAGAAGTCTATTGGTTTTCAGTTTTTGTCAAGCTTATGTATTGTTTTAAAATCCCCTTGCATACATTTACATTGAACATATTGATGTCATTTGGCTTGTAGTTTATTATGATGTAGACATAGGTAACCAGGATTAGGATCCCGCGCATCATTGATCAAGTTGAGTACTCGAAGTCTTGTTGTGAGCCTCCTTGCTTCCGGAGGATCCTGTTTATTTCTTCTAGTATTATTACTTGTTCATTAGGATGTTTTGGGTCTTGTCTCGACATACATTTAATTTTTTTGAGGCTTCATAGACAATGAGATGTTAGATCCTTAGTTTTTTCATTTATTTATCTTATGTTGACACTTGAGTTTGCCTTATTACCTAGCTGAATGTTTTCTTTATATTATTTTATGTTTTACTTGAGTTTATCCTATTAAGTTAAATCTTCCACTAAGTAAGTAATCAAGGTAGAGGGTTCGCTTGTACTAGCAATGGTTCTCGAGTGTCAGTCCCACATAGGGTTTTGGCTCACGGCGCGACACAAGAATTGTTTAGTGCCTTTTTCTTATAATTTAAAAACTTAGAGTTCTAAAATAATTTCTTATCTTCTACTCAACTCTACCATGCACGACTGACCTTAAAGATTGAGTCTTTACATATATTGTGTTGTTAGAGTTGTTCTAGAATAATTTTTATTTTTAGAATAATTAGTTTTTATTTTATTGGCTCCAATATATTAGCAATACAACTATTTATTTGGTTGTATCATATCAAAGGATTTGTCAATTTTTAATGAACTTTTTAAAAGCTTTTTTCTTCGATTAAAAGATAAATATTGATTTAAAGTAAATGAGTGTATGACATTACTCTATATTAATAAATAGGACAAATAAATTTTACTGCCAACTTTTAGATTTGGCTCTGTGCTTCAAAGTCAGTCATAAGTTTCTTAAGGTGGTCTGGGTAATAGAAGTGGTTATAGTGTTGTTAATAGAGTTGGTGCTAGCCAGCAAAAAATGACAATTGATGTGGCATTCTGTTACTCGAACTAATTTAAGGACACAGTTCCAAATCAAAGTGAGAAGTATCAAGTTCCTTATCAATATGACAGACTTTAAGAGCAAAAGGTGTTCTACTAGAATTGGCATATTTTCTATTGTCATTAATTTCTACTCCTATTTGATGATTTATGTGTAAAAAAGTCTTCAATATTTCTTACAGAATCGTTATTGCTGGTGTCATAGACAAAGAGAAACATTTATTTAACGGCATCCTCGTTTACTCTTTGGCTTAAATCCTTTTTCGCCAAGGGCTATGGAATATTCCTGAATTATGAATATGACATTGTATATTTCATGGAACAAGCACCCAATTTTGTGAATAAAAGAAAGGTTACATTTATGTCACCTTATGATATTAATAATAAAATGTATACCTTTTTCATTTGAAACTTTACTCTTTACTTAGTCCCTCATAACATCTCGCAGGAACGGTTAAAAGTTATTGTGACTTCATAGATAATCTTTTAATGTTTGAATAGGTGTGCATGTACTCAAAAAAGGTGTACAATAAGGTGATAAATATTTACAATTTGATTGAACATATATTATGGACAACCCTCGAGTTCTTATTTTAAGTACTTTATGTCTAGGTTTTCCTACTTCTCAAAGACCATCCAGATTTGCTAGAGAGTTCAAAAATATTTTCTAGGACGATTTAGTTACTACTTATAAATTATCTTATTTAAACTACACTAAAATATTGATGAAATTACGTATAGTATTGTTATCTTTCTCCTTGTTTCAACTATACATAGCATTGTGGATTTAATTTAAAAGTTATTTGATATTGTTCGATTCAAAACATAGATTGTTCTACATGAACGTTTATCCTTTGTTACATCTAGCCCTACATTGTTAATTTGATAGTTATTTTTTTTATCATATCTGAGGTATATTTTATTTTTTGTAATTTTAACATTTTTAATTACTGTAATATTAGAGATAAATATAATATAATGTTTGTATTAATTATGCAGGTGTTAAGGTTGTAGATTTATATGATAGTTTAACTATAGTGATAAAATTAGCCTATTTAAATATAACTAGTATAATCCGTCCTAGTTTAGTATAAGTCATCTATTATCAGATAAGTCCATTCAATCCAAGCCGCAAAAAAAGGAACACCAATATCTTACCCAAATTGACCCATGGCTGTTATCTTATCAAAATTGTACTTTTAATTGTTACCAAGTATAATTTAGAAAGAGGTAGATGACAGGGAACATGAACCACATTTTATCCAAATAAATTGTTACCGAAATAGCATTTGAGTGACTAAGAAAGTTATATATGCATAAACTCAAATTAAAATACATTTATCATAACCAGCCCATTTTGTAGATGCACGAACCTCACTAATATTGAGCGGAGTGGCAATTTAGATCACATAAAATTTTTAGTTAGAAGAATGTGATCACACAACCCTCTTTCCATTTAAAATAGATTTAAATGACGGTAAATGTGTCCCTTAGACAATGTATTTCGTAATATTTTGTAAAATCATTTAAATGACCCGCATAAACTCATCTAAGTAAGCATTAATTTAGTAATCTAATTCCTATTTTCAAAAATTGAAGTATAATTGTAAACATTAAATATGCCACTGTCTTCACTTTTGTGAGGAAAGAATTGACCAAACAATTATTTCAAAGATACAAGGGAAATTGCATTAAATACAAATTATTTAATAAATAGAAAATTATACTGAAAAGTTAATCGTGTGTTCTGCAATTTTCATAATCTTCTTTTATTATAATCTAGATTGATATTGAAAAATCTAGCCTAATTTCAAAACAAGCGGACTTATTACGGGCTTTTAGCTCATTTTAACATTTTACCTTTTTTTTTTAACTATTAACTGATATACCGTGGTTTCACGATATTATTAATACTTTTTGCTTAAGATTAGTGTGTCCAAAAGCCTTTTTGTGCTAATTTTTATATAAGTTTCTCCTTATTTGTAGGAAATCTGTCCAAAGATGAATGCGGAGGTTTTTGAGCGAAGAAATGCAGAAGAGAATACCTACGGAGCTTGTGACGGTCCGTCATGCTTGTGACGGTCCGTCATGCTTGTGACGGTCCGCAGGTGGCAGCGTAGTGCAGCTGCTGAAGGAAGATGGGGAGTCTGACCAAGTGTAGGGTTACGGAAAATGTGACGGACCGTTGTAGCCATGACGGTTCGTCCTACAGGTTCGTCATGAAGATCAGAGAAGTAGCCCCAATACCCATATTCCAAGAGTTCAAGTGGTTTGGAACAGAGAGCCTCGACGGACCGTTGTGCTCGTAACGATCCGTCATACCTGCCATCGAGGGTAATGAAGAGAGCAGCAGAAGAAATTTCATCAAGTATGGGACGACGGAGTCCATGACGGTCCGTCGTGACCATGATGATCCGTCACGATGTCCGTCGATCCAGCCTCGTTTTTGACAGATTTCCAGCAAATAGAGTCCTTGTTTAATAAGGTTTTTATTTTCTATAAATAATCGAAAAACCTTGTTTTTGAGGTTAGACTGGGGGATTATTAGGTTACACTCTCGATCATTGTTAGAACTTTGAATATTGGGAGACTCTTGATTATTTTGTAGACTCTTTGAGAGATTAGTGATTATCTTGAGACTTTTATCAATTATTGTTGGTGACTTTTGCTGATTAATCAAGTGAACTTTCAGATTTTACTCTTTCTCATCGAAGTAAGTGCATGGATTCTTATATCACATATTTGAATATGGTAATTATGACTATGGGTAACTAAACTCCATAACTAGGGTTGTGGGAACCATAGGCTAATAATGAGGTAAAACCTAACTAAAATAACAATTCTTGAATAGTGTCTTGCATGTATTGATAATTCTTTCGTTTAGAAGTCTCTTTAACGGATGGCCAACGTTAGAACTTGCCTTGATGCTACTTGTCGGACCAAGGAGGTAGATAATAGGAAAAGAATTATCAACGTAGATTTAGTGTATACTATCTAATAAGCTAGTATTGATTGGTACGAGGTAATAACTTAGTCAAATATCGAATATGATGCTTAATATGCGGTAAAGATAAGGGTTAGGATAGCAACACACGTAGCCTGACCAAGGTGCGGAGTGAAATTTTCTAGATGCCAGACCAAGGATTTAGAAATACATAACTTATCACTTTGCATGCAAGATACTAGGAAAGAATTGTTATAGTTAGACTTATCAAGTTATGAACCTTTGGGGAACACGTAAACCCTAGTTACTTTGATTAATTGATTAGGCTACGTGTGTTGCTATACTAACCCTTACATTTACCTCATATTAAGCATCGTATTCGATATTTGACTAAGTTATTACCTCTTACCAACCAATACTAGCCTATTAGAAAGTATACACTAAATCTATGTTGATTATTCTTTTCCTATTATCTACCTCCGTGGTCCGTCAAGTAGCATTAACGCGAGTTCTAACGTTGGCCATCCGTTAAAAGACTTCTAAGCGAAAGAATTATTAATACATGCAAGACACTATTCTAGAATTGTTATTTTAGTTAGGTTTTACCTCATTATTTGCCTATGGTTCCCAAAACCCTCGTTATGGAGTTTAGTTACCCATAGTCATAATCACAATATTCAAATATATGATATAAGAATTCATGTACTTACTTCGATGAGAAAGAGTAAAATCCGAATGTTTGCTTGATTAATAAACAAAAATCACCAACAATCACTTACAAGAATCTCAAAGTAATAAGAATCTCACAAAAAGTGTAATGATAATCAAAGGCCTAACCAAATAATCCAGAGTCTAACCTCAAGAACGAGGTTTTTCGAACTATTTATATAAAATAAAAACCTAAGTAAACAAGGATTCTATCTGCTGGAAATCTGTCAAAATGCGGCTGGGTCGACGGACCTCGCGACGGATCGTCGTGGTCATGACGGACCGTCATGGACTCTGTCGTCCCATACTTGTGCAGTTTCTTCTGCTGCTCTCTTCATTACCCTCGACGGCAGGTATGACGGATCGTCACAGGCCCAACGGCCCGTCGAGGGTCTCGTTCCAAAACACATAAACTCTTTGAATATGGGTACTGGGACTACTTCTCTGAACTTCATGACGTACCTGCAGGACGGACCGTCATAGATACGACGGACCGTCATGGACTCCGTAACCCCACACTTGGTCAGACTTCCCCATCTTCCTTCAGCAGCAGCACTACGCTGCCACCTACGGACCGTCATAAGCTCCGTAGGTGGTCTCTTCTGCATTTCTTCGCTCAAAAACCTCCGCATTCATCTTTGGAAAGATTTCATGCAAATAAGGAGAAACTTATATAAAAATTAGCAAAAAAAGGCTTTTGGACACATTAAACTTAAGGAAAAAGTATTAATAATACCGTGAAACCACGATATATCAACACCCTCAACTTAACTTCGTTGGTTGTACAATAGTATCCATGTTTTATCCTTTGCAATCATTTGGCTATAAATCCCGATTAATCTCATCATATTTATGCATGCTATCACTATTAAGCTTGAATTATGTGGAATCAGACCATGACACAGACTCACCATGCACAAACACCTATCCTCTTCAATTTCTCACCGTGGCGCTAATATTTCCAGTAATGCAACTAGTGTCCTCACTTCAAAACAAAATCCTCATTTTTCACACAATGATTTCAGTTTGAGTATAAGGATTACTTTTCAACACTTACTCTCAGAACAAATTCACACTCATTCATACCTATTGCCATAAGCTTGCCCTTATTTTCACTGCTTTAAGTTCGCTATACAACCCTTAGGATCACGATAGGACTTTCTTAGCTTATAACATAGGCTCAGGGTCAGGTGAGGTATATTTAGGTATACTTTAGTGAATTTTGCCCTCCTTGAAATATCAGCTAAACATACCATTTTCTATCATTTTATCTCGCCCAGTTTCTCATATTCTTTCACCTTGCTATTTTCTCTTCTTTCTTCATTTGTGTAAGTGACTCTCTTCTTTTCTTGCTTGTATTTCTTGTATATTTTTCTTTTTCTTTACTTTTCTTTCAACTAATTCTTGAGTCACTTTACTTTTGTTCTTTCTCTCTCTTTGTTCTTTCAATCCCTCTTTCCAGAGCATTCCTCATAATAGCCATCCTCAACTCATGGCTTTGCCATGAGTCAAAGTACGCAATACAAAAAGTTGGGTCAGGGCCATAACGAAGGTTGTTTACTGTATTAGCCACCCTCAACTTATGCTTTTGGCATAAGCTGAGGTGCACATGTCCAAGGAGGGACCAGGGCCACCACATTATTCCCAGAAAAGATAAGTTGGGGTGAAAAAGAAATGTCTAATTTAAGCTCAGATCATTTGGATCAAAGAAGGATAAATTTCATTTGGTTTTCTTTTATTTAGGCTAAAAATGGTCTATATTGAATAAAGGCCTATGATCCTTTCTTAATTTTCTATTACAACTTACTTTTAGCAGGACTAAGCAGACAAGTTCTAGCTCAGTACAAAAAGTGGACTATTCAAATTCTCCTCACACTCACTTGACATCTCATCACTCTACCAGATTTTCATACACCTAGTTCGAATTTTAGACTTAGGGTAATGCAGAGGTGTACCTCTATGTCATGCTTAGAGCCACACACTTATCAATTTCTATGCCTAGTCATGCATCATTTTCCATTTTATCAGGATATCATTTTAGCCGTCATGCTCTAGAATTAAACTATGTACACAAGATATAGACAATGCCGGTTCAACAGAAAAAGTAATCAGTCTCTTGGGGAAAAAGAACACAGGCAAGAAAACCCCAAAAGAGGATAGTGAATTGGGATACTTAGACTTCACCCTAGCACTCACTTTCCATTTACCCCACCCCCAACAAAAATACATGCAATTGTCCCCAATGCATAAAAAATTGAAATACTAGAGTGGTAGGTGAAGCAAACCTTGGGGCGCAAAGCGTCGACGATCAGCAAGCTGGTGGGTCCGGTTCCCCGGAACCCACTTCCTCTGTAATCTGGACACCTTCAGTGGTGTCCTCAGCAACAACAGAACTATCAGCAGTGCCTCCCTCTATCTCTACAGTTTGGGAGCTAGACGCCCCAGCCGCTAACTCTCATGCTCCCATCTGGTGCGCCTCCTCCTCAGCAAGCTAGGCTCTCCTCGCAGCCTCCATCTCACGGCGCTTCTTCTTCCGTGCTCGCGCCTCATCCTCCGCACGACCCCTACGCCTCTTGGCATGCTCTCGAGGGGGAGGTGGTGGAATCTCTGAGGTGGCGAATAGGGCCGCCAACCCTGGGTCTTCAGCAGGCTCGATAGAAGGGTCCTCAGACTCAGGCACCCTAGCCTCTAAGATCATGTCAATATCTGCGTGAAGACTGTCGACAGCAGCCTGAAGAGTCGACACATCCACCGGAGGAGCTGGCCGGGCTAGCACCCGCAACTCAAAAGCGTCCAAGCGCTGGTGAACCTCAGCGATCTTCCGCTCTGTATGCTGAACCATTTTCCGCTCCAAGCGCTCTTCTGCCTCCGTAATAGACCTCTGCATCCACGGCTGGATATGATGCAGAAGTGTAGTCATTTGCGCCTCTAATTTTTGGACCTTAGCAAGCGGGACCAGAGCAGGTAAAGGGGTTGTGCGAGAGGACGGCGCCTGCGTAGCCGTGCGGGCCTGGGCTACCGTATCAGCCAGATCGTCAGCAAGTGGGGGCAGCTCTGGACGGGGCCCTCTGCGTGGAGCCAACTCATTGGCCTCATCTCTGATGAGGCCGACATTAACAGTGCCTAGAGGGGTCGTGAGATGATTAACGTGCTATATAGGAACACCTGCGGACCTGCAGAGAGAAAAGATCATGCGCGGGAAAGGGTAAGTAGTTGTGATCTTAAAACCCCTCTCGTGCATGACTGACTGTAGAAGCCACGCAAAATCAACCTCGAACCCAGCTATCATCGCCACCTCAATACTGCTCGATCCCATGTAAGGATATTATCAGCGGCTGTGGGGGATAGGGAGTGGCGGATAATCAACCACAAAAACTTCGCCGTGAAAGTCAGGTTGGTCTTCTTGATGGCCCCCTTTGGCTCGGTCACCCAGTCGGCACCCTCTCCATCAACTGACAAGTGCAGGGCCATCCACCTCTTGGTGGTCTCTCTCAGCGATGGCTCGCGCAGGAATTGGCCATCTCTAACAAGCTGCCATCGGTAGTCAAACTCAGCAGTGAGAGGGGTCCGAGTAGCATCAACACCCTCGCCGTATAGAAACCGGCGGATGGCAGGCAGGGAGATATCGACCTGAACGCCCCATACTTGGACCTGCTCATGTGGGGCCTGTTTGGCGGGGGCAGCCCGCCTATCAATCTGTGATCGGAGAGTCGCTACGTAGGATACATAGAACTCTCGGACCAGCTCTTCATTATAACGTCCCAACGGACGTGCTGTCCACTCCAGTCGACACACAACCGGTTGGGCTGGTCAGTAGCTGGGGTGAGAGCATGTGCTGGTGAACTGGGTGTGGATTCCGAACTGTCAGCCTCATCAGACGAGGCCGACGCTGCAGCAGTGGCGGGTGCGTGTACCTCAGCAGATCCGGAGGCCTCCTCCGACCACGAAACTCCTAAGGATCTAGACGCTCCTTCTTCATTAGTGGCTAACCCTGAAGGTGTGCCGGTCAGTGTGCGCTCCTCATCAAAGTGGGAGGCTGTGACTACGCCGAACGCCTCCTTTTAGGGTATCGCTCTGGCAGAACGTGCAGCACGGGAAGGGGTGGAAGTGCTTGGGGGCACGTACTCAGGGTCACGCTCATCATCAGAGCCAATGACCAGGCGGGCAGACGGGGCGACAGACTTCGATCGCCCGCGTGCATAGACTCGATCTTTTTTAGGTGCCATAGTAGATAGTACCTGTAAAGGATCAATATTAGTACTAGAAGTAGCAAACAAGAGAAACAAATACAAAAAAAATTAAAATAAAATGACATTTCTATAGTAACAGTGAAGCACGACGGGCCAAGTGACGGTTCGTCGTGACTATGACGAACCTTCATGGGGTCCGTCGTGTCTTACTTAGACTTTGTTTATATGGAGAATCCTGAAGGATAGTCTCAGACAAGTATGACGGTATGTGCAGGACGGACCGTCACAGGTACGACGGTCCGTCGTAGGTGTCCGTCAGAGGACACTTAAAAAAATATGGAGACCCTTAGGAGAGGGGTCTCTGACCATCATAACGGTCATACAAGAAGGACCGTCGTGGGTATGACGGTCCTTCGGACTTGTTCGTTTGAGGACACTTGGAAAAATGTAGAGAGACCCTTAGGAACAGGGTCTCTGACAACCAGAATGGTTGTGCAGGACGGACCGTGGTAAAGATAACGGTCCGTCACATGTGTCCGTTGGAGGACACTTAGAAAAAATGAGAGACCATCAGGGATAGGGTCTCTGACAACCAGAACGGTTGTGTAGGACGGACTGTCGAAAAGACGACGGTCCGTCACATGTGTCCGTTGGAGGACTCTTAGAAAAAGTGAGAGACCCTCAGGAATAGGGTCTCTAACAACCAGAACGGTTGTGCAGGACGAACCATCGTGTGTATGATGGTCCGTCGCATATGTCCGTTTGAGGAAACTTGCATAAAATTGGGCAGTGGGGTGTTAGGGATTTTGGAACGGACCCTACGATGGTCCGTCGTGGGTACGACGGTCCATCATCGGGGTCTCGTTCTGTAAATCAGTGACAGAACTGGGGGTGCCCCATTCATTCCCTATGACCCAAATTGAATTGGTAGTGTTTGAACCTTTATTCGTCTAACCCAAATACCTAGTAAACTAGCAATGCTAAAGGACCTATTTCTAGGGTTGTAAAAACGGCAATTTCGATGATTTTTAACCTAGGTTAGACAGAATTTTATATAAAAGAAATGAACATATCAGGAAGAACTAGGCTAATACAAATTGATAAACAAAAATACGAAAATGCAAGATAAATGAGAAGAAAGTAGAGACACATACCTGAGAATAGGAGAAAAAACAAGATGGAAAGGTACTTGGTGATCAAGAAGACACCCACAACAGCAACTCCGACTAGTAGATGATAAATTTTAGGACTTTGGAGAATTTTGGGGGAACAATGATCGGTTGAAGAGGGAGAGATTTTGGAAGTTGAAAAGGGAGGGAAATAGGAGGAATAGTGAAGGAATGGGGGTGAAATGAAGGGTTGGGTATTTTAAATGGTGAGATTTTATTAAAAACCTCCAGCCAGGTCGGGTTGGGTACGCCACATTAATGACGCGACGATTCTCACACGATGGTCCATCTCAGTTGTGACGATCCGTCGTTTGTTCCGTCGTGTGTGCCTTAGTTTGAAAATAACAGAAAGACGTACCTGGCTCGACGGAACAATGATCGGTTGAAGAGGGAGAGATTTTGGAAGTTGAAAAGGGAGGGAAATAGGAGGAATAGTGAAGGAATGGGGGTGAAATGAAGGGTTGGGTATTTTAAATGGTGAGATTTTATTAAAAACCTCCAGCCGGGTCGGGTTGGGTACGCCACATTAATGACGCGACGATTCTCACACGATGGTCCGTCTCAGTTGTGACGATCCGTCGTTGGTTCCGTCGTGTGTGCCTTAGTTTGAAAATAACAGAAAGGCGTACCTGGCTCGACGGATTCATGCGACGGTCCGTCACAGTTGAAACGGTCCGTCGCTGTATCCATCAGTGACTGCTGCAAAGTAATTTTCTGCAGAATTTCCTGGTGATGTGCCTACAAATTAAAAACCCATTAGTAGAAAATGCTACCATTACTAGAAATAAAAACTATAAGTATTGGGTTGCCTCCCAAAAAGCGCCTGATTTAACGTCGCGGCACGACAGATGACACTTGATTACTCAGACTTCATCAAGATGGCATGCCTCTATCACTTCATTCGCTGATTCAGCATACCCGAGATAGATTTTTATGCGTTGTCCATACACGTTGAACCTCACACCCTCCTTAGTTTCCAACTCAACTGCTCCACGACGGAATAGTTGGGTAACCAAGTAAGGACCAGTCCATTTGGACTTGAGCTTGCTCGGAAACAAGCGCAACCTAGAATTGAATAAAAGCACCAAATCCCCGACCATAAACTCTCATTTTTCTATTTTTTTGTCATGGTACTTCTTCATCTTTTCTTCGTATAGGGCTGAGCTTTCATAAGATTTCAGGCGAAATTCATCGAGTTCATTCAATCCAGTTACCCGTTGTTATGCAGCTTCGCTCCAATCCATTTTCAACTTCTTCATAGCCCACATGGCTATATGCTCTAACTCAACCGGAAGATGACAAGATTTCCCATATACAAGTTGGTATGGATACATACCTATTGGAGTCTTATACGCTATCCGGGAGGCCCAAAGGGCACCATCAAGCCTCCTTGACCAATCTATTCAACTAGCGTTCACTGTTTTTGACAATATCTGTTTGATCTCCCGATTCGACACTTCAACTTGCCCACTAGTTTGAGGGTTGTAAGGAGTGGCCACATTATGGTGAACCCCATATTTCTCCAATAACCCCTTGAACAATCTGTTGCAGAAGTGGGAGCCCCCATCACTAATATTTGCCCTTGGGTTGCCAAAACGAGAGAATATATTCTTTTTTAAGACTGCAGTGACACTCTTCCCTTCATTGTTTGTGAGGGCGATGGCTTCGACCCATTTGGATACATAATCAACCGATACTAAAACGTACTTCATTCAATGAGAACTCACAAAAGGGACAAGAAAGTCAATACACCAAACATCAAATAACTCAATCACAAGAATAGGGTTTAGAGGGAGCTCTTGCTTTCTTGAACTGCCACCATCTCGTTGGCATCGATCACACGCTTTAGCAAACTCATGAGCATCTTGATGAAGAGTTGGCCAATAGTAACCACATTGTAATATCTTATGAGCGGTTCGGATACCGCTGTGATGTCTACCAACGGTTGAGGAATGGCATTCTTCCAACACACTCAACATCTCATATTCAGGCACACAACGCCGAATAAGCGCGTCGGCACAACTCTTATATATGTATGGTTCATCCCAAAAGAACTTCTTCACATCGTACATGAACTTTTTTCTTTGATGAAAGGACAAGTCCAATGGAAAAATATCACTAGTCAGATAGTTCGCAAAATCTGCGAAACATGGAATCAAGTCTTGCGAAGCAGCCAATACATGCTCATCGGGGAAAGTATCATCAATGTCAGTCTTATCCCCCAATTCTCTCATAGCTTCATCCTCTAGACGGTATAAATGATCAGCAACTTGATTTTCAGTTCCTTTTCTATCCATCCTTCTTTGCCATCAAATATCTCAATGCTAAGTGGTCAGTATGCACTATACTCTAGTACCTAGCAAATAGGAGCGGAATTTCTCAAAAGCAAAGACTAGTGCAAGGAGTTCTTGCTCAGTCACTGTATAGTTCTTCTGAGCTACATTTAGGGCTTTACTAGCATAATAAATGGGGTGAAGGATTTTGTTCTTTATTTGTCCCAATACTACACCAAGAGCAAGCCCACTAGCATCGCACATCACCTCAAATGGACTGTTCCAATCTGGAGAAATAATGATAGGTGCAGACACCAATTTTTCTTCTATCTCACCGAATACTTTAACACAGGATTCATCAAAACAAAATTTACAATCTTTCTCCAGCAGTTTGCACATTGGATGTGCAATCTTTGAAAAGTCTATGATGAATCTCCGGTAAAAACCTGCGTGCCCAAGAAAGCTTCTCACACCTTGCACAGAGATCGGTGGGGGAAGTCTCTCTATTACCTCGACTTTAGATCGATCAACCTCTATGCCCTTTTTTGAAATGCGATGACCCAAAACAATACCTTCTTTCACCATTAAATGCCATTTTTCCCAATTTAGTACTAAATTGTAGTCTTCGCGTCTCTTAAGGACCTCAGATAAATTGTTCAAACACCGCTCGAACAAATCACCAACCACAAAAAATTCATCCATAAAAACTTCTATAGTATCTTCCACTATGTCGGAAAATATCGACATCATACACCTCTGAAATGTGGCGGGTGCATTACACAAGCCAAACGACATTCTTTTGAACGTAAAGGTCCCATATGGACAAGTAAAAGTGATTTTCTCTTGATCTTCTGGTGCAAAAGAAATCTGATTATACCCCTAATATCCATCAAGAAAACAGTACCACCCTTTTCCGGCAAGTCTATCCAACATCTGATCCATGAAGGGCATAGGAAAGTGGTCTTTTTCAGTCCATGAATTTAATTTGCGGTAATCCATACACACCCTCCATCCAGTAACCGGTCTCATTGGAACAAGTTCATTTCTTTCGTTGGGGACCACAGTCATTCCCCCTTTCTTAGGTACACACTGTACAGGGCATACCCAACTACTATCGGCGATCGGATAGATTACTTCGGCATCCAACCACTTAATGATTTCCTTCTTCACGACCTCTTGCATAGGAAGATTTAAGCGTCTCTGGTGCTCAATACTTGGCTTATGTTCAGGCATGAGTTGGAGTTTATGAGAGCAAATACCAGGAAGGATCCCAATAATGTCCGCAATAGTCCACCCAATAGCTCTTTTGAACTTTTTTACCACTTTCACCAAACTGTCAACTTGTTGTTCATTCAGGTCTGATGCAATGATTACCGGCAAAGTGTCACCATTTCCTAAGAATTCATACCTGAGATGAGGTGGGAGAGCTTTTAGTTCTAACTTTGGAGCCTCCTCTATAGATGGTTTCGCGGGTGGGGACTCGCGATTCTTCAGATCTTACTCATATTTCTTCGGTTTAAACCTAACATCATCTCGATCAAGAGCCGCGACTAATGACTCATACTCTTCAATGCAATCGCTATCAAAATTCATTATCACTGCCGCTAATGCTTCTACACCTAGAAGTTCTTCTATTTGTGTCTCAGATGTCTCACCAATGTTGTAGGATATAGCAGATACCGATTGGAGCTCACCATTCTGCCACATGGACCTACAAATGTTACAGGTCACTTCCTCATTGTTCAACCGAATTTTCATCTGCCCCTTTTCCATATAAACTAAGGCTCTACCTGTAGCAAGGAATGGCCTCCCAAGAATAGTAGGCACTTCAAAATCAACTTCACAATCAAGAATAACAAAATCTGCTGGAAATATGAATGACTCCACTTTTACTAGCACATCATGGAGTATCCCTATAGGCCTTTTTATTGTTCGAACAGCCATCATTAGCCGCATCGCAGTGGGCTTTGGGTCACCCAAACCCAACTTCTTGTAAATCGAGAGGGGCATGAGATTTATACTTGCCCCCAGATCACATAATGCTTTCGCAAAATGTAATAGCCCGATTGTACAAGGAATAGTGAACGCACCCGGATCTTCTTTATTTTGTACCAGGGATCTTGTAGCAATAGCACTACAGTGCTACATTCTATCATCATCCTAAAAAGTGACCGATCTTTTCTTTGTAACCAGATCTTTCATAAACTTGGCGTAATCTGGCATTTGTTCTAAAGGTTCTACCAAAGGGACATTGATTGAAAGTTGTTTCAACATTGTTATAAAACGCCGATATTTACCATCCTCGGTCTTTTTCAATAATCTTTGAGGAAATGGGGGTGGTGGCCTAGGCATGGGAGTTACCTTTTTAGGCACTTCAGCATCTTTTGCAGTGTTATCCTCTACTTCACCTTTAATAACTACCACATTATCAGTATCTTTTGTCACCCTTTTCTCATTAGTTGGCATAGGTGGGTCAATGCTTTGTTTGCCACCGCGAGTAGTGATTTCCATACAATGTCCATCATTTTTCAGATTTTGGACACTGTTGCTAGGAAGAGTGCCCGGTTTCCATGAGTTCACAGTCGCAGATAATTGGGCCAATTGTAACTCAATTTGCTTATTCGATATTGCATGTATATAGACTTTTTTCCCAATACCCGCTAAATCATTCGTCAACTATTTATTGTGCTCATCACTAGCATCGAACCTCCTCATCATTTTATGCAACATATCCTCAACTCGCGCAATACTACCTCCACCATCCCTAGGAGTAACTTCACGATTTTGAGGAGGAACATAAGGCTCATTCCTGTCATTTCTATTACCATAGTTACCCCTGTTGAAGTTGTTGTCGCGGTTATAGTTTCCATCTCAGACATAATGACCCTCACGGTTGTAGTTACCATAGTTTTGACCTTGGTTCCCTTGACCTTGGCGCCAATTCTCCTGATGAGAGCCTTGGGCACTTGGTCGGAAACCCCCTGTCTGCTCATTTAGCGCATAGGAATCCTCCTCATAGTAACACTCATCATTTTGTGGCGGTGGTTTCGACAAGTAGTTGACTGCATTTATCTTTTCTGCACCCCCACTGACATGTTTTAGTACCAACCCAAGCTCAGTTCTCATCTGAGCCATTTCTTCACGAATCTCATCTGTGGCTAGGTTGTGATTGGATTGCACTGCGAAGGTGTTCTCCCGGTATCTGACTTCCTAATACTCCAAGCATTATTATTCCGGGAGATTTTCTCTAATTTTTCAGCAATCTCAGCATAAGGACACTCCCCATAAGATCTACCTGCTATGGTGTCCAACACCGCTTTATTATTATCATCCTGTCCACGATAGAAGTATTCCTTCAATGACTCATCATCTATACGGTGATTTGGGACACTTCTCAAGAACGAGGGGAACCTATCCCAAGAACTACTAACTGACTCTCCTGGTAGTGCCACAAAGTTGTTTAGTTTCTTGGAGACCGGATAGTAGCGTGCTAAGAAGACATCCCTTAGTTGGTTCCAAGTGAAAATTGAGTTATTAGGGAGCTCAGTGAACCATATAGCAGCCTCTCCCGTCAGTGAGAGGAGACACTCTAAGCCCTATTACATCCAAGTCCATGTCAGGCCTCCCTATACAGCTTTTACACACTGCCATTACCTTAGCTATATGGGCATGTGGATCCTCAGAAGGTAGCCCTGAAAACAAACCTCTGGCAGTGAGCATTTGCATCAGGCTATAGTTACCACAAAAGTATGACCTGGTGGTAAAGGAGGCAAGACAAGTGGCCCATCAGAGTCTGCTATTTTGTCATAGCCTCTGTAGTATTGCTTGGGGCCGTGGAGCGGGATTTTGTCCCCTCTGTTGGTGTTCATCCGGAGCATCGGGTAACAACAGACCATGAACATCAACCGGAGCTGGGATGTTCTGGTTTGGATCATCATCATTAATTCCCAAGTTTCGATTCATGTTGCGTAGTGTACGCTCTAATTCGTGATCGTAGGGAAACAAGGGTTCTCTTCCTCTCCGTGTATTTGGCATACAAGGAGGTTGGTTCTGCACAAATCAAAAGCAATAAAACAAAGTAAAATCAAGATAATATACACTAAACTATAGTAATAAGTTTAAGTTAATCCAAAAGCTATAACCCCCGGCAACGGCGCCAAAATTTTATACGCTCAAACTTACTTCTCAAATAAGAAGTAAAGCTGTCGTGTCAAGTAAATAACCCAACTAGTGAGGTTGGGATCGTTCCCACGAGGAAAATAATTTAGACTTAACTTCAATCTATTACTACTATTATTCAGTCAATTACTTCCTTAGAAAGCAAAAATGATAAAAGGTGGGTTTCTATTCCTAAATAAATGAAAATAACTAGCGAAATAAAAGGAGACAACTAACAGCTTCGAATGTTGGAGTTTAATCAATTAATCAAAGTAACTAGGGTTTACGTGTTCCCCACAGGTTCATAACTTGATAAGTCTAACTATAACAATTCTTTCCTAGTATCTTGCATGCAAAGTGATAAGTTATGTATTTCTAAATCCTTGGTCCGGCATCTAGAAAATTTCACTCCGCACCTTGGTCCGGCTACGTGTGTTGCTATCCTAACCCTTATCTTTACCTCATATTAAGCATCGTATTCGATATTTGACTAAGTTATTACCTCGTACCAATCAATACTAGCCTATTAGATAGTATACACTAAATCTATGTTGATAATTCTTTTCCTATTATCTACCTCCTTGGTCCGGCAAGTAGCATTAAGGCGAGTTCTAACGTTGGCCATCCGTTAAAAAGACTTCTAAGCGACAGAATTATTAATACATACAAGACACTATTCTAGAATTGTTATTTTAGTTAGGTTTTACCTAAATATTTACCTATGGTTCCCACAACCCTAGTTATGGAGTTTAGTTACCCATAGTCATAATCACAATATTCAAATATATGATATAAGAATTCATGTACTTACTTCCATGAGAAAGAGTAAAATCCGAAAGTTTACTTGATTAATCAACAAAAATCACAAACAATCACTTACAAGAATCTCAAAGTAATCAAGAATCTCTCAAAAAGTCTAATGATAATGAAAACCAAATAATCCAGAGTCTAACCTCAAAAACGAGGTTTTTCAAACCATTTATAGAAAATAAAAACCTAAGTAAACAAGGATTCTATCTGCTGGAAATCTGTCAAAACGCGGCTGTGCCGACGGACCTCGCGACGGATCGTCGTGGTCACGACGAACCGTCATGGACTCCGTCGTCCCATATTTGTGCAGTTTCTTCTGCTGCTCTCTTCATTACCCTCGACGACAAGTATGACGGATCGTCACAGGCACAACAGCCCGTCGAGGGTCTCGTTCCAAAACACTTAAACTCTTGGAATATAGGTACTGGGACTACTTCTTTGAACTTCATGACGTACCTGCAGGACGGACCGTCATAGACACGACGGACCGTCATGGACTCCGTAACCCCACACATGGTCAGACTTCCCCATCTTCCTTTAGCAGCTGCACTACGCTGCCACCTACGGACCGTCACAAGCATGACGGACCGTCACAAGCTCCGTAGGTTGTCTCTTCTGCATTTCTTCGCTAAAAAATCTACGCATTCATCTTTGGACAGATTTACTGCAAATAAGGAGAAACTTATATAAAAATTACCACAAAAAGGCTTTTGGGCACACTAAACTTAAGGAAAAAGTATTAATAATACCGTGAAACCACGGTATATCAGTAACCAAAACCCATTGCGATGCGGCTACTGATGGCTGATCGAACAGTGAAAAGGCCTATAGGGATACTCCATGATGTGCTAGTAAAGGTGGAGTCATTCATATTTCCGGCAGATTTTGTTATTCTTGATTGTGAAGTCGATTTTGAAGTGCCTATTATTCTTGGGAGGCCATTCCTTGCTACAGGTAGAGCCTTAGTTGATATGGAAAAGAGGCAGATGAAATTTCAGTTGAACAATGAAGAAGCGACCTTCAACATTTGTAGGACCATGAGGCAGAGTGGTGAGCTCCAATCGTTATCCGCCATATCCCACAAAGAAAAGATGAAGACGGAGAATGAACAAAAAAGTGCAAAACAAGAGTTTATGGTTGGGGATTTGGTGCTTTTAGACAGTTTTCGGTTGCCTTGTCTTCTGGGCAAGCTCACGTCCAAACAGACTGGCCCTTACTTGATTACCCAAGTATTCCCTGATGGGGAAGTTGAGTTAAAAACCAAGGAGGGAGTGCAGTTTAAGGTGAATAGAGAATGAATAAAACTCTATTTTGGGCATACTGCATCGGTGAATGAAGTGATAGAGGCATACCATCTTGATGAAGGCTGAGTAATCAAGTGTTATCAGTCGTGCCGCGACGTTAAATCAGGCACTTGTTGGGAGGTAACCCAGTACTTATAGTTTTTTTTTCTTTCTTTCTAGTAACGGTAGCATTTTCTACTAATGGGTTTTAAATTTGCAGGCACATCACCAGGAAATTCTGAAGAAAATCACTCTGCAACAGTCACCAACGGACACATGCAACGGACCGTCGTTCACTCGACGGTCCGTCCTGCACAACCGTTCTGGTTGTAAGAGACCCTATTCCTAAGGGTCTCTCACATTTTCTAAGTGTCCTCCAACAGACATCTACGATGGACCGTCACACTCTCGACGGTCCGTCCTACATAACCGTCATGACGGTCAGAGACCCCTCTCTTAAGGGTCTCCATTTTTTTATGTTTCCCCCGACGGACATCGACGACGGACCGTCATAATTACAACGGTCCGTGCTGATTGTCGGCGCTTTTTTCCCCAGGTTTGCTTCTCCTACCACTCTTGTATTTCAATTTTTTTTTATGCATTGGGGACAATTGCATGTCTTTTTGTTGGGGGTGGGGTAAATGGAAAGTGAGTGCTAGGATGAAGTCTGAGTAGCCCAATTCACTATCCTCTTTAGGGGTTTTCTTTCCTGTGTTCTTTTTCCCCAAGAGACTTATTACTTTTTCTGTTGAACCGGCATGTCTATATCTTGTGTACATAGTTTAATTCTGGAGCATGATGGCTAATATGATATCCTGATAAAATGGAAAATGATGCATGACTAGGCATAGTAATTGATAAATGTGTGGCTTTAAGCATGACATAAAGGTACACCATTGCATGACCCTAAGTCTAAAATTCGAACTAGGTGTCTGATAATCTGGTCGAGTGATGAGATGTCAAGCAAGTGTGAGGAAGATTTGAATAGTCCACTATTTGTACTGAGCTAGAACTTGCCTGGTTATTCCTGCTAAAAGTAAGTTGTAATAGACAATTAGGAAAGGATCAAAGGCCATTATTCAATTAAGCCCATTTTTAGACTAAATAAAAGAAAACCAAATGAAATTTTTCCTTCTTTGATCCAAATGATTTGAGCTTAAATTAGACCTTTCTTTCTCACCCCAACTGATCTTTTCTGGGAATAATGTGTTGGCCCTTGTCCCTCCTTGGACATGTGCACCTCAGCTTATGCCAAAAGCATAAGTTGAGGGTGGCGAATGCAGTAAACAACCTTTTTATGGGCCTGACCCAACTTTGGGTATTGTGTACTTTGACTCATGGCAAAGCCATGAGTTGAGGGTGGCTATTATGAGGAATGCTCTGGAAAGTGGGGTTGAAAGAATAAAGAGAGAGATAGAACAAAAGTAAAGTGACTCAAAAATTAGTTGAATGAAAAGTAAAAATGAAAGAAAAAAAATATACAAGCAAGAAAAGAAGAGAGTCAGTTACACAAATGAAGAAAAAAGGGAAAATAGCAAGGTGAATGAATGCGGGAAACAGGGCAAAATAAAATAATAGAAAATGGTATGTTTAGCCGATATGTCAAGGAGGTCAAAAACACACTAAAGAATACCTAAATATACCCTACCTGACCCTGAGCCTATGTTACAAGCTAAGAAAGTCCTATCGTGATCCTAAGGGTTGTATAGCGAACTTAGAGCAGTGAAAATAAGGGCAAGCTTATGGCAATAGGTATGAATGAGTGTGAATTTGTTCTGAGACTGAGTGTTGAAAAGTAATCCTTATACTCAAACTGAAATCATTGTGTGAAAAATGAGGATTTTGTTTTGAAGTGAGGACACTAGTTGCAATACCGGAAATATTAGCACCTCGGTGAGAAATTGAAGAGGATAGGTGTTAGTGCATGGTGAGTCTGTGTCATTGTCTGATTCCACATAATTCAAGCCTAATAGTGATAGCATGCATAGATATGATGAGATTAATCGGGATTGATAGCCAAATGATTGCAAAGGATAAAACATGGATACTATTGTACAAAGATTTTGTATTGAGTCATAGTGCGTCGCTTGAGGACAAACAACGAATTTAAGTTGAGGGTGTTGATATACCGTGGTTTCACGGTATTATTAATACTTTTTCCTTAAGTTTAGTGTGTCCAAAAGCCTTTTTGTGCTAATTTTTATATAAGTTTCTCCATATTTGCAGGAAATCTGTCCAAAGATGATGCGGAGGTTTTTGAGCGAAGAAATGCAGAAGAAACCACCTACTGAGCTTGTGACGGTCCGTCATGCTTGTGATGGTCCGTAGGTGGCAGCGTAGTGCAGCTGCTGAAGGAAGATGGGAAAGTCTGACCAAGTGTGGGGTTACGGAAAACGTGACGGACCGTCGTAGCCATGACGGTCCGTCCTGCAGGTTCGTCATGAAGATTAGAGAAGTAGCCTCAGTACCCATATTCCAAGAGTTCAAGTGTTTTGGAATGGAGACCCTCGACGGACCGTTTTTCTCGTAACGATCCGTCATACCTGCCGTCGAGGGTAATGAAGAGAGCAGCATAAGAAATTTCATCAAGTATGGGACGACGGAGTCCATGACGGTCCGTCGTGACCACGATAATCCGTCGCGTTGTCCGTCGATCCAGCCGCGTTTTTGACAGATTTCCAGCAAATAGAGTTCTTGTTTAATTAGGTTTTTTTTCTCTATAAATAGTTCGAAAAACCTCGTTTTTGAGGTTAGACTGGGAGATTATTAGGTTAGACTCTGGATCATTGTTAGACCTTTGAATATTGGGAGACTCTTGATTATTTTGTAGACTCTTTGAGAGATTATTGATTATCTTGAGACTTTTATCATTGATTGTTGGTGACTTTTGCTGATTAATCAAGTGAACTTTCGGATTTTACTCTTTCTCATCGAATTAAGTGCATGAATTCTTATATCACATATTTGAATATTGTAATTATGACTATGGGTAACTAAACTCCATAACTAGGGTTGTGGGAATCATAGGCTAATAATGAGGTAAAACCTAACTAAAATAACAATTCTAGAATAGTGACTTGCATGTATTGATAATTCTTTCGTTTAGAAGTCTTTTTAACGGATGGCCAACGTTAGAACTTGCCTTAATACTACTTGCCGGACCAAGGAGGTCGATAATAGGAAAAGAATTATCACCATAGATTTATTGTATACTATCTAATAGGCTAGTATTGACTGGTACGAGGTAATAACTTAGTCAAATATCGAATACGATGATTAATATGAGGTAAAGATAAGGGTTAGGATAGCAGCACACGTAGCCGGACCAAGGTGCGGAGTGAAATTTTCTAGATGCCGGACCAAGGATTTAGAAATACATAACTTATCACTTTGCATACAAGATACTAGGAAATAATTGTTATAGTTAGACTTATCAAGTTATGAAACTGTGGGGAACACGTAAACCCTAGTTACTTTGATTAATTGTTTAAACTCCAACATTCGAAGCTGTTAGTTGTCTCCTTTTATTTCGCTAGTTATTGTCATTTATTTAGGAATAGAAACCCCCCTTTTTATCATTTTATGCTTTTTAAGGAAGTAATTGACTTAACAATAGTAATAATAGATTGAAGTTAAGTCTAAACTATTTTCCTCGTGGGTTATTTTTACTTGACACGACCGCTTTACTTCTTATTTGAGAAGTAAGTTAGAGCATATAATTGTCCAATTTTTTTTTGTAGAACATATTGATGCGTATAATTTGATATTAGAAATACATTAGAAATACAATAACATTAATTTTTTCTAAATTTATTTATTTAGCTCACTTCTCTTACTAAACTTTTGTGTTTTGTTGTGCTTTTTAGTCAAAGAGAAGGAGGGGGGAAAAGGTAGCGAAAACTTAATTGAAAAAAAAATTGTTACATTTTATGATCCATAAAACTGATTAAAGTCTATTTTTTTGTTTATAGATCTCTTCAAACTTTTCATTTTACTAACTTATATCAAAAAGTTTGTTTATTTAGAAAATGAAGCATCTCCTGTTTATTTGTTTTTGTTACATTCAACTTATTTTTATTGTTCTATTTTCGCAGCAGAAGAGATCGAGAGATGCCTCCCCATTTGGTTTTTATCATAGAGATTCGTAAGATCTTTGCCTTTCGTTCATTTATTTTTACATCAATTTTTTAGCTGCTAAAATTTTTTAGATGAATTTTTGATAATTAGATATTTTTATTACAATGATGTATAGTATGTGTATGTAAAGTGATCAATGCATGTTAGATGCCATTTTTTGAAATTAGTCAACATCATAGAGTAGTTAAAATAATTTTTTTGTTTTACACAGAGAAATGTCATGACTAAAGATAGAGATTGAATATTTACCATTGACACGTTTGTTAGGGTTGATCTCGATTTGATTTACATTTTCAGATAATTCTTTGTAAGGTTAAGGGCTCCAACATATGAAAAATATCGCTATATATTTGGTTGTATTATATTTTAATGGACTTTTCAATTCACAAGGAACTATTAAAAGTTTTTTCATTTATTTCAAGATAAGCATTGATATAAAGTGGAAGAGAGTTTAACACAATTCTATATTATATATGAGAAAAATAAATTATACTACACACTTTTAGATATGGTTCTATTTGTCAAAATAAATCACATGTTTCTGGAAGTGATCTGGCCAATATTAGTGGTGACAACGATGTTGACGGAGTTGGTGGCAGTAAGCCAAAAATGAATATTAATGAGGCATTCTCTTATTTCTACTAATTTAATTACAAGTATCCAAATCAAAGGGAGAAGTATAGCACATTCCTTGTTGTCATGATGGGATTTATGATAAAAAGGTTTGCTACTACAATTCGTTTATTGTCAAGTTTCACTTATTTCTATTCTAATTTGATGATATATGTGGAACTAATTTTTAATATTGCTTACTGAATTGATATTGATGGTGTCATTGAAAAGGGGAAATATTTATTCAAAGGGCATCCTAGTTTACTCCTTGGTTTAAATCCTTTTTTACTTTAGGGCTATGAAATAATCCTGAATAATGTAAATGAGGAAATATATTTGATGGAAGAAGTATTCAATTTTATGGGGAAAAAAAACACATGTTATATGTATGTTACTTTTTTTATTTTAATACTAAAAGGTTTACTTTTTAATTAATTAAAAAACTTTACTCGTAATTTTTGTCCTCATAACTGCTTATTGGAATGTCTAGAAAATTACAGTTAGGTGAACGATATTTATATCCATGTTTTAAAAGGAGAGAAAGAACGCCAAAGTAGTGCATAATAATGTGATACTAATTATTTGTCTTATCTAAACCACGTTAAACAATTATTGAAGTTCGATATAGTACTTTTTATCATGCTCCTTGTTTAAAATATATATCGCATTGTGGATTTCATGTTAGTGATATTTGGTATAGTTTGATTCGAAAGTCAAATTGTTCCATATGAACGTTCATCCCTTATTTCATCTAGCCCTATATTGCTAAATTGTTACTTATTTTTTATCATATGTGTTGTATATACATTTTTAATTAGTTTAATATTAGAGATAAAGATAATACGACGTTTGTATTAATTATGCTGATGTTAAGGGTTATCGATTTATTAGATGGTCTATTAAAATTAGTTTATTTAAACATAACTAGTACAATCCTTCCTATTTTGGTATAAGTCATCTATTTATCAGCTTTGTCCATTTCAATCCAAGACGCAAAAAAGAAACACCAATATGTTAGCCAAATTGACCAATGGTTGTTATCTTATGAAACTGTTTTAAAGAATACTTTTTCGTATTAGGTATGTTATATGTTGTCTTAATAAAGAAAAACATATAATTTTTAGTAGTCATAGAACTTATACAATAAATAATAAAGCAATTATAGTGTAGTAAGAGGAGGATGGCTGGGGCATGAACTACATTTTTAGCCCAATAAATTGTAACCGAAATAGCTTTGGAGTGAGTTAGCATGTAATCTATGTAGAAACTAAAAAAGAAATAAATTTATCATAACCGACCCATTTTGTAGATGTACCGACTTCATTTATATTGAGGGGCGTTATAGTTTAGATCACATAAAATTTAGTTAGAAGAAATGTGATCACATAACCCTCTTCCATTTGAGATGGATTTAAATGATGGTAAATGTATCCTTTAGACAATGTATTCCATAATATTTGGTAAAATCATTTAAATGATTCGCATATAGTCATCTAATTCAACATTAATTTATTATATACAATATGATGTAATCTAATTCCTCTTTCAAAAAATTGAAGTATAATTGTAAACATTAAATATTCCACATAGTCTTTACTTTTGTGGGGATGAAATTCACCAAACAATTATTTCAAAAATATAAGGGTAGTTGCATTAATTACAAATTAAATAATAAACAGAAAATTATACAGAATAGTCAACAATTTGTTCTGCTATTCTCATAATCTTTATTTATTATAATCTAGATTGATATTGAAAACTATAGACTAATTTAAACATGTTTGGACTTATTACTTATTTTAACCTCATTTTAAAATTTTACCTTTTTTAACTATTGACCAATTTTTTTTTATAGAATATGTAGATGTGCATAATTTGATATTAGAAATACATAAGATATACAGTAATAATATATTTTTTTTCTAAATTTCTTATTTTAGCTCACTTGTTTTTGTAAACTTGTGTATTGTTGTGCTTCTAAGTCAAAGAGTAGGAGGGGGGGAAAGGTAGAGAACTTAATTGTAAAAAGATTTTTGTTATATTTTACGATCCATACAACTGATTAAAATCTATTTTTTGTTTATTGATGTCTTCAAACTTTTCATTTTACTAACTTATCTCAAAAGCTTTGTTTATTTAGAAAATGAAGCATCTCTTGTTTATTCTTTTTTGTTACATTCAAATTTGTTTTTGTTCTTCTATTTTTGCAGCATGAAGAGATCGAGAGATGCCTCCCCAATTGGTTTTTATCATAGAGATCTGTAAGATCATTGCCTTTTGTTCATTTTGTTCTACGTCAATTTTGTAGCTACTAAAATTTCTTAGATGATTTTTTGATAATTTAGTTATTTTCCATTACTATGATGCATGGTTTTTGTATATAAAGTGATCAACACATGTTAGATGCCATCTTTTGAAATTAGTCAACAACACAGAGTAGTTAAAATAAATTTTTTGCTTCACACAAAGAAATGTCACGCACAACTAAAGATAGAGCTTGAATATCTACCATTTGATGCGTTTGTTAGGTTTTATCTAGATTTGATTTTTCTTTTGTAAATAATTCTGTGTAAGGTAAGGGCTCCAACATATGAAAAGTATCGCTATATATTTGGTTATACCATTTATTAAAGGATTTGTCAATTCACAAGGAACTATTAAAAGTTTTTTCATTTATTCCAAGATAAGCATTGATATAGAGTTGAAAATAGTTTAACAGAACTCTATATTCTATTTTTGACAAATAAATTATACTACAAACTTTTAACTATGGTTCTGTTTGTCACAGTCAATCAAATGTTTCTGAAGGTGGTCTGGGTAATATTAGTGGTGACAGCGACGTTGACAGAGCTGGTGCTAGTAAGCCAAAAATGACTATTGATGAGGCATTCTCTTATCTGGACCAAGTTAAGGACAAGTTTCCAAATCAAAGAGAGAAGTATATCACATTCCTTGTTGTTCTGATGGACTTTATGAGAAAAAGGTTTGCTACTACAATTCGACTATTGTTAATCTTCACTAATTTCTATTCTTATTTGATGATATATGTGGAACTAAGTCATGTTATTTCTCACAGAATTGATATTGTTGGTGTCATAGAAAAGGCAAAATACTTATTCAAAGGGCATCCTAGTTTGCTCCTTGGTTTAAATCCTTTTTTACCTAAGGGCTATGAAATAATCCTGAATGATGAAGATGAGGAAACATATTTGATGAAACAAGTATTCAATTTTATGAAAAAAATAGAGGTTACATATATGTTACTTGATGATTTTAATAATAATGTCTATATTTTTGTTAATTAAAAAACTTTTCTCCTAACTTATGGCTTCATAACTTTTCGCAGGAACGTTTTGAAAATTACTGTGAGGTGAAAGATGTTTTTTCCATGTTTCAGAAGAAGAGAAAAAACGCCAAAGAGGTGCACAATCAGGTGATACTATTTATAATTTTAGTACATATATATTTTTTAAAAAACCTCGTGCTCTTGTTTATAAGTACTATTTTTTTTATGTTTAGGTTATCCTACTTCTCAAAGACCATCCGAATGTGCAAGAAGAATTCAAATTTCTTCTAGGACGACTCACTTATTGCTAATCAGTTGTCTTGTCTAAACGACGCTAAACAATTGTTGAAGCTAAACATAGTACTTTTATCATGCTTCTTGTTTCAGATATGCACTGCTGTGCTGATTTAATTGAAAACATATTTCAAATTGTTTGATTGAAAATACATATTGTCTACATTATTGTTCAGTATTCTTTAGATCTAGCCCCATATTGTTAACTTGATACTGAATTTTGAACATGTGAGGTATACTATTTCTTTTTCATTTTTACATTTTGAATTAGTATATTATTAGAGATAAACATAATCAAATACCCATATGCGTATGTTAAGGGATATGGATTTATAAGATGCCCTAACTACAATTACAAAAACCCTATTTAGATATAATTAGTACAATATGTCCTTGTTTGTTACAATCCATCCGTTTATCAACTTTGTCCATTTCAAACCAAGTCGTAAAAAGTTATACTAATATCTTACGCAGATTATCCCATTGTTAATCTTATCAAACTGTATTAAATAACAAGTTTTCTTTTTTAAATGTTATATATTGGTAGATAAAGAAAAAATTATAATATTAAAATGTACCCAAAATTTAAAAAAAAAAGAGAAGAAGTTGAAGCTTTGTAAGAAGTGGGCGAATAGGGGCGCGAAGTTATCCTAATAAATTTTAATAGACATAAATTTTCAGTGAGTTAGTAAATGATCAATTTGTTAACTTAAATTCAGATAAACTTTGCAAAACTGACTTATTTTGTAGATATACCTAACTAAGTAATCTTGAAGAGAGTTAGAGTTTAGATCAAATAAAATTTAGTTAGAAGAAATATGATCACATAACCTTCATTCCATTTGTAACAAATAGAAATGACGGAATACTTAGCTACTTAACCCTTAGCCAATGTGTTCTATTTCAGTTGGTAAAATTATTTAAATGAACCTCATCATTAGTATATACAATATAATATAATCTTATTCCTCCTTGCAAAAACTGAAGTATAATTTTAAACATTCAATATCAAACACCGCCTTAGACTTTTAGAAGAAAACAATTGACCGCATAATTTGTCAAAAAATTGTAATCTTCCTCGATGTCATTTGTTTGTTTTAGATGTTTTTACTGTTTTACCCCTTTCTTACCTTTTGTATGGCGTTTGTGTGATTTCAGAATAAGTAGCATTCTTCTCAAGGTAATTGATTCAGTTTAGTTTAACTTTGTCAATCTTTTGTGGCCTTATGCTTAAGGAGTTAATTTAGTCAACTTGCGGATATTTTGATGTTAGATCGGAACATCATCAGTTCCATCTACTAGAAAAGAGTTATCTTGGTAAAGTTTGATGATCCATTACGGTTTTGAGGATTCTTTTGGAGTTGGTGCGAGTAGGAGTTTTAGACTTCAAGTTTTCCTTAAAATTTAACATCCACTAAAATAAACTCTATTATAAGGAACAAATAATTTCTTTTAAAGTTACTAATAATTATAGTTCATATATGAGTGCTATAGAGCCTTATGTACAATGATTTTACACAAACAAGGAGTCCCAAGAAAATCATTTAAGTGGGATGAAAAGTTTGCGTAGGAACAAGCTAAAGGAAAAAGTCAGTTGCTACTGTACTTAGCAAAATGTCGCAGACAACATAAGCTTACAATTAGGTTGGTAATATTGATCCACAAGTTTCTATCTTATTTAGAGGATCCATGAGAAATTGTTTATGAAGGAAGTTTGAAGAGATGAATGTATGCCCCTAGTTATTATTTTAGTAGCATTGAGTTGTGTTGATGTGCTATATGTTTGTTTTAGTAGCAATGAGTATGCCCCTAGTACTTGTACATTAGTAGCAATTAGTTGAGCTGATGTACGATTTATTTGTTTTCTAGTTTATTAACGGTTCAGAATGCATATCCACAACCTTCAATCATTTTTACAGGATCTGTGAGAAATATTTTAGGAAGGAATCTTGAAAAGATGAATATATGATCGGACTTTTGTCTAGAAAATTTATTGGTTTAATTTTTGACGTTTCTTGGATATATTTGTGGCTTTCAGCATTTTGCTTATTATTTCATTGAAAGTGTTAAGTTTGGTCAATATTTCATTGACTCTGACATATCGATTCTAGTCTAGTGTCATACTTAGTGTGCATAAATAGGATTCTGGATGACTTCCGGACCCCAACAGAGGATTTTGTTCTTTAGTAATTTACTGATGGCGCAAAATCCATTCCTTTTTCATGATCGTGGGGAGTTTAATCCGTTTTCCTTCGTGTATGGGGTCTTTGGTGCTTTCACAAATCGTGAACTTTGCTGACCTTTGTGATCGCACGGAGGTCTCCATGATCGTGAAAGCAATTCAATTCTTGGCAATGTTTTTTTAAAAGAGAGGACAACAACCAAAACCCAATTTAAAATATGATTTTTAGGTGATTTTTGGAGCATTTCTTGTCAGATTTTGGTGATTTTTGTTTGAGTCTGATCGGAATGTTCCGATTGACTGTGTCTCATTCAAGGATGGTTGAATCTTCTGTTTCTCTAGTAATTTATATAATTTCATCTTTATTTCCCTTTTTTGAACCCTTGATCTAAATTAAATAATGTTCTTGGTTTATCTTTATCAAAATTCAGTTTGTACTCATGTTTGGGTTCCGGTTCCATGAGTTGCTTGCAACCATGTAATATACTCGATTTCATGACTCCATGCACGATACTGCTTTTGTTTGTTGGGGGTTTACTGATCATTTGAGTCCCTTTATTTATAATTTCTTTGTAGTGATTATTTTTGTGTTCCCTTGGTGTTTTTGATAGCGTGACATTCCTACGAGGCTCTTTGGAAGGGCAAAACTCTTGAGTAATCTTTATGTGAGCATGTATTCAGCCTTGTATTGACCGTAAGATTTAATTAGGATTAAGTAGAACTTCACATGTGTTTTATGAGTTGGTAACTTGTTAAAACTATAAGAAATAGCTTATAAAGTTTTGTTTAAAGTGTTTTGAGGTCGAACGTAAAGGAACGATCAAGATATTCAGAAACTAGTATTTTGGTGTTAGTGTGTTCTAGTGCGTTGTCATTTGATTGGTGTGTTGTTTGGAGTCCCAAATTTGAATAAGATATCCTACTATGTAAGTTGTTATTTTTAGGGGTTAAACTTTGGGGTACGACCTCCTCAAGGACCACCGCAAGGGTTCTTGATGAGGACCCTAGGTTTAGGCCCCAAACTGCCAAAAGTTCACGAGTTACGGCCTATACTTACGTCCCTTAAATTGAGTGATGCCCCGTAACTGAAAGGCATAAAATACATAGACTATGGAGGCTTGCCCACCTTGAGGAGGCTCTGAAAAAAACCACAAGCCATCCAAATGTCCCGTAACCCCACATATTGTCGGTAGGTGAGGCTGGTAGGTCATAAGTGGTTTGCTATCGTGGGTTCGACCAAGTGAAGGGTGGTTTGGTAAATTCCACCCTTTGCTAATTATATAAATGGACGGTTATTTTAGGTATTTAGGTATTATAAGAGTATTAGATCAATTTAACCATCTTTTAGACTTGAACATAAAATCAAACCCTTCCCTCCCAAAAGTTCTTTCTATAACACCATTGAATGTTTAGGTCTACTTCAAGATAGGAGAGGGGATTTGAACTTCCTTAATCTTCAATTTTCGTGGGCTTTCAACTAGAGAGTGATGGTGATCTTTCATCCTTGGTTAACTTCTCATTCAAGGAGTCCGATCAGAGGTTTTTCAAAAGTTTTTAATGTTAAAAAGTCTCAGTTTCTATTCTAAGCATGGGTTCGTTGGTACAGTGTTTTCAAAACCACTGTTTTGATCATTTAATGTTTGATTATTGTTTTTAAGATGATTATATATGAAATTCCTTGGAGTAACCTTGATCTCACTGAACTTCTTAATGGACTTATGAAGTGGGTTTTGTAATTATGATTGCATGTTGGTGGAATTAAACTTAATATGAATTTTCTTATGGGTTTCTATTGTTATCTATGACTTTTGATGGTTTTGTTTGAAAATTGAGTAATGGTGATCATATCATTGGCGAGCGGTAAGTTGACTTAGCTTCTTGAATATAGTATAATTGTTCTTGTATTGGTTTGATCCACTTATGGTGGAGGTGTTTACTTCTAACATGTCTTGTGATCACAGACTTGAATGCATTAGATGATTGAGTGAAATGTTTTCATTATGTATAGGTATGGATGCGTACTATGAAGGTTATGTATGCGGTTCTTAAAGGTAGCATGATTACTAGTGTATAACTGTTTTCTATATTATACTCTAATGAACGAATCTGCGATTTTAGATGGATGTCGTCACTTTAATTAAGGTGGAGTGTCTAGTAGAAATCTCAATATTCGTGATACCTTTCCAGTGAATTAACTAAAGATAGGTTTGGATGGATATTCTCTCATTAGTTGAGGCAAGGTATTTAGTAGTAATCCCCTAAAATATAATTAATGAATATGATGAACGTCTTATACTCCATGGGGATAAGGTTAAGCACCGAGAGGATATGAAAAAGATGAGTGTTCTCCCGTGATTTTAGAAGTGGTAATTAGTAACAATCTCTAGAGATGGATACCCTCATCATAGTTTAGGAAGGGTATCTTGTATCAATCTCCAAATCCAATAACTATGAGCATGTATAGGTCTATAACTAGTGGTACCATTTAAGCGAGAAAGAATGACCCTACATTAGGCAAGTAGGGATGGATCCCTCATCCTGTATGGGTTTAACCAGGATTCCATGTCAAAATCTCATTGTCTATGTCGTTTAAGGCTTACCCCCACAATAAAAATTAATGAACTATGGCTTACCTTGGGTGAAATACTTAGTATTGGTGGTGGTATGGTAAGCCATCTATGCACTTCACAAGTAGATATTTGATAGGGGTCACGGTGGGTTCCCTATGATGATAATGAATAAATAGGTTCTTATATGATGTTAATGAAGTATGTTAACCTTATGTCTAATGAGTAATGAAGGTGTTATTACTTGTTGAATGTGATGTTCCTAGTCTAGCGTGACTTCATAGAGCCATAAAGTGTGAGTAGTAGAATGGGATTCTACTTGCACATTGCACTAGTGTGACTTGGAGTTATCTTAGGTGATGGTTCCGATGTTAAGGTGGTGTCTTATGATTATATATGGTTCATTTGATAAAGATTTCATGAAAATTTACTTTTAGTAACCTTAAGGTGATGCTTTTGTATGGAGGGTGGTAAAGGACACTATCTATACATTGTACTAAGTGTCACTTGAGGGTTGGTTGGGGTGAGGAGTTAAGGTAAGAAGAAGGTAATGGGTTATATGCATTATATATTTCTAAAATGTGATAAATATCTTCGTATGTTATTGATTTCCATGCCTCTTAAATAGTTTTGTTTAAGGTTTTACTAAATGACTTAAATACATGGCTTTCAACTAAATGACCCCTTTCTAGCATGTTTTTGTATGGTAATCAGACTTACTGCATATTTTTATTAACACCATCTTCTTGTTGTTTTTACTACAAAGTGTAGGTTGTGGTGACTAAAGGATCCTTTCAGATTGAAGTTCTTGAATTTGCTATTCCCAAGTATTTGTATATCCACAAGCATTCAAGGACACTTATCGTAGGATTTTCTTTAAATTCATGTAATAGCCTTCTATTATTTTTCTTTCAATTTTAAAGGGATGTGTCCGTAATATGTTGATACGTGCTTAAGTTCGTGATGTTGAGACTTAGTTTTCCATTGGTCTAATAAATGAGTTTTCGATTCTTGACTTTGTTGAGAATTTTTTTAATTATACAATATCTTTATGCCTATGGGATTAATGAATGATAAGGGATTCTATAAGACCTCTTTGAGGTCAAGTACATCGTGTTACAACTCAGGGGTGCTCTCGGGTCGTGACAAGCCTTAAGGTAGGCGATGGTATCTACTTTATAGAATAATCCCTTTTTGATATATTATAATCTATTAGTGTTGTATGATTTTGTTTAACCTTAGGATAAGCTTAGATTTTGAAGCCATGTTGATTTATGGCCATCGATTGGTTGTTTAGGTAGTATTAGCCAAAAGCCTTAGTTTAGGTTGCCCTTATTCCTATTGATTGGTATCCTACGAAATTCTCATTGGTCACATGAAACTAAGGATTGTTGTGTGCTTTTAAATTTTGACTCGGTTTATATATCTCTATAAATTCTTGAATTTATGATTTCTTTCTCAATTATTAAGTTGTTCGTCTTGAGTTCATGATCTAGATGTTGGTGTTCTTGGTTAGCCCCCTTGTGGTGTGACGAGAATTCTTCCCAATTTTCTATCGATAAAATGAAATAATTGTGATAATGTCTGGGAGGGTGTCACTTTTGGGATGATCTTTGATTGAAATGACTAGGAATTAAAAAGGGAAAACTTGAGTATAATACGTTAAAAGTCTGCGACACCCATTTGATTTAAGAGTGATAAAATCCCTTTTACTTGATTATTTTTAAGTGTTCGATCTCTTCTACTCTAATGAGCTCGCTTAATCATTTTGGGTAGCCCATTGTCTTAGGCAGGGGTACAAACTCTCATTAAAATATATGTTAGGTAACCTCTATTTGCCATCCCGGGTGGCCCGTGGGTACATCTATCACAGTTAGTGGCTTTCAGTTACGCTTGAGGTATCATTATAGGAAGCATGATGTTTCTTTTGGGCTTACATGCTTCCTTACTTGGTTTTTCAAGGCATTATAGTGTGACTTGGATTTTAGTTCTATTGAGTGTATTATGACTTATGCATAACTTGTGACTTAATCTTTGATATTGTTTTATCGTTCTTTATAATATATGTTTCATACCGACATTTATGTAGATGTCAAAAAAAATGTCATATATCTCATACCAATATTTACCTAATTATTGAAAATAAATGTCATATATTTCTCATACCGACATTTACCTAAATGTCAAAAATAAATGTCATATATCTCATACTGACATTTAACTAAATGTCGAAAATAGATGTCATATGTCTCATACTAACATTCACCTAATTGTCAAAAATAAATGTCATATTTCTTATCGACATTCACATAAATGTCAAAAATAAATGTTGTAATAATCTTACCAAGATTGACATATATGTTGCAAAGTAATGACGCAAATTATTTTCAACATTTACCTAAATGTCACAAATTCTTTCTGATAATTACCTAAATGTCAGAAACATTCTCGACACTAATCATTACGACATTTTCTCCAAATGTATAATAAATATCGGTAAACAAATTTGTGACATTTAAACATCATAATACAACATTTAGAAAATATCGTTGTATCTCCACTTTCTCAAGTATGCTATTTTTTTCTTTCATCATGTACATTTGACATAGCGAAATTTAAGATATGTACCCATGCTAGACCAAATGTTCATTTTATATGCTATATAGAATTAGTTGGTTCAGAAGGACTTGACATTGTTGACCATCTTCAAAATAGCTTTGTGAATTCAATGTTTTTTTTTTAAAAAAAAGTTCAAAATAAAAGTGGTAGTCTTCCGAAGACAAGTTTTTCTTTTATGAACTATGCACATCTTATTCTCACTAAAAAGAGATAAGTAGGCATCCTTTCTCGGGTTCGGTGTTTGTAAAATTGTTGTTTTGCTTAATTTTTTTTAAAAAAATTGTTTTTTACTTCTCTTTCTTCACTCTGTTAGAGTTTGTCATAAAAACCTTTATTGGATTCTATTTAAAGGTACAAATGGCACCATCGAGCAAAGGACAAGGTTCAAAAAGGCCTAGAAGCGTAGGAATTCCAGAGTTCATGATCGTAGATACTATACCAAAAGATTTATGGAAAAGGTGGACAGACATGTGAAGTCATGAGAAAAAAAAGAGTAAAGGGACACTTGGGGCATGTAGTGCATCTTATGAAGATTGACCCTAGAAGGGGTGAGGTCGAGGCATTGATTCCTTTTTGGGATCTCAAAAATAATGTATTTTGTTTTTCTTACTGTGAGATAACACCAACTTTGGAAGAAATTGCCGGATTCATGGGGAAGGGGTCTACTGTTCGAGGTACTGATCTAAGCAATAAAAGACCCATATTTCTGAAACATGTTGATGCCAAAAAATTCCTGGAACTGCTCAAGATTAATCAACTAAAGAAAGAGAGTTTTAAAAATGGGTGGGTCTCATTGGACTTTCAATACCAGAGATACGACCGAAGGGATGGATTCAAGAACTATCGAAACAAGTTGAGTGATCAAAGGGGTGAAGAGGCTTGGAAGGTAAATGGATGCTTTGCTTTTATGGTCGCATTTTTGGGGCTCATTATTTTCCCCAAAAGGGACAAGCATATTGACATTTGTATGGCTGGTGTGGTGAAGGCGTTGACCACTATGGAAAGTCCACCTATTATTCCTGTGATCCTGGCAGATATGTTTCGTGCATTGACTAAATGTTTAAGTGGGGAAATGTACTTTGAAGGCTATAATATTTTTCTCCAAATATGGATTTTGAACACCTTTATCACCATGATCGTGCGCCTAGGTTTACTCTAGATTGGTGCAACTACGTTTCCTTTCATAAGGAAAGGGAACCCAAAATTGATTTTCCAAAAGGAATCATAGCATGTGAAGAAAAACTTTCAGTGATCACATCTGATGAAATAGTGTGGAATTATTACTGGATCCCAGCGAAGGATATCATTTGCATGTCTAGTGGTTTCTCATTTCTTGAGTTGATTGGTCTTAGAGATGTTCAACCATATGCCCCACTTCGGGTTATGCATCAACTAGCCAGAGTTCAAGAAATCCCACCCAATGATTATATGAGTAGGTGTGCATATGACACTCCACCAGGTTTTGCTTTTCATAGCGAAAAGATTATGAAGATTTGGTACGAGAGTATTATTTTTGAGCTAAGTGAAATGGTTGTGGAGAAAGATAAAGGAAAGGTGGTTCCTGGGTACCTATCATGGTTTCGTGATCCAATGACATTTGGTGAAACCCCCGAAGTATACAGAAGAAAAAAAAGATCAACATATTATAAGACATTTGAAAAAAGAGTTGGAGAAGGCCAAAGCAACCATTGCACGGCAAGAAGTACAGGTCCAAAGAGGAAAAATCACAAGTTAGAGTTGCAAGATATGGAAGGAGAATTGAAGCATGAAGAGGGAAGATTAGCCCGCTTGGAGGAAGAATTGCATAGTAGTATCCACTTGGCATGACCGATAAAGATGAGCAGAGTTTTGAGATCTCTCGATTGAAGAGGGACTTAATGGCATCCGAAGAGGTCGTGCATTAACAAAAGGGAGAACTTAAGCGGCATAAGGAAAAATTTGAGAAAGAAAGATAGTGTTGGATGCATCAGCTAGAAGAATGTAAGAGAAAAATCAGTCATTATTTTGATATTGAAGAGGGGCAAAGACAATTGATCATCCAGAGAGCAACACTTCGCCATCAACTTGAAGCAGCAGAAGGGCGAGAGGCCCTCTTGAGGAATAATCTTGGTGATCATCAGACTTTGTTAAATGACTGTCATCAAAACATGGGGACGGATAGACTTCAAGTTCATCAACTGGCAAAGCAAACCTCATATGTTATTAAAAATCAGCGCCGTATGAATGATAAAGAAGTGGTTGAGCAAGCATGGACAAATTTTCCCCATCTGCCGAAGGTGTTGCTGAATTTGTATGAGACCTTTGGAGGAAAAAGAAAGCCCCAAGAAAGTGATGAAGATTGAAGAGAAGTTTTAGTTGGTTTTTTTGTTCGTTTCATTTTGTTTGTTGAAAGATTTGGTTTTCAGTTTAAAATTTGGTGTTTAAGGATATTATGTTGATCCGGGTTGTTTTTAAACCTTTTGATTTTGTTGTTTTCTAGAAGTTTTGGCGAATGAATTCCAAATTAATCTTTTTGAGTTGTCTAAATCATTAAACTACGTAATGATCTGATTCATGCAGTAACATGATACATAAGAAACCTCCAAAGGGTCCGATCAGAATTTCTTTTTCAAAACTTTTTCTTTTTCCAAAAAAAAAAAATAAGACAACAAGCAAAGCAAAGATGGGATGAAACAATGGCCTTCTGAACCCATGTTACTATGTGATTTATAAGTGTGTGATTGATTTATAAAATTGTCTAACCCCTAACAAGTTTGTGCATTTCACATCAACTCTAGTTTGCTTTCGGTGGTTGGTTTGTGGTAAACTGGCAGAGCACCCGTACTTTAATAGGTCTAAGGTAAGAGCGTCAATGATCACCAATACTGAAACTATGGTGAATCCAGCGGATACTCCAATTGATTCAACAACAAGAGAGACAGTCATTGTTGAAGAATATCAGATGTTGAGACATATTATGGAACAATTGTGGCAAAACTGGGCCAATGGACAAAAACCACCAACGTCTATTCCTTGATATCCTGAGATCACTAGTATCCAATCTTCATCTTCTCAGGTACCAATATCAGAACCTTTTTTCCCTCCAGGGTATGGTCCATTTGATAATTGTAGGGCCCGACCATCAAAAACATGTCCTCAAGGTATGACATTCAAGAATACTCCTACTGTCACAACAGTTGCACCTGTTTATACACTCCCACAACCGACTGTGACGCAAAGAGCAGCTCAAGAGGGACAGTTCACCACTCATCCGGAGCAGTACTATACTCCTGGAATAGAATCTGAGGGCCCTAACTCTGTTCAATTTGAATTCCCCATTGATGTTGCGAGGCCCACTCCAGGCTCAGAGCAAGAAGAAATGTTGGAAAAAATGAAAAGCATCGAGCAACACATGAAGAACATGCAAGGGTTAGGAGAAAAGAAAAGTGTTGCATTTAAAGAATTGTGTAGGTTCCCAAATGTCCACCTTGCACCTGGGTTCAAAACCCTTAAGTTTGATAAGTATGATGGACACGGTGATCCCATTGCCAACCTTAAGAGATACTGTAATCAACTTCGGCGTGCAGGGAGTAAAGAAGAATTGCTCATGGCTTATTTTGGTGAGAGCCTGACTGGTGTTGCCTCAGAATGGTTTATATATCAAGATATTTCTCACTGGTACATATCGGATGATATGGCTCAAGATTTTGTCAGACAATTTCCGTACAATGTTGACATTATGCCAGATCATAATACACTCTCCAATACAAGAAAAAAACCAAGTGAAAGCATAAGAGAATATACTATCAAATGGAGGGAACTAGTAGCCCGAGTCAAGCCCCCATTAAATGAGCAAGAATTGGTTGATATCATCATAGAGGCTCAAGATCCTGACTACTTCCACCACCTCACAGCCCCATTGGGAAGACCGTTTCACACAGCAATCAAAATTGGGGAAATGATCGAAAGTGGTCTAATAACAAGAAGGATCGTAATCAAGGCAGCAACCAAAGCTACCACACAGGCTACTCAAGGTGGTTCAATAAGTTTTGGAAATCATAAAAAGAAAGAGGAAGTTATTTCACTGGCATCGGAGTCAAGGGGAACTTAGAAAAAGTCTAATTGTGCTTACACATCAGTTCAGGGACAACTTAGCTATCCTCAACATTATTACCCTTATGCCCCTCAATATCCAGTATCTCCATCTCCGTACATGGTCATAAATGCTCAATCATACGTGCATCCTCCCAATCGCCCACATTTTCGGTCCCCATCTCAAGGAAATTTTCGCACGCAACGGCCACCCTATCAGGTCCCTTACAACTCTCTTCTTATGTAGAATTATGCTCAAAATCATGCATAGAAAAAGAAATTCACTCCACTACGAGAGTCGTACTCCAACTTTTTTCAAAAGCTAAGAAGATAGGAGAGATTAAATGTATTCCACCACATCTTCTGAATCCGAATTCTCTAGGTTTCTAAGACAATGAAAGTTGTGACTACCATTCACGAGCCGCAGGACACATCACTGATAATTGTTGGACCTTGAAGGGAGCAATAGAGAAGCTGATCGAGCATGGAGTTGTTGTTGTGACAGATGATCAAAACACTCCCAATGTGACCAATAACCCACTTCCAGCTGAAAACAACTTAGTGGGTATGGTTTGTGATGATCAAGAGTAAAACTCCTCAGCAAAGTGGGAAAGTTGTTTAGGAAGATTGGAGAAGAAGACAAGTCAATGAAGAGTATAGAACCAGTTGCATCTGAGAGAGTGGAAGGTGTCAATCTTGACACCAAAGCCTTGTGTGTCACGGGGTTTTCAAAGGGGATTGAAGTTCGAGCAGCTATGCCAAAGTTGTATGCATCAAAAGGCTTTTCACTAACAAGACATGACCAATGTTGCTTTACCAAGTTGAAAGAGCCTCTTTTTGTTAAACCCGTTCAACAACTTCCAGTAATTGATTCAAAGGTTGTCCCTTTGAACTATAACAAAACCGTAGTGGTTTATCGAGGAAAGGATATTGTCGAAGAAGTTGATGAAGCGGGGGTTTGACATGTTCTGGAAGATGTTATTCTCCAGAAGAATTAAGAAAAGGGAAGATGACTGAAAATATCCAAGTACCACTAAAGGTTTGTGAGGCCATGGATCCACATGGCTCGAGCCGTCCCATCAACTCTACATCAAGTTGTCAAGTTTGAATACAACATTCTGGGAATCACTGTTCATGGGGAAGCTGATTCACCTATTTACAGAGATCCATCCGTCTCATACATTGAGGAAAAGGAAGGATGTGATCTGTTGTTTGCCAGTCTTTTGAGGTTGTATCAATTGATGGCTTTAAAGAAAGATAATCTATCATCCAATCATGTATCTCTTCTTCCGCTTTAATGGTAGCAACGACGATGCTCAAATATGGTTATCAACCCGGTAAAGGTTTGGGAGTATATTTGCAGGGACTCGTGGATCCCATTACTCTCTTAGGAAACCAAGGCACCTCTGTCCTCGGATACAAACAAAGCAACAGAAATGGAGATAAAGCTAAGAACCACAAAAGTATTGATTGGTCGTTGCCACAACCGATTCCCCATATTTCTCAGTCTTTTATCAAACCTCAGGGTCCAGAATTGAAAGATTCATTCACTCTTGAAGACATTGAAGAAGTTATTGAGGATCTCAGTCAGTTGTTTTGTGAAGTAAATATGGTCCAAGTTGGTGAAGGTACAAGTCATGCCAATATGCAGCTCGTGGGCTCAGTTGTTGAGTTAAGCAATTGGGAAGCCACTCTTTTCCCCATAAGGAAGGAGTCGTGGTAGTTTGTTTTGCTACTCTTTTGTATTTTGTTATTCTCAGGGTTGTGGCAAAAATAGTTCAAAGTATTTTGTTATTGTCAACCTTTATGTCCCTTTTTGTTGTCAATGAAATGAAATTTTAGTTTCATTGTAAAATTTTGTCTTTTTTCCTCCCTAAATTTCTATTCTCAATTTTTCAGTTCTGTAAATTCCGGCTTTAATAACATGACATGCATGCGGAATTCACTCCCTGATTTCAAAGAGTTGTTTATTCTTGAATTACCAAGTCAAGAGGTGGAATATGATGAAGAAGAGGCTTTTAGGGAAAATAATAGGGAACTGGAATAGTTCGAGCACAAACGAAAGCCTAATCTTAGTGAATCTGAAACAATCAATTTGGGATGTTCTAAGGATGTTAAGGAAATAAAAATAAGTTTACATATCAATCAGGAAATTTGAGAGGCAATAAAACAACTTTTGTTTGAGTACAAAGATGTATTTGCTTGGTCTTATGATGACATGCCAGGTCTGAGTGTTTATTGAGTGGTTCATAAGTTGCCCGTTTATCTGGATTTTCGACCTGTCCAAAAGAAAAGAAAGAAATTCAAACCGAACGTGAGGGAAAAAATCAAGGAAGAAATAATGAAACAACTGAATGCAAAGGTGATCCAAGTTATTTGTTACATTACTTGGTTGGCAAATGTTGTTCGTGTGCCGAAAAAGGATGGAAAGACAAGAGTTTGTGTTGACTATCGGGATTTTAACAAGGCTAGTCCAAAAGACAACTTTCCATTGCCAAATATCCACATCCTAGTTGATAATTGTGCAAAACACGAGATGCGATCTTTTGTGTACTGTTATGCGGGGTATCATCAAATCTTTATGGATGTAGAGGACGCTCAGAAAACTGCTTTCACCACTCCATGGGGAACTTATTGCTACAGGGTCATGCCATTTGGTCTTAAAAATGTTGGGGTGACTTACATGAGGGCTATGACCACCATGTTCCATGGTATGATGCATAAATAAATTTATGTATATGTCGACGACGTAATCATCAAATCTAAAACACAAGTTAATCATGTGCAAGATCTGAGAAAATTCTTGGAAAGAGTGTGAAGATATGACCTCAAGCTTAATTCAGCAAAATGTGCATTCGGAGTTCCATTTGGAAAACTTCTGGGTTTTATTGTCAGTAGAAGGGGAGTCGAATTGGATCTCTCCAAAATAAAATCCATTTGAGATTTGCCATCCCCAAAAATAAGACCAAAGTCATGAGTCTACTTAGGAGGTTGAACTACATCATCAGGTTTATTGCTCAATTCACAACCACATGTGAGCCCATTTTCAAACTTCTGAAGAAAGATGTTGTTTTTAGATGGATAGAAGATTGTCAACGAGCTTTTGAAAAAATCAAGGAGTATTTGTCCAACCCTCCCGTGTTGGTACCGCCTGAACCTGACAGGCCTCTCTTTCTATATATTTCAGTAATATATAATTCCTTTGGGTGTATTCTCGGTCAACATGATGCTACTTGAAGGAAGGAGCAGGCTATGTAGTATTTGAGCAAGAAATTTACTAGTAATGAGGTCAAGTACACCCTTTTGGAAAGGACGTGTTGTGCCCTAACTTGGGTATCTCAAAAGTTAAGGCATTGCTTATTGTCCAAAACAACTTACCTCATATCAAGGATTGATCCTTTAAAGTATATTTTTGAGATGCCAAAGCCAACTGACAGACTCGGAAAATGGCAATTTTTCTCAATAAATTTGACATTATATATGTCACTCGACCTGCAATTAAAGCCAAAGCTTTGGCAGAGAACCCAGTCGATGGTGATTACGAATCATTGGATACATATTTTCCAGATGAATAGATTAACTCAATTGAGGAAGTAGGTTCAAATGGAAATCAAGCTTGGAAATTGTACTTTGATGCAGCAACTAACACAAAAGGCACAAGGATTTGGGCAATTTGAATATCGCCCACAGGGCAACATTACCCTTCAACACCTCGACTTTGCTTCTTTTGTACAAATAACACGACTGAGTATGAATCTTGCATCATGGGTTTAAATATTGCAATAGATTTGGGTGTGCAAGAACTAATTGTGTTGGGAGATTCTGATTTGCTTATCCGACAAGCTCAAGGCGAATGGAAAACTTGAGACCTCAAGCTCCTTCCATACAGATAATTTGTGGAAGATCTTCGAAAAAGGGTCATGTACATTGAGTTTAGATACATCCCCGGGTTTCATAATGATTTGGCCGATGCCTTGGCTACTTTGGCCTCAATGCTTCACTATCCTTGAAACACTTACATCACCCCATTAGTGATTCAAGTTTGGGACCAGCATGGCTATTGTAATACAGTAGAAGCAGAACCTGATGATGAGCCATGGTACTCAGACATCTAGAATTTTTTTAAAACAGGGAGATGCCTCGCACACGCCAACATAAGCCAAAAAAGAACTATTAGACGTCTGGCTAATAGTTTCTTTTTTAGCGGGGATGTTTTATGTAAACGAACTCCTGATCTGAATTTATGTGGACCACACATGAACGGATATGTCCTTGCAAAAAAAAAATACTCCAGGCGGGGTATTATTTGCTTACCATGGAAAGGGATTGCTTTCACTTGGTGAAAAAGTGTCATCAATGTCAAATCCGTGGTGATCTCATTCATTCACCTCATTCAGATTTGCACACCATGGCTGCTCCTTGTCCCTTTGTTGCATGGGGAATGGATGTAATCGGATCAATTGAGCCAAAAGCGTCTAATGGACATCGATTCATTTTGGTTGCAACTAATTACTTCACCAAATGGGTGGAGGCGATAACTTTCAATGCAGTCACAAAGTAGGCGGTTGTGGATTTTGTTGATTCAAACATTATTTGTCGATTTGATATCGCAAGAGCTATCATCACAGATTATGCAACCCTCAATAGTAATCTGATGAAGGAGGTATGCCAGTTGTTCAAAATTCTGAACAACAATTCTACTTTATACTGACCAAAAGCCAATGGAGTTGTGGAGGCAGCCAAACAATTCTACTTTATACTGACCAAAAGCCAATGGAGTTGTGGAGGCAGCCAACAATAATATCAAAAAGATTCTCAGAAGGATGGTTCAAGGCACTAGACAATGGAATGAGAAGTGGCCTTTTGCACTTTTAGAATATCTTACAACAGTACGCACCTCGATTGGTGCAACTCCTTATTTGTTGGTGTATGGAACTGAGGTTGTGATTCCAGCGGAATTCAAAATTCCATCTCTTCGAATTATTGTCAAGGCTGAAATTTAAGATACTGAATAGGTCAAAACCCGACTAGAGCAACTCGCTTTAATAGAGGAGAAACGATTGACGGCTGTTTGTTTTGGTCAGTTTTATCAGCAAAGGATGGCTCGTGCATACAACAAAAAGGTGCACCCAAGACAATTCGAAGTAGGTCAACTTGTCTTAAAGCGCATTCTCCCGCAACAAGAAGAAGCCAAGAGAAAGTTTCCCCCAAATTGGCAAGGTCTATATCTTATCAAGGAAGTATTGTCAAAACGAGCCCTCCACCTTACTGATGTGGAAGGAAAAATCACGGGCATAATTGTTAATACAGATTTAGTCAAAAGATACTACATCTAATGCATTCTAAGGTTCTGCGACAAGTTTGGGGTTAAAAGAACAAAGGCACCTCTTCAAAAAAAACTCTCATTGAAAACTCAGAACTACGTTTGACCTAATTCTGAAAGGATACGAAGGCAACCATTTAGGGGTTTAGTCATATAAAAAAAATCAATTTTCCAGTACTTACAAAAAACTGGGGCATTGTTTTAGTTTTTTTTTGTATATAATAATGTAGATTGTAATTCGGTTTATTCTGGCAACCAACTATTTTATCAAATCTGAAAATGATATTAATCATCAAACGCAACAAAAAAAAAGAAAAAAATCTTATGAGTGAAAACCATTGGGGGTACCATAAGTAAGTAAAAGAGAGAGAGAGAGAGAGAGAGAGAGAGAGAGAGTCGTATTAGTGAAAATCTTTAGAGGCATCATAAGACAAAAAATATAATAAAATTTTATAGGAGAAAATACTATGGGCACCTTAAGATAAAGGGAAAGAATATCATGAATGAAATCTGCAAAGATGATTATTTCTCGACACATAGATCGATTGACGATGACTCAGATTTTGAGAACAAAAAAATTCAAACGGATCAGGGGAAAAGTCCAAGTGCATGTCATGGTTCAATCAAAGTCCACATATGCCTCCAGATAAGTTCTCTTTCTCATTTTTAAAGAATATCCTTTATTAAGTTTATAGTCTTCTTGATCCAATCTTTCGTACTCTTAAGTTTGATATTTGTTTTTTTTTCTCTTTTTGATATAATCTTTTGACAAAATAAAGTACAGAATGCAAGAATACTACGGGTTGCCAAAAGTAACGTTGAGTATCTGAGTTCACAATCCATTGAGCAAGGACTAAAAACACCTCAGATCTTCACTAAAAATTCATGAAGGTCATCATTCTTTTGGACATCACTCGCACCATGATATTTGGTAGTACCAAAAGATCAAGGCCGCTATTTAACAAAGAGGGAGCTTCAAAGGTTGCTTAACCAAGGAGTTGTAGTAGAGTTGGAGAAACTGGTTATGAGTATGGTCAAGTCGTTGGAGAACAAAGTCCACAAACCAACCACCACTTTAAACTAACAATTTTGTCTTTTATTTGCTCAACACGGAAAGAAAAAGAAATGCAGGGTTAGAAGTTAAAAAGGAAACATCACAAAAAGGAAGATCTCCAAAGTCTTCAAATGTTTTGTGTTTCATCTCATTCTACACACATTTTTGCCTATCAATGCGAGAGTTTCAAGAAATATGCTCCAATTTGAATTCTGTGCAATACGCACACGTCCTTTTAATCATGGGAATTACGTACCATATTTTGTTCATGTGCAATATGCACCTGTCTGAATTTTGTGCAATATGCACCAATCTGAATTCCGTGCAACAAGCACACATCCTTTATTCATGGGCAATACGCACCATCCTTTGTTAATGTGCAGTACACACCTGTCTGAATTTCTTGCAATACGCATCAATATGAATTCCGTGCAATACGTACACATCCTTAATTCATAGGCAATACGCACCATTCTTTGATCATGTGCAACACACACCTGTTTGAATTTCACACAATACGCACCAATCTCAATTCCGTGCTACAAGCACACATCCTTTATTCATGGGCAATATGCACCAATTGGAATTCATGTGGAATTCATGTGCATTACGCACACATCCTTTATTGATGGTCAATAGGCACCATCCTGTGCTCATGTGCAATACGCACCAATCTGAATTTCAAACAATACGCATCAATCTGAATTTATGTGTAGTGCGCACTAGTCCTTATTCGCATGCAATGCAGATCAATTCTCTATTCATGGGCAATACGCACCATAACATTACAAAACTCCAAAAAATTAGAATTTTTTTACTTTAGATTTTTTTTATTTTTCTTCTTCCCCTTACTACCATGTCGCCGGCCGGCCACCGCTGCCGTAACTACCGCCCGGTGGCTACCACCTTTTTGGCCAAAAAAATATTTAAAATTTTACCATCTTTTCCTTTCACCCTCCTCTACCTAAATCTACAAACCTTTCATCCATATCTATAGCAAAACTCCGTAGATCTAAGGAAAACCAAATATAAATTTTTACTTTTTTCCTTAGATTTATAAAGGTGTGGTCATTCCCATCCCAAACACTTTACATGAATGTGTAGACCTCTTCAAGGGCTATCATTTGATATAAATTTTAAGTTCAAAATCAGTCAAAAAAATTTTCGGCGACCTTCATTTACCTGGAAGTTATATCAATCTCCCCCCCCCCCCTCAATATTTAGCCAAATTCATCATTATCTTTTTTTCGTTTGACCATATAAGTCATTTGATGTCGGATTTGTGTTATTTATGTTCTTTAAGTTTATCATGTTGATGTTGTTGCTTGAAGAATTATTACTATTTATTTATTTATTTTATTTCATTTTATGTTTATTTTTTTCTTTTTCTTTTTTTATGCATTATTTTGTTGTGTTTGATATTTAAAATTGTTTAGATGTTTAGATTTTGTGTTAGTGGGTCAATTTTTTTGGGTCTTGATGAAACAGGTCAACATTTGGGCCTATTTTAGATTTTTTCAGATGGCCCATTAGCTATTATTCAGACAATGAAGAAAAGAAATTGGTCATCTAAATGACATTTGGGCTTATTTTTAGATTTTTTCGGATGGCCCATCAGGTATTATTCAAACAATGAATAAAAGAAATGGGTCATCTACATGACATTTGGGTCTTTTATTTTTAGATGACCAATTAAATACTATTCAAACAATGAATAAAATTATTGTGTGATCTGAATGACATTTGGGCCTATTATTTTCTGATGACCCATATAACTATATTCAATTAATGAATAAAGTAAATGGGTCATCAAAAAGGGCAAATGAATGATCCAATTAATCTGATTTTTCTTAAAACAAAAAAAATCATTGGCAATCTTGGGTGGAACCTTGGGAAAACAAAGAGTCCAATGCATGCGTTGGCTCTTAAGTTTTCAAGAAAAGTGGGAGGTTTAATGTTGAACACCTATTGAAACCCCCTTTTTTTTTCCAAAAGAAAAAAGAGGAAAAAGAAGAAAAAGGTTAGAAATAAAATCAGAAGAAGAAAAAAAAACTAAAAAAAAAATCTTCTTCTTAAAGATATATTTCTCTTCGGTTGTCTTGGGAATTCAATTGAATTTGCTTCTACTATTTGCTTGTCATCAACTGTATGTATTTCTTTTTACATTTCAATGTAATTTTTAATTAATGTTTATGTTCTTTTTTTTTTTTTTTGAAAAATTGTTGATTTTTTTGCTAAGTTAATTATGATTCTCGTATGATTATGTTTATCCTTATGTTACTTAGTTTGTATATTTTTATTAGTTTATTCTATAGTGTTTCTCATATGATTATGTTTATTATGATGTACATATATATTATTAATCATATTTAGTTTAAATGTTAGCTTTAGGAAGTAAAAAAAAAGTAAAAAAAAAAATAATATAAAAATCGCATTTTTTTTAGGTTTTTGATAACTTTCTTTTTGAAAAATGAACTTAAGGAAAAAATAAAAAAAAATGTAAAACTAGTCATTTTTGCAAAAGGGTTTAATCTGGTAATTTTTGCAACAAAAGAAAAATGTAAATCTGGTTATTTCTGCAAAAAATATAAATCTTTTATTTCTGCAAAAAAAGATTTCTAAATATGGTTTTTTTTTCAAAAATAAAAATAAAAACAAAATTTTCTTCAATAAATATTTGAATTGACTATTAAAGTAAAAATACAAGTTTGACTAATTTGACTTAATAATTTAACAATTAGAAAATTTGTTATTTTGCAATCTTCTATCAAATAAGTCAAGGTAGTCATTTTATAAATTTTTTAACAAATTGGTTATCTCTTAAATTATTATCAATATAAGAAAAAAAAAGAAATTAAAACTAGTATATCATTAATTTAAAAGAGTGTTTAATTGTAATTTTTTAAAAGTTTTTTTTGTTTTTCTTCTTTTGTTGTCATTGTCTAGTACTAAAACTTAATTGTCTATTTTTTTTCTTTTGGTAAAACAATAAATATAAATGCTAGACATTTTTTAATAATAATAAATAACTAAACACTAATCATTTCTTGGTCTATATGTTGCACCATTTTCTTTTATTCATTTTTATCATTATTTTTAAAAAAACTTCAAATACCATCATGTGTTTGGTTATGATCCTTGATGTGTATTCTTTTCTAAAAAGAAGGGTCTTGTGTGCGGTTACACACTTAGGCAAATCAATTTTTTTTAAAAAATAGTAGTTAATACAATTTTTCCCCTTTTATCAAAAATAAATAAATAAATTGTTTTAGCCAAATATAAGTTAATAAAGCCACCGTGCTAGAACCACGGGACTCGGGGGTGCCTCATACCTTCCCTCTGGTCAATAGAATTCCTTACCCAATCTCTATTTTTCGTAGACCATAACAAAAAAAAATTATTTTAAACTAAGAACTATCTAGTGACTTGGAACACCTAAAAAACTCAATTCCAAGTGGCTACTCTACAAAAAATAAAAATATATTTTTTTTAAAACCCGTCATATCCTGAACAATTGTAAAAAATAAAAGAGGTGTGACAGGTAGGACTAGGGATAATATTTCTTAACATGATCAATTTTTAATCCATTTTCGAAGAAAGCCTGTTGTCATCATTCAAGCACAATAACACCTGCATTTTTCTTCAATAACAACTTGGGCAAGTTCTAGATTAAGAAATATAACTTGGATATCATAACAAAACTCACCACTCATGGCACAAGTTTTATTCAAAAAGGTTCAATTTCAATACAAAATCATGTCATGCAGAAGGTTCAATTAAGATCAAGTTGTACATTTAGATCAAATACACATATTTAAATGCACTTATACAACCCTTCTCACAAAGTTATAGCTTCAGCACAACCCATCCTACGACACAAATGTGGAATTGCCCTTAATACAGTAGTCATCCGTCTATCATTGGGAATCATGACTTGATCTATAACTATGAACTCAATCTTAATAAAGAATAAAAATCTTTTGGTATTATTGTATAGTTCAAATGTACTATTTATGGATAAAGAACCAAAAACAACTACCAATGAACCCAAAATCAAATGAAAACTAGAAAACTCTATTCAAACACAAAATATGTATATATCAAATATGTTTTTTCACCCTACCCCACACTTATACAATAGTACTATCCCAAGTGCATTTCAAAATTTCAATAAATTTTGCAAGGCAATAAAAACAACTCCTTTCTCAATCATCCATGGCATCACAACCATCTATATCATCACCTCTCTACGATATCTCATCGATTCAATTATAGCCCTATGTTGAGATCTGTGCTCGTAATCAAATACTACAACATACATACCCAGTCAAAAGTGATGTCCATGTAATGTTTGCCGGGAATGAGGCAGCTCATCACTACTGTTAGCCACACATGCATATCTCAAAGCATGTGAGCATATAGAAGAGATTTGTGATATCTATTGTTGTTGTGCTTTGTCCACTGACCAATGGATTAAGGACCACATAGTGGATTTCGGATGGCTTGATATGGTGGGTCTAATATTATTCCTAGTTAGCACAACATGATCAGTGTCCTGTGCGGTGCCCAAAATATCATTGATGCTTGTGGGTGTGATAGGTACATTTACACACCGAATAGTCATAAAGTGTGACCTAGTTTTCGGTACCCAATTGGCATTGAAATCAAGGTCTAAGCTTAATTTGCACTCATCTAGATCAGAATATGCGAACTCAATCCTAAGCTCTCTCATTCGCCTCAAGGTCTGCAGGAACTCCCAGGCCAAGTTATCCCGATCATTGCGTACATCCGAGAATTAGGATAACTCAATATACTTTTGCACCATCCTTTTGCTTCCTTAGAGCCAGCCTTGATTCTGAACGTCTTATTTTGTACCTTACAGGAAGGAGGCAAGAGTTGTACATAACTGCTCCTTAGACGCTTCTTGTGAACTTGTTGGGACACTACTTTCCCAGGACGTTCTGAAGTAGACAAAGAGACATGAATGATGTATCAAGTTTCAGTCTCAGTATTACACCAACACACAAGATACATTTCGCTTGCGCACACAACCCCACACTTAGTTCAAATCAATCACATTTTAGGTACTCAGACTTCCGAATTTTTTTTATTCACAATGTATTCAAGAAAGCACCAAATTCGTGTCTACTTAAGTCTTCAACGCTAACAGGGAAAGGAAATCAACTTGACTTTGAAGTCCACGCCCAATCACAACAAGCACTAATATATTCAGGAAAAGTTGATAATTCTACTCAAGAATTTGAACTAAGAAGTGTACAAACATCACACCTCAACACCCTACATGATGTTTACTCAAGACATCGACATCTATTCCCACACTTCACACATAAGCTACAATGACATTGTGTCTTCTATTGAAAATTTCGAAATACAACACAATGAAATATGAAACATGGTATTCACAACATCCAAATCCCCCCCATCCCCCATGCAAATCATGGATAAACACAATTTCAACTTATACACTACACCATTTTAGGTCTACAACAGCACTAATTTTGGACTACGTTTGTAAAGTGTTGCCTAAAGTAGTTCTGGGAACACTTTTAAAGGGTAACCAAAGTTTTTAACTTTTAGCAACGATAATATTGACAACACTTCAAAAGTGTATTCTTTAATGGTATAAGCTACACTTTATATCTGTTGGTACAATATGATATAATTGGCAACACCTATTTATATATATGACCGCACCTTTAAAGTTTCCTATTTTTTAATTGAAAAAATAACACATTATAAGTGTGGACTTAAAATTTTCACCAAATATTATATTCCCTCCAATATTCATAAAACATTAATAAAACTTATGTCTCCCCAAAGAAGAAAATCACACTTTTTTCTGTCTCTGTTGAGCTTATGAAGACATATTTTCCCAGATGAACTTATCAAAAAGTTGAAGCTAAAGTCCAAAGAACTGATTGAAGAGTTGTATAGCTAAGTATCTTCTTATGATTTTCTCTCATATTTCTCGATAAATAACTTGATTTCTCATGTATTTATTGTTGAAGAGCTGGGAGCTTCTAAATGAAGAACACGAGTTTCGTCATAGTTCTTACTGAAGAACACAATTTTGTTGGTATAGATTTTATCACATAAGAAATTCTATATTTGAAATTCAAAATTTTAGATTTAGGGTTTTAATATTCTTATGTTTTTATATGATTTTTGGGAGTGTAGCTTGTATTTTAGCTTCATCAGTTAATTGTTTTGGGTGTCTAGCTTGTATTTAGATTTATCAGTTGATTCTTAGCCCTTTTTGTTATACATGTGAAATTTAAATGATGTTTTTCCAACTTGCTTGCTTTATATTTGATTCAACATTCCTTCTCCAGATTTTATTTCAACATTAGCCTTAAAATCTTATGCAACTTGCCTACTTTACACAGTGTTACTAGTTTGTGTTCCTAATTTTAGAACTTTGAAATTAAACTGAATAGTTTTTGGGTCTTGTTAGTCGAATCATATGAATTTCAGTCTAAAAATCAATAGTTTTTTAAAACAAAACATAATCGTCGTGCAAGCTACTGTCTTGTTTTAGAACCTTGTGTCTGCAGATTATTGAGTAAATTTTACTTTGGCTTTGACTGATATTATGTTGAGTACATAGGTCTGCATATTGTTAAGGTAATTGATATCTGATAATATTTGTGTATGTATCATTCTATGGAAGATGGATCTAATAGCTAAGTTAATATATAAATATATCATTGTTTATTCTAAGCTACCTGGGATCATATTCTCAGCTGCCTAAGTTAAGGTTGTGGCTTTGTCTCCGTGTGTTGATTTCTTTCATGGTTGTAATCTTGGGGACCTTTATGGGGAAGAGCTACAAACTTATATAAGGTGGAACTTATAAATCACTTGGTTTTGGTGAAGTGGAAAGCAACCTAATCTAAAAGTTTGTCGCCCTTAAGGATTACGGTGAGAGATAGCAAATTTTGTAAATTTAATATGTAGTACAACATATGTTATAAAATTGAACTCTATTCTTCATTAGACGATATATTATATTAACATGTGTTATCCTTTATCAGTAATGGTAGTCAATGTACGATTTGTGAACTTATAACAGATAAGGCAAAGAAGTTATTAAACTAAACTCTATTTTTTGTTAGATGATATATGATATTGCCGTTCGTTAAACTTTACCCGTGAAGGTAGATTAGGCATGATTGTTAAGGCTTGTCCTTTAAAAGGGTACTGATGAATATTCCAGAATCTGCAGGTGTTCTCTGATTATTCACAAACAAGTTGAAGAATGATTTCAAAATACTTCTTTGGTTTTCCACTAGTTGTTCAGATACGAAAATTCCATTTTGAGATACAACATATTTTAGATTTAGTCACGATTTATTCTATGTTTGCCACCGATATAATGAAATCCCTTATGATTTTGTCGTTGCTCACCAGGGACAGAACAACGAATATGATGTGCTAAAGCTTTCTCATATCGAAAGTAGTTTGTTTAATCCTTTGGTACTTAAAATATTTTATAATTTTGTAATCATGTGTTTATATACTCAGAGAACTAATGCAGGATGATTGAACCTCAATTAAAGAACATTGAAGGTCCCGATAATTTCATCATTTAAACGCTGCCCTTTTCCAAATCTTTTCTCAGAATGAGGAAATTACTGATAAGAGTCTTCAAATTAAGACCTTGCAGACAATCCTCATTATATTTCAATCTCGTTTACAACCTCAGAAGGAGGTAATTGTTTATTTCTTGCCTATCATTATTAGGATAGTAATTGGTTGGTAGTTCCATGTGTTTCTGAATCAGTGCTATAGACATTGAACAACTAAGTGATTCCCTGAATCTACCGAAGATGAAAAGTGCAAAACTTCTTATTCATGTATGCTTAAAATTGTTTTGTTTGTTCCTTGAAAGAAAAACTGCATTTGTATGAGACTTTTGAGGGCCCGTGATGGACAACAATATCCTTTGTGGACTCCTTCTTGCTGCATCTCGTTTATGAATATTGACTCCATGTCTTATGTATTTAATTATCTGTCTTATGTGAGTGGAAGTATTATAAAGAACATAACTTTGTTCTAACACCTTTTATGTGAGTATGGATTATTCCTTAAAACTTATGCTCATGGTTAATGAATTCAAAACATTTGTCTGCTTGTGAAACCTGATATGTAGAAATTTGTATTATAGAAATAACATGGAACTGTACATTAATTATGATTGTATTTATTGTAATAAAGGTAATGTGAGAGTTGAATCACTGGCTACTGCATCTGTTATTTTAGCATATACATTAGTACACTTTACTGCTGCTAATAATGTACTGGAAAGTTTCATGTAATGTTTTTAGAACGAAAAGTTTCTTTATACTAGTATCGAATCTTTAGACGTCTTATGATCTTCAGAGGGACTCCATCTGTCGTCCTAACCAGCTCCATATTCTAAAGCTTCAAATATGTATTTCCATTCGTATCTCGTCTTGGCTGCAAATGGTTTAATCAATGGCCTAAGATAGAATGAAATTGTCAGGGAGAGGCTAGTTACAGTGCAGTTAGAAATCAAAGTGCTTACTTTCAAATATCGCACAAGAAATGGAACTATGTACTACAAAATCTTATTACCTAATATTTGGGTCGAGGAAGGTAGAGAGAAATGTATAGTATACCATCATGATAAAATGTCTAAATTATTAAAAAAGCAAAGGAATTCCAACCTGAAAAATCATCTGGTGTTTATTAGTTTGCCTTAATATTAAGCAACACAAAATTAACACGTCTAGAAATGTTAGAATTGTGCAATTTTCAGAATGAAGTTACACATATTGATCTTTTGGATGACAGAATTCTATGCCTTTCGCAACTGTTAGGTTCACAGGTGATGATACTCAAAGGTAATAAATAGATGAAAGTTCATGGAAGTTCACTGCTAGTTAACTTTAATGGTATATTTTTTTGTGAAACGTAACAATAATTCTCAGGATCCTAAAAACAGAGACATGAAATATTTTATGTTCCTTTTAACTCCAATGCATAAGATGGTGACTATTCCATTAGACTTTAAACCTAGAACTCTTAGTCAGTACATTAGAATTTCTCTTTTGAGGCTACTCTTGAAATTATATTTTGTAAGCATGTCGGCTAAATTTTGACTTTAAAACTAGATGAATGAACCTTTCCATTGATAAATTTAAATAGTGTGTTAAAAAAAGCATCTGTGCAGATGCCCCCAAAAATTCACATTTATACGGATATGATATTTACCGTAAAAGAAAAGGAGAAATTCCTTGCTCCTTGGTGGATGTGCAGATAACGTTTAATCTAACAGTGAAACAACCAATGAGTTTTGGTCCATGTGCGTGGACAGAATATGATGAAAGTGTATATGCTTTTTATTGAAGATTTCTTCCGCATTCCGTTGCCTATTTTCTCATCCAGTTATCGCAAAGGACATTCAAATATGTATAATAGATTAATCAAATTAAATTAATTCACTTTAGTTGTTGGTTCTCTTAGTTAAAGTTATCCCTTGAGTTAAGTAGGTTTATCTGGTGTTCCAATAAAGTTATTTACATTTTTTTATGCTTGTGCATAGTTTGTTTCTGCAATGGGGTAGCTTCCTTCCCAGGATAGTTTTGGCCCTGCTTGAGTACAACTGCTTATGTACTGTAGTCATGAAGCCAGATGCCTGTTCTCTCTCTCTCTCTCTATGTGTGTGCATATATAAATAAATAAATATATATATATATATGTGTGTGTGTGTGTGTGTGTGTACATATATATATATATATGTGTATGTGTGTGTGTGTGTGTACATATATATAAATATATGTACATATATATATATGTACATATATATATATGTGTACATATATATATATATGTACATATATATACGTGTACATATATATATGTATATATATGTATATATATATATAAATATATAAATATATATATATATATATATATATATATATGACTTTATTGCTTTATTGTTATAACTTTATTTTGAATGTGCAGGAAAATGCAGGTAGTTGAATTTGTATTGTGGCAAGAAGTAAACTTGATCTATTGTAGTGAACGGTGAAGAGTTTATATACAAACATATCATAGATGTTTGAATGCATTTGGCTTTGTAGAATTAATTGATAGTACAGAACGATGAAGAGTGGTTTTTGTGAAATTTATTTGGTTTTGTACTATTGTTGTGAACGATGAAGAGTTTTTGTACAAGGCATGTTTCTCGAAGTTTATTTGAATTATATAGCTTTGCTTTAATTATTAGTTAATTTTTTTCTTTAGGTAACTTGTATATTTAAGTATGTTATTATTGAATAGATGAAAATAAAATTGGGTCTACTAATTCCTACACAACATTGCCACACTTCAAAAGTGTTGTTGTAGGACATCAAAGAAAAGTTACACTTTATAAGTGTTGTTTTAGATGCAATATAAAAGGCAACACTTTGTAAGTGTGACTAGTAACAAGCAAAGTTAACACTTTTAAGTGTAGTATAATTAAAAAAGGTGTAGCTAATGAATCACTCCAAAGCGTGTCCTTATACCTCTTTGGCCACACTTTATAAGTGTAGCTCTGATAACGACATTCAAAAAAGTGTTGCATAATTTTAAAGGTTATGCTTCTTTAGGCCACACCTCAAAAACGTTGTTTAAAGTCCAAAAGTGTAGCCTTTCATCAATGACCACAGTTTTTGGTACTTTAGGCTACACTTTACGAGTGTGGTCGTAGACCTAAAATGGTATAGTGATATAAACAAAAAAAATTTAGTGTGTTCTACTCAAGAATTTGAACCACAACAATTCCTTCCCACGTTCCCAAACACCCCACCCCCCACAACCCTAGTCAATTTCAAATCCACCCACACACAAAAATTCGGAGAGAAAAGTGAGAAATATACCTGGGCGACGCGCGATTGAAGAGGAGAACCACAAAGGAGAAGTTTGAAATTGTTGCGCGACGCGGTGTGTGCTCGATGTAATCGTAAAGGAAAAAGAGGGGAGAACATTGCATGAGGAATTGAGAAAAATGGGAAAGCTTGGGAAATGGGGTTCAGAGCGTTGGAAAGGGGATTGGTTCGGGTTATTTCCTTTTTGAAACGGGTAAAGCCCATTTAATTCATTAAAACCTACCATAAATCATACCAGATGACGTGATGTGGAGCCATCATGAGGCTCACTTGAATTTTAATTCCACTCGAGCCAAGATTTGGACTTGATCACGTGACGCGGAGCCAACACGAGTCTTACTAGAATTTAAATTCCGCACGAGCCAAGATTTAGACTTGAATGCTCAAGGCGGAGCCTTCAGTTAATAGTCCTTTCTCTTGACATAAAAATAATTTACCGTCAAACTAAAATTTGGATCCCCTTCTGCAACACAAAGTCCAATTTTTAGTCCGAGATACCGGATGCAGAGCTTACACATAATTGCCTTATGCAAAATTATTCCTTCCTACACATAGCAACAAAAACCCTGTTAGTTTAAACACGATGTGTTGCCTCCTATCCAGTGCTTAGGCACAATTACTCCTTCCTACACATAGCAACAAACACCCTGTTAGTTTAAACACGATGGGTTGCCTCCATCCGGTGCCTTAGTTTTGGCTTTGGCAGGGCACATCTTTTTTATATTTTGTTTATTATTATTTACTTGATTTTTTATTTTGTATAATTCGTCAAACTAAAAGTAAATCAACAAAACAAATAAATCCTAACTATTACAATGGTTCACGGTTTTCCTCCAGTGCAGCGCCTGATTTAATGTCGCCGCACGAACCGTCAAAGGAATCATACATCATTCAAGGTGAGAGCCTCAATCTCACAATCCACATCCTTACAAAATTAGTGCTTGACCCGTTACTCATTTACATGGAAAGTAAAACTCTTATCATTGTTTCATAATTCTACAGAACCATGATGACTCATCCTCATTACCTCAAATTGACCATTCCACTTAAACAATGTTTTTTGTGGAAACAACTTCAGTCTAGAATTTAAAGAAACTATACATGACCATGCGCAAAGGTGTGTGACATAATATTCTTGTCATACCCATTCTTGGACTATTCTTTATATAGTTTTTCATTTTCATAGGCATGAAGCCTAAACTCTTGTAACTCATGCAGTTGTGTGATCCTCTTCCAGCATGCTAACTCAGGATCTAGATTTTGCTTCTTGATAGCCCATTAAGCCTTGTGTTCTAACTCAGCTAGTAGGTGACATGCTTTTCCAAACACCATCTGATAAGGAGAAGTCCCTATTGGTGTCTTGTAAGTAGTCTGATATGCCCATAATGCATCATCTAGCTTGTTAGCCAATCTTTTCATTGGGCATTCACAATATTATGGAGGATTTACTTGACCTCCCTATACGATACAACAACGTGACCACTAGTTTGGGGGTGATATGTTGTAGCCACATTGTGACTCATACCATATATAGCTAAAAGACTATGCACTGAGTTATTGATAAAATGTCTACCTTCGTAAGTTATTATGCTCTTGGCGTCCCAAACCTAGTAAATATGTGCTATCGGATGAACTTGAATACCACTTTCGCATCATTTGTTGGTAATGCAACAACCTCCACCCACTTAGACACATAATCCACAACAACTATAATGTATTTATTACCTCAGGACGATGGGAAATGTCCCATGAATTCTATCCCCCACACGTCAAAGATCTCCACCTCTAGTACATTATTCAATGGCATCTCATGACTTTTTGAATTGGATCCCATTCTCTGGAAGTGATCACAACCTTTCACAAACAAAGAAACATCTTTCGTCAACATAGGCCAAAAGCAACTATATTGCAATACCATATACGCAATTTTTTTTCCTACATGATGTCAATCATATGGCGATGTGTGCCAACTCTCCTACACTTGTGTCGCCTCTTACTCAACTATGCTCCTTCTCATCATCTGATTAAGACCTTGCTTGAACAAATAGGGATCATCCCATATAAAGAAGCATGCATCATACTTTAACCTCTACTTCTGATGTATTGATGCACCAGGTGGAAATAAATCACTCACAATAAATTCACTATGTCAACATACCAAGGCACTTACGCAATGTCCAATGCAAGCAGTTTCTTATCAAGAAGCTTTAAGCAATTATTCCCCTCATTATTCACATGAGATTAATCCTCCAGTTGGGAAATATGATCATCTATTTGGTTTTCAATTTCCTTCCTGTCTCTTACTTAAAGATCGAACTCCACCTAATCAACCTAGGTTTGACATCATTCTTATTATAAAAGTACAGAATGAGTTCATGATCAGTGTGAACTATCACTTTGATTCCCACCAAATATGACCTGAATTTTTCAAATAGAAGTACCAAGGCTAGCATCTCCTTTTCTGTTACTGTATAGTTGGATTGTGCTGCATCAAGTGTTTTGCTTGCTTGGTATATGGAGTGAAATACCTTTTCCTTTCTCTGCCCAAACACTACTCCAAATGCTATGTCACTTGCATCACACATTAACTATAATGGGAGCTCCCAATTGGGAGCAATCAAAATAGATCTTTTATTAATTTTTGCTTCAGCATCGGAAGAGCCTGCAAACATATTTAATCAAACACAAATCTCGTCTTTTTGACTAATAGGAAGCACATAGGTCTTGCAGTTTTAGAGAAGTCCTTGATTAACCTCCTGTAAAATCTAGCATGTCCAAGGAAACTTTGGACTTCATTCACTGATATAGGTGGGGAAAATTTCTAAATCAATTCAATCTTCTCTTTATGAACTTCTATACCACTCTTTGAGATCTTGTGTTTGTTATATAACAGAGAATTGACACTTCTCCCAGTTAAGCAACAAATTGGGCTCCTCACACCTAGTAAGAACTCGGTAAAGGTTAGTAAAAATAGTTCAAATAACTCACCAAACACTGAGAAATTGTCCTTGAACACTTCAACCAAGTCTTCCACCATATCATGGAGGAATGCAATCCTACATCTCTAAAATGTTGTTGGGGCATTGCACAAGACGAATGACATACGCTTTAAAGTACTAGATAGTGATCCTTCCTGGTGGATTCATTGAGTTTCATGTAATAGATGAAAATCCTCCACATCGTCACTGTTCTTCTGGGTATCAGCTCATTCTTCTTGTTGGTTACAACATTCATTCCTCCCTTCATTGGCACACACTGCACTGGACTTACCGATTTGATGTCATATATTCGGTATACAATCTTGATATCGAGCCACTTAATGACCTCTTTTCGTGACAACATCTTTCATCTATGATTTTAATCTCCGGTTATGTTGTGCCCTTGTTTTATACATTTCTTCCATGTATATTTTGATCATATAGAGTGTGGGAATATTGCAATGGATGCCAGACATTTGCCATCCCATAGCTATTTTTCTTTTCTTCAGAATTTGTAGCGCGACTTCTACCTATTCGTATAATAATGTTGCAGACAAAATAACATGTAAAGTTTTATGTTTACCTAAGAATGCTTACCTGAGGTGGGACGGTAGTGTTTTTTATCTCCAAGTTGGGTTCTTCTTCAATGGAGGGCTTGGGTGGAGGACCCAACACCCTATTTAGAGGCTCCAGACGATCTCTAGTTGTCATTATAAGTGAAACATCAAGGAACTGCACAGTTTTGTGTGCTTCAAAATTCCCATATAGGTCATCACCCACTTACACTCACTTTAGGGTATCCTTGGCTGCAATATACTTAGCTTTTTCCTCAAGATCAGTTAAAGTTATGGCAGACAACTCCTCATACACATCTGCATTCTAAACGCTTTATACAAGTCATAACCTCTACTTTATAATGAGTCCTCATAGAAAGCTCCCTAGCGGCTACATCAATCATTGCCCTTCCAGTTTCAAAGAAAGGTTTCCTTAAGATGAAGGGGACCTCAGGATCAAACTCAAAATTCAACACTACAAAATCTATTGGGAAAATCAATGATCCCACTTGTGCCAGTACATCTTCTTCAACACCCTCAGACCTAGCTACCGACCTATCCACCAACTGCAAAATTATGGTAGTAGGTTTAGGACTACCCAACCCCACCATTTTTTACAGCGAAGTTTTCATCAACTTTATACTAGTTCCAAGACCGCTCATCCTTCTATCATGAATTTTCCTCCCTATATTGATCCTAACAGTGAAACTTTTCGGATCTTCCAATTTAATAGGCAGCTTGTTCTATAATGTGGAGCTGCACTCTTCAGTAAGTTCCATAGTTTCATACTCTGTCAACCTCCTATTGCCCGCCACAATCCCCTTCAAGTAATTTCCACACTTAGGTATGTCCTGTAACACATCTACCAAAGGCAAGTTAATGTGAACTTGTTTCTGGAGAGAGAGAGAGAGAACCTACAAAAAACGTTCGTCCTCTTTTTTTTTCTTGAACTTCTGAGGAAATGGAGGAGGTGGTCTCACTAATCATTGTACTTTTTTAGCCAATGAAACTTCCTCATTCTCTTTGAACTCACCTTTCATGGGTTCACTTTCCTTGTTTACATCTTCAGTGATGCTTTTCTTAGGAGCTAACTCCTCCGATTGCTAACCACTGTGTGTACTCACCACATTAACCTCTTCAAGATTTTGGTCAGTATCCTAGGCAACCTTCCTTGTGGTTGTCAATTATGGGCACAAGCAAATTTCCCAAATTGTTTCTCCATTAACTAAGTAGCCAATTGATATTTCTCACATCTGCAGCTAACTAAGCTTGGTCCTCCATAATCTTCTTCACAATATCCTCAACACTCATGTTTCTAGATTGCTTCTTTGGTTTCTCTTGTTGTGCCTGTTATCGTATCCATGAGCATTGCCTTGCAATCTATATTGATGTTGCCCTTGGCCCTGATTCTGATTTTTACCCCAAGAGAAGTTTAGGTCGTTTCTCCAACTTGGGTTGTATCAGTTCCCATAGTTTTTTTGGCATTCTCCTCTTTTAGTATTACCTACAAAGTTTACAATTTCTGGGTTTGCACCGCATGGTGGTTGTTGAACTGAGTTCACTTCAATAGGTTGTTGCCCCAATGCCATGTTACTAAAGTGTGTGATCATCATATTCTTCATAGCAATAATATATGCAGTTATTGCAGTAAAGATACCTATTTCTGGCATAGCTGTAGTCTTTCGTACTACAGATATCATTATACTTCCATTCCACTCTGGGTTTCCATAAGAAATTCTGTTCAGCAAGGTGAAAAATTTCGCATATGTTTTCTCCAATGCATGTCCACGTGCAGCTGAATCAAGTCAAATCTTTGTATTAGGCTCCAACCTTTCAATGAAGGTGTGGACTAACATCTCATTAGATAATCGATGATGAAGGCAACTAATGAACAACGACTTACTGATACGCTCAAACTTACTTCTCAAATAAGAAGTAAAGCGGTCGTGTCAAGTAAATAACCCAACTAGTGAGGTTGGGATCGTTCCCACGAGCAAAATAGTCTAGACTTAACTTCAACCTGTTATTACTATTGTTTGGTCAATGACTTCCTTGGAAAGTTAAAACAATAAAATGGGGGTTTCTATTTCTAAATGAATGAAAATAACTAACGCAATTGAAAGAGACACTTAACATCTTTGAATGTTGGATTTTAATCAATTAATCAAAGTGACTAGGGTTTACGTGTTCCCCACAGGTTCATAACTTGATAATTCTAACTATAACAATTCTTTTCTATTATCTTGCATGCAAAGTGATAAGTTATGTGTTTCTAAATCCTTGGTCCGGCATTTAGAAAATCTCACTCCGCACCTTGGTCTGGCTACGTGTGTTGCTATCCTAACCCTTATGTTTACCTCATATTAAGCATCGTATTCAATATTTGACTAAGTTTTTACCTCGTACCAATCAATACTAGCCTATTAGATAGTATACACTAAATCTATGTTGATAATTCTTTTCCTATTATCTACCTCCTTGGTCCGGCAAGTAGCATTAAGGCGAGTTCTAACGTTGGCCATCCGTTAAAATGACTTCTAAGCGAAAGAATTATTAATACATGCAAGACACCGTTCTAGAATATTTATTTTAGTTAGGTTTTATCTCATTATTTGTCTATGGTTCCCACAGCCCTAGTTAGGGAGTTTAGTTACTCATAGTTATAATCACAGTATTCAAATATATTAAATAAGAATTCATATACTTACTTCAATGAGAAAGAGTAAAATCGGAAACTTTGCTTGATTAATCACCAAAAATCACTTGCAAGAATCTCAATGTAATCAATAATCTCACAAAAAGTCTAATGATTGTCAAAAGTCTAACAATACAATGTTTACTAATATGGTGTCTAACAATCTAAGAGTCTAACACCAAAAATGAGGTTTTTCGAACTATTTATAGAAAATAAAAACCTAATTAAAAAAGGACTCTATTTGGAGGAAATCTACCAAAACGAGGTTGGGTCGACGGACCTTGCGACGGATCGTCGTGGTCACGATGGACCGTCATGGACTCCGTCGTCCCATACATATGCAATTTCTTCTGCTGCTCTCTTCATTACCCTCGACGGCAAGTGTGACGGACCGTCATTGGCACAACGGTCCGTCGAGGGTCTTCGTTCCAAAACACTTCAACTCTTGGAATATGGGTACTGGGATTACTTCTCTGAACTTCATGACGAACCTGCAAGACGGACCGTCACAAGCTTCGTAACCCCACACTTGGTCAGACTTCCCCATCTTCCTTCAGCAGCTGCACTACGCTGCCACCTACGGACCGTCACAAGCACGACGGACCGTCATAAGCTCCGTAGGTGGTCTCTTCTGCATTTCTTCGCTCAAAATCTCCGCATTCATCTTTGGACAGATTTCCTGCAAAACAAAGAGAAACTTATATAAAAATTAGCACAAAAAGTCTTTTGGACACACTAAACTTAAGGAAAAAGTATTAATAATACCGTGAAACCACGGTATATCAACACCCTCAACTTAAATTCGTTTTTGGTCCTCAAGCAACGCACTATGACTCAATACAAGTTCTTTGTACAATAGTATCCATGTTTTATCCTTTGCAATCATTTGGCTATCAATCCCGATTAATCTCATCAAATGTATGCATGCTATCACTATTAGGCTTGAATTATGTGGAATCAGAACATGACACAGACTCACCATGCACTAACACCTATACTCTTCAATTTCTCACCGAGGTGTTCCGGTATTGCAACTAGTGTCCTCACTTTAAAACAAAATCCTCATTTTTCACACAATGATTTCGATTTGAGTATAAGGATTACTTTTCAACACTCGCTCGCACAACAAAGTCACACTCATTCATACCTATTGCCATAAGCTTGCCCTTATTTTCACTGCCTTAAGTTTGCTATACAACCCTTAGTATCACGATCAGACTTTTTTAGCTAGTAACATAGGCTCAGGGTCAGGTAGGGTATATATAGGCATACTTTAGTGACTTTTTTCCCTCCTTGACATATCGGCTAAACCTTCCACTTTCTATCATTTTATCTCGCCCAGTTTCTCATATTCATTCACCTTGCTATTTTCTCTTCTTTCTTCATTTGTGTAAGTGACTCTCTTCTTTTCTTGCTTGTATTTCATGTATATTGTTCTTTTTCTTTACTTCTATTTCAACTAATTCTTGAGTCACTTTACTTTTGTTCTTTCTCTCTCATTGTTCTTTCAACCCCACTTTCCAGAGCATTCCTCATAATAGCCACCCTCAACTCATGGCTTTGCCATGAGTCAAGGTACACAATACCCAAAGTTGGGTCAGGTCCATAACGAAGGTTGTTTACTGCATTAGCCACCCTCAACTTATGCTTTTGGCATAAGCTAAGGTGCACATGTCCAAGAAGGGACCAGGGCCAACACATTGTTCCCACAAAAGATCAGTTGGGGTGAAAAAGAAAGGTCTAAATTTCATTTGGTTTCTTTTATTTAGGCTAGAAATGGGCTATATTGAATAAGGGCCTATGATCCTCTCCTAATTGTCTATTACAGCCTACTTTTAGCAGGACTAACCAGGCAAGTTCTAGCTCAGTACCAATAGTGGACTATTCAAATCTTCCTCACACTCACTTGACATCTCATAACTATACCAGATTAACATACACCTAGTTCGAATTTAAGACTTAGGGTAATGCAATGGTGTACCTCTATGTCATGCTTAGAGTTACACATTTATAAGTTACTATTCCTAGTCATGCATCATTTTCTAATTTATCAGGATATCATTTAGCCATAATGCTCAAGAATCAAACTATGTACAAAAGATATAGACATGCCGGTTCAACAGAAAAAGTAATCAGTCTTTTGGGGAAAAAGAACACAGCTAAGAAAACCCCAAAAGAGGACAGTGAATTGGGCTACTCAGACTTCACCCTAACACTCAATTTCAATTTACCCCACCCCCAACAAAAAAAACATGCAATTGTCCCCAATGCATAAAAATATAAATACTAGAGTGGTAGGTGAAGCAAACCAGTGGCGCAAAGCGCCGTCAATCAGCAAGCTGGTGGGTCCGGTTCCCCGGAACCCACGTCCTCTGCAATCTGGACACCCTCAGTGGTGTCCTCAGCAACAACCGCACCATCAGTAGTGCCTCCTGCTATCTCCAAAGTTTGGGAGCTAGACACCCCAGCCGCTAACTCTGATGCTCTCATCTGGTGAGCCTCCTCCTCAGCAAGTGAGGCTCTCCTCACAGCCTCCATCTCTCGGCGCTCCTTCATCCATGCTGGTGCCTCGTCCTCTGCTCAACCCCTACGCCTCTTGTCATGCTCTCGAGGGGGAGGTGGTGGAATCTCTGAAGTGGCAATAGGGCCGCCAACACTGTGTCTTCCGCAGGCTCGACAGAAGGGTCCCGGACTCCGGCACCCTAGCCTCTTAGATCGTGTCAATATCTGCGCGAAGGCTGTCGATCGCACCCTGAAGAGTCGACACATCCATTGGAGGGGCTGACGGGCTAGCACCCTCAACTCAAAGGCGTCCAAGCGCTGGTGAACCTCAGCGATCTTCCGCTCTGTAAACTGGACCATTTTCCGCTCTAGGCGCTCTTCTAACTCAGTAATAGACTTCTGCATCCATGGCGGGATATGATGCAGAAGTGTAGCCATTTGCGCCTCTAATTTTTGACCCTAGCAAGCGGGACCAGCGCCGGTAGAGTGGCTGTGCGAGAGGAACTCGGGGCAGTGCTACTACCGGGATAGACTCGACCGGGGTAGTGTAAGTGGACGCTGCCTGTGTAGCTCTGCGGGCCTGGGCTTCCGTATCAGCAAGATCATCAGCAAGTGGGGGCAGCTCTGGACGGGGCCCTCTGCGTGGAGCCAACTCATTGGCCTCATCTCTGATGAGGCCGATGTCAACAGTGTCCTGCGGAGAGAAAAGATCATGCACATGAAAGGGTAAGTAGTAGTGACCTTGAAAGCCCTCTCGTGCATGACTGCCTGTAGAAGCCACGCGAAATCCACCTCGAACCCAACAATATTCGCCGCCATCAACACTGCTCGATCCCATGTAATGATATTATCAGCGGCTGTGGGGGAAAGGCAGTGGCGGACAATCAGCCCCAAGAACTTCGCCGTGAAAGTGAGGTTGGCCTTCTTGATGGCCCCCTTTGGCTCAGTCACCCAGTCGGCACCCTCTCCATCTACTGACAAGTGCAGCGCCATCCACCTCTTGGTGGTCTCTCTTAGCGATGGCTTGCGCAGGAACTGACCATCTTTAACAATCTGCCAGCGGTAGTTAAACTCGGCAGTGAGAGGGGTCCGAGTGGCATCAATACCCTCGCCGTATAGAAACCGGAGGATGGAAGATAGGGAAATGTCAACCTGCACGCCCCGTACTCGAACCTGCTCCAGTGGGGCCTTTTTGGCGGGGGCAGCCCGCCTATCTATCAGTGATCGGAGAGTCGCTACGTGGGATGCGTAGAACTCTCGGACCATTTCTTCACTATAACGGCCCAGCGGACGTGCTGTCCACTCCAGGTGATGCCTGGTGAAGAGATTGTGGATCTCAGGCATCGTCGGGAGACTCTCTGTAAGGACCCGCCGCTCCAAGGTGAGTGTTCGAGTCATCACTCCTTTATTAGCCAGGAACTTGGCGTCGGAGTAGACTTGAAATTGCCCGTCGACACACCACCGGTTGGGCTGGTCAGTGGCTGGGGTGGGGGCCTGAGCTGGTGAACCTTATGTGGATTCCGAACTGTCAGCCTCCTCAGACGAGGGCGACGCTGCAGCAGTGGCGGGTGCGGGAACGTTAGCAGAGCCGGAGGCTTCCTCCGACCAGGATACTCCTATCGAGCCAGACGCTCCTTCTTCATTTGTGGCTGACCCAGGGGGTCTGCCGGTCAGTGTGCGCTCCTCATCAGACTAGGAGGCAGGGACTACGCCGGACGCCACCTTATTGGGTGAGGCTCTGGAGCACGTGCAGCACGGAAGGGGTGGAAGTGCCTGGGGTCACGTACTCGGGGTCACGCTCATCATCAGAGCCAATGACCATGCGGGCAGACGGGGCGACAGATTTCGATCGCCCGCGTGCATAGATTCAATCTTGCTTGGGTGCCATAGTAGATAGTACCTGAAAAGGATCAATATTAGTGCGAGAAGTGGAAAACAAGACAAGCAAAACCACACAAAAAAATTAAAACAGTATGTCATTTCTATGGTCACAGTGACACACGACGGGCCTGGTGACGGCTCGTCGTGACTATGACGGACCGTCATGGGGTCCGTCGTGTCTTACTTAGATTATGTATATATGGAGAACCCTGAAGGAGAGTCTCTGACTAGTATGACGGTATGTGCAGGACGGACCGTCACAAGTAGGACGGTCTGTCGTAGGTGTCCGTCAGAGGACACTTAGAAAAAAAATGAGAGACCTTTAGGAGAGGGGTCTCTGACCATCATAACAGTCATGCAGGACGGACCGTCGTCGCTACGACGGTCCGTCACATGTTTCCGTTGAAGAACACTTAGAAAAAGTGAGAAACCCTTAGAAGAGGGGTCTCTGACCGTCATAACGGTCATGCAGGATGGGCCGCCGTGGGCACGACGGTCCGTCACATGTGTCCGTTAAAGGACACTTAGAAAAAGTGAGAGACCCTCAGAAAGAGGGTCTCTGACAACCAGAAAGGTTGTGCAGGACGGACCGTCGTGGGTATGACGGTACGTCACATGTGTCCGTTGAAGGACACTTGGAAAAAATGGACAGTGGGGTGTTAGGGCTTTTGGAACGGACCCTATGACGATCCGTCGTGGGTACGAGGGTTCGTCACCGGGGTCTCGTTATGTAGATCAGTGACAGAACTGGTGTACCCCATTCATCCCCTATGAACCCAAATCGAACTTGTAGTGTTATGGACCTACGTTTGTGTAACCCAACTACCTTGGAAACTAGTAATGCAAAAGCACCTATGTCTAGGGTTGTAAACATGGTAATTGCGAACATTTTTAACCTAGGTTAGACAGAATCTTATATAAAAGAAACGAACATATCACGAACAACTAAGCTAATACTAATTAATAAACAAAAATGCAAGATAAATGAGTATAAATTAGAGACACATACCTTAGAATTGGGGAAAAACAAGGACAAGTACTCAGTGACTAGGAAGACACCCACAGCAGGAACTCCGACTAGTATCACTATTAGGGCTTTGGATAATTGTGGGGGGGGGCAACGATCGGTTGATAGAGGGAGAGATTGTTGAAGTTTAAAAGAGAGGGAAATGGGAGGAATAATGAAGGAATGGGGTGAAATGAGGGGTTGGGGAGTTTAAATGGTGGAATTTTATAATAAAATCCAACCGGGTCGGGTCGGGTACGCCTCATTAACCACGCGACGGTTCCCCGATGACAGTCCGTCGCAGCTGTGACGACCCGTCGTTAATTCCGTCGTGTGTGCCCTAGTTTGAAAATAACAGAAAGACGTACCTGGTACGACGGAGGCATACGACGGTCCGTCGCAGGCGCAACGGTCCGTCGATGTATCCTTCAGTGACTGCTGCAGAGTAATTTTCTGCAGAATTTCCTGGTGATGTGCCTACAAATTTAAAAACCCATTAGTAGAAAAATGCTACCATTACTAAAAAGACTATAAGTATTGGGTTGCCTCCCAACAAGCGCCTGATTTAATGTCGCGGCAGGACTGGGGACACTTGATTACTCAGACTTCATCAAGATGGTATGCCTCTAGCACTTCATTCCCCGATGCTTTACGCCCAAAATAGAGTTTTATTCGATCTCTATTCATCTTAAACCACAATCCCTCCTTGGCTTTTAACTCAACTGCTCCATGTGGGAATACTTGGGTAATAAGGCAAGGGCTAGTCCATTTGGACTTAAGCTTTCCCGGAAGACAATGCGACCCAGAACTGTCTACAAGCACCAAATCCCCAACCCTAAACTCTTGTTTTTCACTTTTTTTTTCATTCTCCTTCTTCATCTTTTCTTTGTGGGATATGGCGGATACCGGTTGGAGCTCACCACTCTGCCTCATAGTCCTACACACGTTGAAGGTCGCTTCTTCATTGTTCAACCGAAATTTCATCTGCCCCTTCTCCATATCAACTAATGCTCTGCCTGTAGCAAGGAATGGCCTCCCAAGAATAATAGGCACTTCAAAATCGACTTCGCAATCAAGAATAACAAAATCAGCCGGAAAGATGAATGACTACACTTTTACTAGCACATCATGGTGTATCCCTATAGGCCTTTTCACTGTCCGATCAGCCATCAGTAGCCGCATCGCAGTGAGTTTTGGATCCCCCAAACCCAACTTCTTGTAAATTGTGAGGGGCATGAGATTTATGCTTGCCCCCAGATAACATAATGCTTTCGCAAAATGTAATGACCCAACTGTACAAGGAATAGTTAACGCACCCAGATCTTCTTTCTTTTATACGAGGGATCTTGTAGCAATAGAACTACAATGCTGCAGCCTATCATCATCCCCAAAAGTGACCGATCTTTTCTTGGTGACCAGATCTTTCATAAATTTTGCATAACCGGGCATTTGTTCTAGAGCTTCTACCAAAGGGACATTGATAGAAAGCTGCTTCAATATTGTTATGAAACGCCGGTATTTACCATCCTCGGTCTTTTTCACTAATCTCTGAGGGTGAGGTTGTGGTGGCCTAGGCATGGGAATCACCTTCATAGGTACTTCTGCATCTTTTCCATTACATTCCGTAGCTTCACCACTACCCTTTACCGTATTATCATTATCCTTTCTCACATTTTCCTCAGTAGACGGCATAGGTGGGTAAATGGTTTTCTTACCACCCCGAGTAGTGATTGCCAAACAGTGCGCATCATTCTTTTGATTTTGGACAGTGTTGCTAGGAAGAGTGCCCGGTTGCCGTGTGTTCACTGTCACAGATAATTGGGCCATTTGCAACTCGATCTGTTTAATCGATATTGCATGTGTATCAACTTTTTGCAGAATACTGGCTAAATCACACCTTAACTCTTTAATGTGCTCATCACTAACATCGAACCTCCTCATCATTTTGTGCAACATATCCTCAACTCGCGCCATACTATCTCCACCATCCCTAGGAGTAACTTCACGATTTTGAGGAAGGACATAGGCCCCATTCCTATCATTTGTGTTACCGTAGTTACCCCTGTTGAAGTTGTTGTCGCGGTTGTAGGTTCCATATCTGACATAATCACCCTCACGGTTATAGTTACCATAGTTTCGACTTTGGTTCCCTTGACCTTGGCGCCAATTATCCTGATTTGAGCCTTGGGCGCTTGGTCGGAAACCCCCCGTCTGCTCATTTACTGCATAAGTGTCCTCCGCATAATAGCATTCATCATTAGGAGGTGGTGGTTTAGCCAAGTATTTGACTGCATTTATCTTTTCTGCACCCCACAGTGACATGTGTTAGTACCAACCCAATCTCAGTTCTCATCTGAGCCATTTATTCACGAATCTCATCTGTGGCTGGATTGTGAGTGGACTGCATTGCGAAGGTGTTTCTCCTTGTATCAGACTTCCTAGTACTCCAAGCTTTATTATTCCGGGAGATTTTCTCTAATTTTTCGGCAATTTCAGCATAAGGACATTCCCCATAAGATCCACCTGCTATAGTGTCCAACACCGCTTTGTTAATATCATCATGTCCCCGATTGAAGTATTCCTTTAGTGATTCATCATCTGTACGGTGATTTGGAACACTTCTTAAGAATGAGGTGAATCTATCCCAAGAACTACTAACTGACTCTCCTGGTAGTGCAACAAAGTTATTCGCTCTGTCTTTGTGGTTTAGTTTCTTTGAGACCGGATAGTAGCGTGCTAAGAAGACATCCCTTGGTTGGTTCCAAGTGAAGATTGAGTTGTATGGGAGCTCAGTGAACCACATAGCAGCCTCTCCCGTCAGTGAGAGAGGAAACACTCTGAGACCTATTACATCTAAATCCAAATCTTGCCTCCCTACACAGCTTTTACACACTGCCCTTACCTTCGCTATATGGGCATGTGGATCCTTAAAGGGTAGCCCTGAAAACAAACCTCTGGCAGTGGACATTTGCATCAGGCTACTAGTTACCACAAAAGTGTGGCCTGTGGGTAGAGGAGGCAAAACCAGTGGCCCATCGGAGTCTACTATGTTATCATAGCCTCTTTAGTATGCTTGGGGCCGTGGAGCGGGATTTGGTCCCCTCTGTTGGTGTTCACCCGGAGCATCGGGTAACAACTGACCATGAACATCAACCGGAGCTGGGATGTTCTAGTTCGGATCATCATCATTTATTCCCAAGTTTCGATACATATTGCGCAGTGTACGCTCTAATTCGTGATCGTAGGGAAACAAGGGTTCTCTTCCTCTCCGTGTATTCGGCATACAAGGAGGATAACTCAAAAAAAATCAACAATAATAAAACAAAGTAAAATCAAGAAAATATCAACTAAACTATAGAAATAAGTTCAACTTAATCTAAAAGTTACTTTCCCCGGCAGCGGCGCCAAAATTTGATACGCTCAAACTTACTTCTCAAATTAGAAGTAAAGCAGTCGTATCAAGTAAATAACCCAACTAGTGAGGTTGGGATCGTTCCCACGAGGAAAATAGTCTAGACTTAACTTCAACCTGTTATTACTATTGTTTGGTCAATGACTTCCTTGGAAAGTAAAAACAATAAAAGGGGGGTTTCTATTTTAAATGAATGAAAATAACTAACGCAATTGAAAGAGACACTTAACAGTTTTGAATGTTGGATTTTAATCAATTAATCAAAGTAACTAGGGTTTACGTGTTTCCCACAGGTTCATAACTTGATAATTCTAACTATAACAATTCTTTTCTAGTATCTTGGTCCGGCTACGCGTGTTGCTATCCTAACCCTTATCTTTACCTCATATTAAGCATCGTATTCGATATTTGACTAAGTTATTACCTCATACCAATCAATACTAGACTATTAGATAGTATACACAAAATCTATGTTGATAATTCTTTTCCTATTATCTACCTCATTGGTCCGGCAAGTAGCATTAAGGCGAGTTCTAACGTTGGCCATCACTTAAAAAGACTTCTAAGCGAAAGAATTATTAATACATGCAAGACACCATTCTAGAATTGTTATTTTAGTTAGGTTTTATCTCATTATTTGCCTATGGTTCCCACAACCCTAGATATGGAGTTTAGTTAGTCATAGTCATAATCACAATATTCAAATATATTAAATAAGAATTCATGTACTTACTTCAATGAGAAAGAGTAAAATCCGAAAGTTTGCTTGATTAATCAACAAAACTCACTTGCAAGAATCTCAACGTAATAAATAATCTCACAAAAAGTCTAATGATAGTCATAAGTCTAACAATACAATGTTTACTAATACGGTGTCTAACAATCTAAGAGTCTAACCCCAAAAACGAGGTTTTTAGAACTATTTAAAGAAAATAAAAACCTAATTAAACAAGGACTCTATCTGCTGGAAATCTGCCAAAACGCGGCTAGGTCGACGGACCTCGCGACGGATCGTCGTGGTCACGACGGACCGTCATGGACTCCGTCGTCCCATACTTATGCAATTTCTTCTGCTGCTCTCTTCATTACCCTCGACGGCAAGTATGACGGACCGTCATTGGCACAATGGTCCGTCAAGGGTCTTCGTTCCAAAACACTTCAACTCTTGGAATATGGGTACTGGGATTACTTCTCTGAACTTCATGACGAACCTGCATCACGGACCGTCATAGACACGACGGACCGTCACATGCTTCGTAACCCCACACTTGGTCAGACTTCCCCATCTTCCTTCAGTAGCTGCACTACGCTGCCACCTACAGACCGTCAAAGCACGACGGACCGTCATAAGCTCCGTAGGTGGTCTCTTCTGCATTTCTTCGCTCAAAATCTTCGCATCCATCTTTGGACAGATTTCCTGCAAAACAAAGAGAAACTTATATAAAAATTAGCACAAAAAGGCTTTTGGACACACTAAACTTAAGGAAAAAGTATTAATAATACTGTGAAACCACGGTATATTACTTACACTTGTCCCAAGCATGGTACAAGTTCTCTCCACCTTTCTTCCTGAAACTCACTATATCAGTCCTCAATTTTGATGTTATACTTGATGAAAAAAACCTAATGAGGAACTTCTAAGCAAAATTGTTCTAGATGGTGATTAAATTCACAGGCTCTCAATTCAATCATATTTTTTCTTTCCCAGAGGGAGAGAAAGGGAATAATGTGAGCCTCATGTAATATGTATTCACTATAGTTGGAGTGTAAGTTTGACAGACCTCGAAAAAGTTCTTAATGTGAACCGTAGATGTAATACCACATATAAAAACAAACCAATAATCAGCTTTTTAGAAATCTACAAGTGCAATCGATGGTCACTATCGACGGACCGTAGGCTAATCTACAACCCGTACTGTGCATCCGCCGTTTGAAACTGAAGCTCTCCTAAAACACAGCCTAGAAAACTCGACTAAGTGTATATCCACCGACAAACCTACGATTCATAAGTCAGACTACGGTCCTTGGTCTATGTCTGTGAATTGAGAATCAAGTTACCCAGCCACTAACATGAACTACAGATGACCAGCACGGACCTTTATTCTATCTACGGTCCGTAGCTCTGACCGAAGGTGACGTTAGCATTTAGTTAAGGGGAATTTGCTGATAGGGTCAACTTCAAATTATCATAGCTTTTAGCACAAAATTAATGAGGTGTTCCATGACCTATCATATGATATATAATTGAATTATCTTTTCATAGCCACCGAGTTTTCTAAAATTTGACTTGCGAGTAAAAATATATGCCCATTTTAATGAAGACGCGTCAAAGAGAGCGAAACAACGGACCGTAAATTGAACGATGGCCCATCAGTTCAGGTAGTCGATTGGTCCAACTGCAAAATTTTCAGGGTCTTTTGGTCTATTCCTAGTTCGTTTAACCCCTAAGGTACATCTTTTAGGCCCTAAATCAAGAGATTGTAGTCAATTTAAGCGTAGAAACATAAAAACAACTGACCTAAGTCAAAATCATAAAAAAACCTTGAAATTTAGAAGCAAGAAAGCAGAAAAAAGGTCAAAAACCCTAGTTCAAGAATGCAACAAGGTTCCATCAGTTCAAGCCCCGAAATTTAAAGATTTCTCTGTGGATTTCATCACAAGGTACGTGTAATTTTATGAGTGGGTTTCTTTCACCCGTTATATCCCTAGTTTTTAGTCAGTTTTTTTTATTCCCATATCTTGAATAGACATGGGGTTTCTAGAATTGTAGCAGATTACCATGAATTAGTTAGTTATAAATTACAAGTAAGAATACCATGTTATTACTCAGTTTATTTCATGAATTTCAGAACCCTAGCTATATATTTCTTTAGTTCTTGAATTCCACATGTTAGATTATATATTTCAGTTACTTCAGATATGCATGCCTTAGTAATAAATGCATGTTTATCAGATTAATTATTGCATTCTAAATTTGCATATTAATTTTTGAGCTATCAAGTATTTGCAGAAATCCAGTCATAATGTGCTAATCACTTAATTCATTGGGAGTAGCATAATACCGAGTTGGACTAGGGTTCAGCATACCCAAATAGTCCTAGAACTACTAGACAAGTAGGTTGTAAGTCCCCTTTTTTGGGCATCAGTTTAGTGATGATGCCAACATGCCTTTATACCTTTGTCACGACATATTGGGTCCTTTCGATGGAGAGTATACATCAGACTCTACATTTAACTCATGTGGTTTTATAATTGGTTATTAGTAGCTCCCACAGTTAAATTAGACTCTATTGCATTGACCATATTTACAGTTGAGTTAGTATTCAGTCTCAACATGTTATTAATTTTTTCATTGAATCCAGTTAGCTCATAATTCAGTATATCATGTTTAGTACATTATACTTGTTTTTTTGCTTGTTCAGTCATATTTTATTTCAATTTTTACTCTATCCTACATGTTCAGTACCTTTCAAGTACTGACGCATATGTGCACTACATCTTCTCGTGATGTAGGTTCCGTCTCTCAGCAACATCACGCTTAGAATGATTCTAGATCTCCAGTTCAGAAGAATAATTTTGAGTCCTCATTCTCTGAGGAAAATAGATATAAGTTCATTTTAGTATTTTAGTCTTTTATTTTATGTTTTTTCAAGAATCGGATGGGGCCTGTACCAGCCTTTTTAGTCAGTTAGAGGTTATTTTAAAACATATTTAGTTTCAGCTTAGTATTGAGTTGTTAACTTTTTTTTATTAAACTTATTAGATTTCATATATCTAAATTTTAGCATATGAGTATTCCCCATCATTTCATCCTTATTATGATTTAGCTTCCTCAATAGTTTATTATATTTAGTATGGTCATGATCATATGGTAGGGTTAGCTTGGGATCACTTATGGTCCTAGGTCTCGTGTCCGCGTCTTGGGGGTAGCTCGGGGTGTGGCAAACTTGGCATCAGAGTCTTAGGCTTAGGTTTCCAAGGATGCTGAAAAGCCGCACTAAGTATACTCCTTTTCATGAAAGTAAAGTGCACCACATCTAAGTAGAGGGAGGGTATGAAGTGTTTTACGGAAAACTTCAGTTTCTTGTTATTCATATCTTGCGTATGGTATAATCTAATTCTATTCTAACTCAAAGTTCTACATTTCAAATCATGTCTCCTCATAGAGATAACTCTAGGGATGCAAACGCAGCTCCTAAAGTCCCAGATCAGGAAGTCTCCAATGTTGAGTTCAGGAATGTTATTTAAATTTTTGCTCAAAGTGTGTCTAACCAAAATAATAAGCGGGTTCAAGATCAGGTGAATGCAGATGGTGGATCAACAACATCTAGGGTCTGTAACTTTGTTAGGATGAATCCACATGAGCTCTTAGGATCACAGACTAGTGAGGATCCCCAAAATTTCTTAGATGAGATCAAGAATATCTTTGAGGCAATTCAGGCCACTGGAAATGATAAGGTTGAGTTAGTATCATACCATTTGAAAGATGTTGCTCATATCCGGTACACTCAGTGAAAGGACAAAAGAGGTACAGATGCAACTCCTATAACTTGGGATTACTTTAGTAAGACCTTTTTGGACACATTTTTCCGAAGAGAGTTGAGAGAAGCAAAGACTCAAGAATTCATGAGCTTAAGGCAAGGAAACATGACGGTCCAAAAGTATGGGCTCAACTTTAACAAAGTCTCTAGGTATAATACTCACATGGTTGCTGACTCCAGGGATTAGATGAATAAGTTCTTGATAAAGTGTTAGATTTGGTGAAAACTAAGTGCAGAAATGTTATGTTGATGGGAGAAATAAAAATCTCTAGGCTCATGACTAATGCTCCGCAGGTTAAGGGTGATAATCTTATGGAACAACCTAATGAGAATAAGAAGACTAGGTCTAGGAACTATGACTACTTTCATAAGAAATCAGGTGGTTCAAATCGCTCACAAAGTCAACTGAAATTTACAAACCCAGCCCCTTCATCAGCTAGTTTTCCATCCTCCAAGAATAGGTATGATCAGAAGGGTAGAACAACAGTCTCAAAATCTCAAGGAATTTTTTTAGGAAACAAAACTCACCCCACTTGACCTAAGGGTGGTAAGAACCATCAAGGCGAGTGCCTCGCAGGAAAAGAAGGTCACTTAGGATGTGGTCAGTCTGATCATAAGTTAAGGAATTTTCCTTCTAGACAAGGTCAAGGAGGTGGTAATGGTAGAGCTCAATCTAAATCTTCAGAATCACAAGAAAGTCGCTCGACTCAGTAGGGTAACCCATCTGGTACAGGTGGCGTTCAGTGCCGGAACAGGTTGTATGCTCTTCAGGCTCGCCAAGATCAAGAAGGTTCTCATGATTTAGTCACTGGTACGTTATGAGTCTTTGACCTTGATGTTTATCCATTGTTAGATCAAAGGATACACTTTCCTTTGTAACTCTTTACATAGCAGTCCAATTTAGTGTCACTCCAGAAGCTCTTTCAAAATATTTCTTGGTCTCTACTCCAGTTTGTGACCTTGTTATAGAAATACGGGCATACAAAAATTTCCCTGTCACAGTATCTTAAAAAGTAACCTCAGGAGACTTCTAGAGTTAGAAATGGTAGACTTTGATATCATTCTAGGCATGGATTGGTTACATCCCTGTTATCCCTCAGTCGATGGTAGAACTACGATCCGTGGTTTGTGTCCATGGATTGAGATTTAAGTTACCCATCCTCTAACATGAACTATGGATGACCAGCACAAACCTTCATTCATTCTATGGTCCGTAGGTGTGATCGTAGGTGAGTTTAGCAGTTAGTCATAGGGAATGTGCTGATAGGGATAACTTCATATTGTTCTATCTTTTACTACAAAATGAATTAGATGCTATATGACCTATGATATGATGGATAATTGAATTATCTTTCCATATCCACCAAGTTTGCTAAAACCCGACCTCCGAGAAAAAAAAATATGCCCATTTTAGTGAAGGTCTGTCGAGTAGACCCAAATACAGACCCAAACGACAGACCGTCGATTGAACGATGGCCCGTCACTCCAAGTTGTCGATTGGTTAGCAACAACGATGGTCTTTTGTTCTTTTCCTTGTACGTTTAACCCCTAAGATACATCTTTTAAGCTCTAAATCATGAGACTTTAGTCAGTTTAAGCCTAGAAACATAACCAAAACTTACCTGAGTCAAAATCATAAATAAAAACTTAGAAAATTAGAAGCAAGAAAGCAGATTAAATTCAAGAACCCTAGTTCAAGAATGCAGCAAGGTTCCATTATTTCCAGCACTGAAATCTAAAGATTTATTTTTGGATTTCATCACCAGGTATGTGGGATTTCACTAGTGAGTTTCTATCACCCATTAGATCCCTAGTTTTCAATCAGTTTCTTGATTCCCATATCATGACTAGACTTAGGGTTTCTAGAACTTAAGCAGATTATCATGAATTAGTTAGGTATATGGTCAAAATCAGATTACCATGTTATTATTCAGGTTATTGCATGAATTCAAAGCTCTAGCTATGTATTTCTTTAGTTCTTGAATTACACATGGTAGGTCAAATATTTCAGTTATTTCATATATGCATGCCTCAGTTATTAATACATCATTATCAGATTAGTTAATACATTCTTAATTTCGATGTTCAATTTTGATCTTACAGTATTTATAGAATTCAGTCATAATATGTTAATCATTTAATTAATTGGGAGTAGCATAATACCGTGTCGGACTAGGTTTCAGCGCACCCAAACAGTCCAACAACTACTAGACAAGTAGGTCCTAAGTCCCCTCTGTGGGCATTGGTTTAGTGATCACTCAAGCATGTCTTTATACCTTTGACACGGTATATTGGGTCCTCTCGATGAGGCGTATACATCAAAATCCATTTTAGCTCATGTGGTTTTATTATCATTTATTAGTAGAACCCAGAGTTCAGTCAGACTCTATTGCATTGACCATATTTACAGTTCAGTTAGTATTTATTCTGAGCATGTTACAAATTTGGTCATTGCATTCAGTTAACTCAGAATTCAATATATCATGTTCAGAACATTATACTTGCTTTTGTGCTTGTTCAATCATGTTTTGTTTAAGCTTTACGCTAACCTACATTCTCACTATTATTCAAGTACTGACGCATATGTGCGCTACATCTTTTCATGATGTAGGTTCAGGCTCTCAGTATCTAGATCACGCTTAGACCGTTTCCCGATCTTCAATTCAGCAGAATCAATGGTGAGTCCTCATTCTCTGAGGAAAATAGTCATTAGTTCATTTCAGTTATTTAGTCCTTTAGTTTCAGTTTTTGCTAGACTTAGTTGGGGCCTGTCCCAACATTTCGAGTCAATTAGAGGCTATTTTCAGGCATAGTTAGTTTCATCTTAGTATTGACTTAATAACTTCTTTGTATTAAACACATCAGTTTTAATATATATCAGTTTTAGCGTATGGTATTCCCCATCTTTTCATCTTTATTATGATTTAAATTCTGCATTATTTTATTATTTTATTATGCTCATGATTATGTCAGCAGGGTTAGCTTGGGTTCATTTGTGCTCCTATGTCCCTTGTCTGCGTCTCAGAGGTAGCTCGGGGCATGACTGTAGGATCGTCATTTGAAAGACCAGTAAACTGCCCATTTGTGTACAGATTTGCACGATACTCTTCTTCAGCTCAAATCTCCCATAGGATTCAGGTATCTGAATGCACCAAGTCACATTGGTGGGGCGTGGGATTTCCAAATCTCTTACTTTCATTTCAGCAGCCATTGTTTTAGGTTCTTATAATTTTTCCTCTGTTTTGTGAAAGGAGATGGTAGTTCACCAATAACCAGAGGAATTGGATATTCAGCTTTCCTCCATCTTCTGTGTAGGAATATTTCAGGTTTTGAGATAGGCGACAACAATTCTTGATCCTGGTCTATTATGTAGTTTTCACACAGCCTGCAATAATGAAATGCTAAAATAAAGATGTCAACACATTCTTGTTATTTCAGAATTAAAAAAATCAAATATTTTCTAATTCTAAAGTCTACGGGAGTAGAGCAAAAAACTTGTTGCGTCCAAATCGCACATGGAAATACAAGTGGTCATACAAGTAATAAAGTAGCTCTTTTTAAGAGTCGGGTATCGTACCCATAGGGACTCACGTTAAAAACTAGAAATTCTTATTATTTTTAGTTCAACAAAAATGCAGTTCCAGTTTTGAGAGTTCTCTATTTTCTATTTGTAAATTAAAAACAAATATTATAAATACGATTAAATGTCAAGGTTTACAAAATATGTTTTCAGAAAGATATAGGGCTGCAACATTTATCAGGAATCATGTACTCACTCTCATTTAGTAAGGGTAATTACTAAATGTCGAATCAATGAATCGCAAGGTTTGATGTATGATAATGGTCTCCCAACCTCTAATCGCCTATGATAATTAACACCCTAACAACATCATTAAGTGGGGATAGACTGATTAATTACCGAGCATTAAGTTATTTGCCTTTATAGTGACCCAAACGAGGTTTCTAGTTATATCCATATCCTAGAAATGAATGAACCTTAGGTATTTAGAGTTCAACAAGATCCATATGTCCACGTTCTATACTCTTATTCCTCTCTCATGTTCAATTCGGACAATGGATTTATTTCTATGGTGATAAAACATGAAAAACATAAGTAAGAACATAGGAGAGATTCATATGATAGTCAAACTAAACCCAATAGTAAACTCAAGAGATCACATTGAAAGGAAAAGAGATTGAGAAACAACCCTAAACCTTCAGAAAAACGTCTCCAAAGTCGTCATTTTTAAAAATCCAGAAAAAAGAATACTCCCTAAAAAAACAAAACCTTAGTTATATTAAAAGTCGAGACAGCCAAAACTTGGCCTAAGGCGTGCCATGCCTTGAGAATTCCGAGTCCATTCAAATTTTCCTTCTGTACAACGTGTGATTATCACAACGTGTTCTGCCTCATGATTTCTTTCTTGCCCACAACTAGGCATCTCATCCGCGACGCGCGAGCTACACGAGGTGTTCTGCCTCATATTTAAATTTTTTTACCATGATTCTACTCCCTCTCCGCGACGCGTGAGCCACCCGCAAATGTCTTTGTGCATTTTACTCAAATTCTTCCTTGCTCTCTTTTGACTCAAACCTTAAGAATGCTTCCTTTCTCCATTTTTGTGCTCGTTTCACCCATGAAGCTCACCTACACAACTAATTATGTTGGTTACCTCATAAATAAACAAACGACTCGATAAGACTCTTAAATACATAAAGATTGAATTCATACTAAACGTAAATATGGGCATTAGTAGAATTCTAGGAATATAAATATGCCTAATATCAACAATAAAATGTGTATATAAAATAAAATTACTTATGTTGGAGTTTCTCTAATCGACAACCATAACATAAGAGCTATTGTGATGATAAAACATTTTGCCTCAAGCTTCTAGGATCGTGAAATAAATAGAAATGAGTATAGACATGTAATACTAAGTAAATCCACTAGTCTGTGCTAAAAAGATCTGACGGAATCATCTAAAAAGTATGACCCTTTTTTACCCATTGTGGATACATGGTTTATGGCAGCTCGGAGTTTTCTCAACTCTCCCCCATATCGGTGCTCAATACTACTCAAAAATATAATAGGTTTTTATATTTAAAAACATATCTTGTTTCAGCGGTTTCGGATAATTGCTCAAAAACATAGCTCAAAGGCCAACTTGAAAGTCAAAGTTTTCTCTATTGCTTTTATTAAGAAAGTGATTACTCTTTTCTGAAAAGTAGCTCAAATGCTCTTTCGAAATCTCAGCTTTCGTGAAACTTTTTATACTCTTGGAAATAGTTAGTCCCCATATATTTACTTGAAGAAACAAATTTCAAACTTTACTATTTCACTCTTTTACTCATCTATCTTCAAATCTTAGAAAAAAGTTAAAAGCATTTGAGAAATACTTATGGATTCAAGGTTGTAATTCCTATTTCTAGATGATTTTCATAAGTCATTTATAGTAGTTAGAATCAATAGGAAGTGTTAATACACTCTAGAAAAGATTGAATGGACTGAATGACAAAAATTATGTGAAAAATGCCTATCCGGGAGCGTTCAGGGCAGGCCGCGCCAGGCCCCACTTTTATGAAGCTCCATTTGAGAACACTACACGCGCGCTAACCCAAACCCTTTAGCGCAGATGGGGCGTGCCACACCTGTCCCTCCCCAAGTTTGTCTAATGAATATTTTGACTCGTTTTCTAATCCTCAATAATTCTAAATCGATTTTGTTGTCACAATACATTCTTAGATTCAGAAACCAAAAGTATGTACAGTAGAAACTAACTCAAAACTACTCTTAAAGTTGCTAAAACGCCTTAAAGAAAACCCATCAATCATATGTAAGTTGAAAAATGAAAAATAATTCATGAAGACAACTCTTGAACTTCAATGTCTAACTCTTTTAGTATGAAAATCGTTGAATTAAACATAATCGACGCGTAGGTGAATGGACCCAATGCTATGTGATCTCATATACCTTGTAGGGATCACCCCCTTGACGAAATCCACAAGAAATTCGTGAAGATCTTCACGATTCTTCCTTTCTTTCTCCCTTTCTCTCTTTTTTTCTATTTTCTCAAAGCCCTAGAGTAAAATGAACTTTTCTGATCTGACTAAAATCTTTTTTTTTGTACCAATTGAACTACTAGAAATGAATTCATTAAGTCGGGTAAGGAAAAGAGTAAACTATCTTTGCAAAATACACATTGGACTCTCCTTAGCCCAAAACCCAACTTCCAAAGGGCATAGCTCACTCATAAGAACTCAAAATCATGTAAAGTCGAAAGTGTTGGAAAGATTATTTCAATAGATTTCCAACCACGTCTGGAATTACACCTAACTCATCTTGAGATAGAAGTTATTGCTTTTTGATGTTTTCGAAAATCTCAATTTATTCTAACTTTAATTTTTTTTCCAGATTTTTCACTCTTTCAAGGAATAAATATTTCCAATTCTAAGCTTATTCCTAGTTATTTCAAATTGCGAGGTGTTACACACTAGGTAAGACATGCATCTATGTACTTGACATAAAATTTAATTGCAATGCATATATTTGTTATTTGTGAACTTCTGAGTGTGCCATTCTATGAAACGTTTGATTGGTGAACATGATCTTGTCTATTGATATCTGAATTTGTCAAACTGTTGTTGTTGAGTTATGCGTTAAATTATTTGTGAATTATTAGTTTGAACTAATTTTATACAGATTGTAAGTGTGGAGGTTCAGCTACGATTGTAGGAGTACCCGTATTTTATATTCATAACTTGTGTTTAGTAGTTCTGTTGTAGAGTTTTGATTGCTTTTATGTTACATACCTGTGAATATAAGTTTGGTTCTAAGGAGATCAATCATAATATAAAATTAACTTTTTTGACATTTTCAACACTTAATTCGAGTGGTAACATAATTTCATTATCATTTAGAGAATGTGAGAAAAAGAGTCAATATCTTAGAGGATCATTGAACTATAAAAAATTATTTAGTCATTAAATTTTGTTTTATATAAATAAATTTCCCAACTTAACTTTTTTATCTTTAAAAATCACTCATCTACATTAATCATTAAAATAATTTTTTTATGACAAAGTAAATTATTTTATATTCCACTTAAATATGGACCCCACAAATAAATATAGTTTAAAATTTTGCATCATCATAATTCTTCTTTTTTTCTTCTTAATTTACCATTAAAACTATTTGAAATGAGGAATAAATTATTTTATATAACATATAAATTCAACTATACATCTATATATTTTTTATAATATGTTCAATATCAGTGCACATATTGGTAAATAATCAATTTCAATTCCATCATCAAAATGTATCTGAATTTTGAACAATATTGTCCATTATTCAGTCCATATATTGAGGATGCAATTTTACATTCTAGAATTAAAAACCGATAAAAATCTGGAATCATGAAAGGTAACCTGCAAATTTTGCTTCATGTTTATCGACCGAGTCTCAAAACATGCACCACTAGTCTTAGGGATTAGCCCAAAAAAATCCTAAAAGATTTTTTTTTACTATAAATCACTGTATGAGATAGCATTTTTGGTGATTACTTTGAGTATTTAAAGTTAAAAACAATGTTTACGCATGCACTGATTGGAACAGATAATATGGACTAACAACTACAATAATTATAATGGAGAATGACTTCTGCCCAATAGTGACAGAAGTTATCTTTCATAAAAAATATTCCTGTTTTTTCTACAATTATATTCAAGACTTTAACTTTAACAAAAACTACAAGGCATAATATTCTTCAACCTAAAAGATTGGATACACACAGCTAATGTAAAGTTATTTATTAATCCTTCAATTGTACAACCACATACAGTTTGTTACACTTATGTCTTACATAAACATAAATTCAATGCCATTTCTATATTACACGAGGTGAATCTAGTTAACCGTAAAACCTAATGAACTGTTACTTTAATCACAGCTAGTTCTTACATTTCCTATAACAATCACTACCAACAAAGTACAAGACACAAATTAAAAAGTTTAAGAGAAACTAGTGCTCAAATAAAAGAAACTTCAGAAGAAAGAAAACAAAGATTAAGAAAATGAACCATCACTTGGGAGAGGGGATTTATGACAACGAGTTTACATTGTTGCACAACGATATTTTAGATCTGACAAATCTGCCTATAGAGGATTTACTTTTGTGAGTCGAACTAGCTCTAGAACAACGTTGTAGGACTAGTCAAGGCCAGTTGTAATTGATTTGATATATTGTTTGGAGGTTGGTCGGAATTTCGATTGGCGAAGTCTACAATGCAAAATCAATTACAACTGGCCTTGACCAGTCCTGCGAAGTTGTTCTCGAGCATGTTCGACTCGTAAAAGAAATCTTAAATAATAAGATTTATCAGCTCCAAATATCGTTATACAACAATGTAACAAAACTGGCACTAATCCTCTCTCTCAAGGGAGGGTTTGTTTTCTTTGTTTTTTTTTCTGCTGCTTCTCTTATTTGAGTACTTGTAATTTCTCTTAAATTCATAATTTATGTCTTGTACTTTGTTGATAGTGATTGTTTTAGGAAATGTTGAAACTATCATCAGTTAAGTGGACGGTTAATTAGATTTATAGTTAACTAGATTCACCTTTTACAGAATAGAAATGGTAATAAATTTCGTGGCTTAAAAGAAAAGGTCAAAAAATAGATATCTACTCATTTAGTGACAAACGCTTCTTTAAAAAAAGCTTTTTTTTAAAATAAAGAATAGGGGCATAGAAAATTTGTTCTTTCTTTTTCTGAATACATTATCAAGTTTAAAAAAACATAATAAAGTAGTGTGTTTAAAGTGGTGCAAAAAGAAGTGTTTAAAAAAAAGGGTTTGCCGAATAAACTTTATAAATGCTAAAGAGACAAATAAAGATTTGTTTCTAACTAAAGGTACCGAACACAAACATCTATATTAAGTTAGTTCATATGAAACAAGAAATTAACATATATCCTTACCACATAAGAAATTAAAACAAATAAATGCTAAATGTTGATAAGTATAAATTACCCCAATGAATTTTTCTTGCTATGTGGATAGTCTAGGATGTCGACTTTATCAGGTATGATGGTGTCGAGTCCATGAAACTCTAATTTTGCGAGTGTCCTTAAATGAGACTCCATTTTCCCCCCAATAATGTTCATGCAAATAATGAGAGGATAAAGAGATTTGTACGAGTAAACTTTAATCAAGTATTGAATAAACCAAACATGGAACTAATAAAAAATCACACAACAAAGAGACTATTTCAAATGAAAAATATGCAAGCACGAGAAACATTGAACCAAACTATACATGCCCTTTAGGCACTATATAGTTACTAACATCAACATGTTTAAAGTACAACATAAATATTTTTCAAACCATGATCAGTTGACTTGATTTTTTAAAATGGATTACACTTAGTATTTAGAATTAAAAATTAATAAAAATAAACTCATTTAACTCTTCTTACAGAATAGAAGAAAGGCTTCGGCAAGCAATAAAATAAAGCTTAAACTAAAGTTTATATGTTAATATAGTAGATATAGAGTAGATTGTGGGCAGTGAGCATAGTTATTTATTCCCGGAAAACCAATGAGCAAACACTGAGCAAACCATTCTTTAAGCATGTGACTACTAAAGTGAAGAGAATATAACTTCTAATTTGTATGAGTCTCGAGCAAATCCAAATTTTTAAACATCATTTATATAATAAGTAGGCAGAACTTAAACAATTCATGATACATGACCTTCTCAAAAAAAAGACAGAAACAGAGAAACATTGAAGGCAAATATCTCCAGTTGCGGTGCAGCAAACAGGATGTTTCGATCACAAGTCTACACTTGAACAAAGATGAGTCTAAACAGACTCAAATCTAAAATCACGATGTAGGTTTAAATGGAGTGAAAGATGAAATCTCTTAGAGAAAATATTAATGCTTTAGAGAGTATGAGACTGAATGCGAGTATATATAGGCGATTTAGAGCTAGTGTTGTGTTTTGGACGGGATTTTTAAATTTCAGATTTTTGAACTTGGTCAAGATAACCATTCAAACATGAATAACGTGAGTAGTTGAACATAGCAGCCTTCACGTGATTGATATACAAATGTCACAAAAATGGAATGGAAAGTCTGTCCATAGTTGGTGAAAGCTTGTTGCCTTCTTGAAAATTGCAGAATGAGAGAGACAGGGGGGCTTCCTGCCCTACCTTCTGAATCTGATGGAAGTTGGGCCGAAAATTAAGTCATGTTTGGTCTTTGCTTTGGGCTGCAGCGTTTTAGAATGCTTTGGGGAGACTTGGCAGCCCAATTGGCTGAAATATTTGGTTTTGTTGCTTCTTTATATTAATTATTTTGAGCTTCTAACACAATATATATGTGGTATGTAAAAAACAAAATACTAATATTATATTTTCGCTGATGATTTAGAAATATACTAATAACTTATAACTAATTTAATATGCTAGAAACTTTAGATAAGATGACGACAATCGATCTTTAAGAAAATAAGGTATAAAAATTGATATTAGTAATTTTTATAATTAAAATAATAATTTAGAAGATAAATAATTGTAGAAGTAAAAGTGTTACGAAAAAAGATAACTTTATATATTATTAATTTAGATGCTTGAAAATAATGAATTAGAAAAAAGGAGGGTCAAAATTGGGTGTCAAAAGCTTGTCCCTTGTAGACCAGAGACGATGTAAGAGATTTTGGGCAAAGAAGTTGACATAGAATCCATTTTTGTCCCGACTAACAAATAGAACCTTAGGAGAGTATTAGACAATATGAGAATTGAATAATTAAACAGGTAAAGGATTTTGAGAACAAGGTAGACACAAGCTTACAAATGTTATCCCAGCGTTGAATTACGTTGTCAGTGATATTGTTATGGAGGAGAGTATCTGAGAGTAGAGTCGAGCATAGTTTGAGGCAAACCTTTGATCTTTGTCTAAAGCTAAAATTTCACAACAAATTTCTACAGTTCACTACTTAGATAAAGTTTCACGTTGCATTGTGTCTCTTGTTGCTGCATGTGGATAGTGCTGCCAAATCACGATACTGTTAGGAAATAATATAAAACTAGAAATATGAACAAATATCTAATGACAAATGTAGTATGGAAAATGTTTACTTTATAAATAAAGCTCTAGATAAAATTAATCAAACATTTGTATTTCCTTTAAACTTAAGCAACTATATTGTATTGCAAGTCTCATAGTAACGGACACATACATGTGTAACTTGGTTTTTTCAAGAAATTTGAAATGCTTTCACTGAATAATAAAAATAACTAGGCCATTACATAATATCTCCTTAGAGACTAATAAGCTTTTCAACAAATTTAAAATATAATACGCATTGCTCATATGTATAAAATAAATGATTAATGCATTTGGAGATGTCTCATTAGAGACAAATAAGGTTTTCAAAGAATTCAAAATATAGCATGAAGTTCATAAGCATATTTTGAAAATGAATAAATAATTAGAGCATTGAAAGATGTCACTTGAGAGACAAATGAGATTAAAATATCTTATTTGAGGGAAAACTAACCCAATATGTCCTATGTTGAAGGTGGATGAACCCGATTTCTTATATTTTAGGGTGAAGGAACCCAAAGAATCCTATTTTGGGGTGGAATTACCCAATGTACCCTATTAGAGGATGGAAAAACATGATGTCTCATTTAGGTGGATGAACCCATATCGTATTAGAGAATGGAAGAATCCGATATATCCTATTTGAGGGCGGAAAAAGCTTACATATCCTATTAGAGGGTGGAAGAACCCGATGTATCCTATTACAGGGTTGAAGAACCCTCCTATGAGAGGGTTGAAGACTCAATATATCCGATTAGAGTGGTGAAGAACCCAATATATCTTATTTGAGGGTGAAATATTCCAATATGTATGATATTATTATAGGGTGGAAGAACCCGATGTATCCTATTTGAAGGTGGAAGAACTTGACATAGCCTATTAGATGGTGGAAGAACTCGATGTATCCTATTTGAGGGTGGAAGAACCCAATGTATTCTATTTGAGTGTGGAAGAACACAATATATCTGATTTTAGGGTGGACTAACCCAATATATGATGTGAACTTACAAATATGAACTTTGGTGCAATCCAATAAGCTTGGTTCGATTTCTTTACAGTAATCATAACCTAGTATGAAGAGCGTGTTTTAGTGCCTTTGTTATATTGATCATTTGAAAGGTGGTGTCTTGTGCAATACTTTGCAATAGTGCATATGATGTCCATAAGATAAGAGCTTCAACTCCAATGAAAATTTGTTGCTTGTAAATTCAGCCCTCAATGAAAAGTTATGAAAATAAAATTTGATTCTTGTTGATGTTGCGCCATGTGAATCTTTCAAATTTGACTTGATGTTGAGCTTTGTGGGGATATCGTTCATTAATAACTAAAAATCAACCTCTACATCACTCTTATAAAATTTGTTAGTATACAAGAAAATGGTTGCCTTGCATTGAACCACAAAGCTTTGGCTTTGAATCAACATTTCTTGTTGTACCGGCATTGAAGAAATTTGATGGTGAATATGGCTTGGGACCTCAACTTCTGCCCTTTTTCAAACCTCTATAGGTCATGTTCAAGTTGTCCCACCAGTCTTTGCTCATAGGGTAGAAGAAATTTTATTATATTGAGACCAAACCTAAACTAAGTGCCTATGTATCCTGCTTTCAACAAGAATCAGGTCACACGTAGTTCATTACAAAAGGTTAGAAATGATTGCAAAAGGGTAGATATTTCTTAAAAAGGAGAAGTTATAGATATAATGTCTTTGTTATTCTTCTTGACTCTTCACACGCTTTCTCTTCAAATGCTTTCGTGTCAATTTCAATGCATCACCCTTAACAACAATGTGCTTGTGTTTGTGATATTGCCATTGGTGGTTAGGCTCTCATTGTATTTTATCTTTCCACTATAATCATGCATTCAATCTTGAAATTTAGTGCATGACAATCTTCAATGTCATGTCCTTGAATGTGTTGAGTGTTAAGCACAACTCTTGGATAGATTATAGTGTTTAGGCATATACTCATGAATGAACCCATCTCTTGATTGTAGAAGCCCATTTGCTCTCAATCTCTCGAATATATTTGCATATCTCTCATCCAAAGGAGTGAAGGAGAAATATTTCACCTTCTTCTCCAGTTGTGGTCTAGATTGATCATCGTGCAACTTTTGTTTGCATGGATGTTGGAGATGCAGATGCAAATGTTGGAAAATGTACGATATTGCAAAAAATCATCATTTGGACGGTACTGCGGTTGTTGCATAGCCATGAAATTAGACTTTTTTTCTCTCATTTTGCTTTGCAAATTTACTTATACCTTCGGTTGGAAGGGTTAGTTGACAACTTGTGCTGTTGAGTTGCATACAGTTCTTCCTCCTTGAATACCATTTTCAATATCTTTGCCAACCTTTATCAAATCATAGAAGGTGTGTGCAGAAGTTCTAAGCAACTTTTCATAATATAGCCCTTCTTGAACATGGATAAGGTTGAGATCAACTCCTCTTCAAAAAATGAAGGATGAATCATATAAGCTTCTAACCTCCATCATATGCCATATTCTTTAAAAGATTCATGCAATATTTACTTCACTTTGAGAAAATAAGTTATATGCAGATCATATCAACTTTGAACTCATATAGCCTTACAAAGTCGCGACCATATCTTCCAATGTATGCCATTTGCTAAAGTCTTGCTCATTGTACCAGGCATGTGTTAATCCTGATAAACTTTGAATGAATAATCTCATTCGTATGTCTTCAACATGTCCATTACCAACCAATATGCTGCAATAGTTATTTAAGTGAGCAATGGGATCTCCTTTCCCAGATCCCATTGAAAGAATTGAACTTAGGAATTGTGTGTCCTGGCATAAGTTCAACATTTGGATGCACACATAAATTCCCATACTTCGAACTCTGATAAATTCTTGAGAACAACTCTTCATCAAATGCTTCTCTCATATTGTGAAGCTCTTTTACAATATCTTCATGATAAATTTGCTAAATGTCCTTCTCACATCTAGAATATGGAAGAGCGTATAATTTGTTGTGCTTTTTTTAATATAATATGGACGAGCAGATAATTTGTTGTGCTTTATTCATTGTAAGGAAATTTAATTGTGGGAGGATGAATATTTGGCATCACAATGACTTGAACATTATTGGGATTTATAGTGCATACTGATGGCATTCGTGGAGAGATTGTATATGTAGAAGCTGAGGGGGGAGATAAGGTTAGACAAATAGTGTGAGTTGAGCTGGAAGTTTTAGTTGATGTACGAAGAAGTTTAAAGGTTGTTTCCAGATTGATAAAATTGTTTACCAACCACATTATTCATAGATTCATCATTTTTTTCTTGCATGAATCCTATGCCATTGTTTAATGCTTTCAATTTGTTCGCCATTATAATTCTGTCCATAATGCAGAATCATAGTCAAAACAGTGTTCAATGCTAGGAAACCTCTAAAGAAGAAACAAAACTTAAAAAAATAATAAATTGTTAGGGTAGGGGAATACATGAAGTAAATGCAAGTACAATAAAACATAAGATAAAAGAAGATTATGCTTGATTTTGTTAAAATAAGAATTTAGGCCTGAGGAAAAGATTTAAGTCTATGAAGAGGGGACGGGAGTTAGATATAATCTTCTAGGATCTAATGCTTAAAATGAAAGAAAAGAAGATTTTGATTTGGAAAAAGTTTCATGTCGAGCATCGAATCTTGGCTGCAATTATATCCTTATCCTTTGCTAATTTCGGCATGCTTCCAAAAATTATCTCTCTTGCATGCCAAAATTATGCTCCAGCTTCATTCTTAAGAGGAGGATGTGTTAATATATGCATTAAAGTTCGTCAAAAATACAGAAACAAAACCAAGATGAAATAGATAGAAAAAACTTTTTAATCCGAGTCCATAGAAAGTGTTGTGTCTTCTTAAGAAATTTAATTCCCTCATGTACCCTAGGTTGCAGATTAATTTCCCACAAGATAAAATGGATTAACCTGTTAAACAAGTAGCGGTACATCAAACTTCAATGACATCAGGGAACATAAGAACAATAACAAGCCACACACAGACTCAGTTGATCGACACTTTGCTTATGAGAGAAAATGTACGTAGAGAAGAAATTTTTTTCTGTATTTCAAAAACGAAAAATGACTTCCTTTTTATAGCCATTTTCAGCAAGAATTGTGTCTGTTCAGACAAATTTGTTCTGACTCATTTTTTCCAGAAGGTTGTGTCTTTTTTAAAAAATAACAATTTTTTTGGAAAGATGTGTCTTTTGAAAAAATATATGATTTTTTGGAAATTAGATCGTTATTACTGCTGCGCGCGAATTTCAAAAAATTTCCATTACTCCAAAAATAATTCTGTTATTTAACTAACATTCTGAATTAATTTATATGAGAAAAGAAATTGATTAACAGGATTTATTCAATTAACAAAAATGATTAAATAAATTTTGTCCAAAATTTTTATCAATCAATCCAAATCCAAAGCTGAATCTAAATCCGAATCCGAGGCCGAGGGTGAGCGAGCAACGTCGGCGGCGCAAGGGAACACCTTCTTCTTAACCTTTTAAGAAGTATAGCAAGTGTTTCCTAATGTAGTTTTCATTTTCCATCCAAAATTTGTTCCCCCTCTTTTCCATTTTTCTCTTCTCATTTCCCATTCACACTTTGCTAAAATCCAACAATCCCCACATGATTGGGGAATGGCTATTGTTAAAACATATGCAGAAAAAACTTTTGTGTCTTGTAAGTAAGGGTTAATCTCATCTGTATAAGAAGATTTCCATTTAAACTTTTCGTAGTAAACATATATCGGATATACTCGGTCAATTGATAGATTTGATATCTTTGAACATCGAGCTTTGGTTTATACCTAGACAACATAAGTCACACAATCAACCTTTGAACTGTTCTTAGTTCTCATTGTTTTGTTTGTTTCATCCATGAACACATCTCGGTTAGTAAATTCTTAGAGAACTGGCCTTACGTGATTCTCCCTGAAGCATCTTACACTTCACACTCACATAGATGGTTTCTAAATGTGTTATCTCGTAGATACAATATTTGATATACCCTGTATCAAACTAAGAAATCATTAAAAAGTCCTTATGCCTTTATCCTGGTTACTGAACATTGTCTCATCATGACAGTGTACCATAAAATAATTTTTTACAATGTTGAACCGTCATGAATGACTTTTTTATCTCCTTGACCTAGGTCTTCGGATCTCCAGTCTTTTAGGTAGATTTACCACCACGATGACTTGTTCTCGGGCATAGTCCCCTTCCGTCGATGAAATCTCAACTCCCTCTCTAGTTAGTCCATTTTTAAGTGGATCCGACACATTGTCCTTTGACTTTACATAGTCAATTTTGATAATTCCACTATAGAGTAGTTGTCTAACAGAGTTATGTCTTCGTGTTATTTGACCAGACTTGTTGTTATACATAACACTTCCAGCCCTTCCTATTACATCTTGACTATCAAAGTGTATGCATATAAGGGTCATCGGTTTGGGCCAAAACGGAAAATCTTCTATGAAATTTTAGAGCTATTCAGCTTCATTGACTTGCCTTGTCTAAGGCTATGAATTCAGACTCCATTATAGAGCGAGTTATGTTTTTCTATGATTCCCAAGATATTGCTCTTCCACCAATAGTGAAAACATATCCACTGGTGGATTTTTTTAGTAGACCTAGTAATCCAATTTGCATCACTATATCCTTCAAGAACTTCTGGGTATTTGTTGTAATGCAAAGCATAATTTGAATGTCATCTAAGTATCCCAAAACTCTCTTCATTGCCAACCAATGATTTTGATTGGGATTCCTTGTGTATCGACTCAGTTTACTAATAGAGCTAGCTATATGTGGTCATGTACAATTCATGACATACATCAATCTTCCAACACTCTTGCATAGTCCAATTTAGACTGACTTTCACCTTTATTCTGTGCAAGATGAAAGTTCACGTCAATTGTGGTTTTTTCCCTTTTGAAATTTAAATACTTGAACTTTTCAAGTACCTTTTTGAATATAATAAGTTTGAGATAATGCTAGATTGTTAAGAGTTTTGAGAATCTTAATTCCCAATATCACATCAGCAACTCGTAGATCTTTCATATCAAACTTACTAGAGAGCATACACTTAGTATATTTTAATATACTACTAAAACAATGCTTAGCGATGGATATTCGCAACGAACAATATTTCGTCACTATATAATGACGGATTTGCGACAGAAGAACCATTTTGTTGCAAAATTAACAAATAATATTTTGATTAATAATATAAATAGCAACAGATTTACACCGGAATATATAATCCGTCACTAAATATTATAGCGAAAAAATTTGGCACCTAATTTTCTCTACGGATTGAGTAACAAAGTAGTGGTGACAAATTTAATTAATATTGGGCGACGGAATTAGTGACGAAAAAGATTGCTAAACTATCAAATATATTTTTTAATAAAATTTTATTATATAGTGATGAAAATATCCGTCAACATATTTTTTCTAAATATATATATTTATTTGAAAGCGACGAATTTTAGAATCCATCACTAATTCCGTTTCAAACTCCAATTTCAGATTTTCATTACGATAATTTAATCTCATCCGTCCATCATAATTAATCAAACTCCAAGAGTCAATCTCATTCGCGCTTCCGAATTTATCAATGGTACTAATTAAGAACCTTGATTTCCCATCTTATACAAAAGACCCAAATCCCTAATTTTCTTCATTCTCCTCCTCTCCTTTCAAAGTCCACCGCCCAACCCTTGTTCGCCTTCTTCTCCGTTCTTCTTTCTGGCCTTTGCAGCCTGGAGAACAAGCAGTCAACAACAATGGTGAGATCTGGAAGACGCGCGAAGAACACCAGCGAACCTCCTTCGCTAGCAGAAGCTCCAATCGGCGAGCAATTAGGTGACCATGTGGTCTCTGTTCGGCTACAGTAGCAACACAGTGATAGCGCCATCAATTGCCTCCTTCTCTGGCAAAAAGGACAGAAACTTTAGCTACACACAGCGAGCAGCGATGGTTAGCACCGGCTACATGCAGCTCCAGCAAGTGAGGGAGAACACAAAAACAATTTCAGTCATAGGAGCTCTATAAGAATTTTAGGTGAAGAAACTCTTTCCTTCAATGCTCTCTAAATAAAGCATTCTTATCATATCTTTTATTGAAACACTAAGAGCTTAAAAGAATAAAATGACAATAATTCTTATGTAATTTGGTTTTGTCTATTTCATGAAAGCTATATTAAAGCAATTGTTCAAAAACAAGTAATGTATGGCTTTCATGAGATGATGTTAGCTTAACTTGAATTTATTTAACTCAAGTCAGATTCCACCTCTTGACGTTTCTGAGAGATAGTAAGCAAACAAAATATGTGATTTTCGTGCTTTTTCCAAGTTAAACTTATAGATAGGTAGTATAAATCAACAAAAGCAATTCGAGTAGTCCAAAGGATATGTATGTTTGTACTGTACAATATGGTGGCGTTTCTCTTAGATCCATCAAAGACCAATGTGTTCATCTATTCATTGCCTTAATTCTGTTATTTCCTCAACTGTGTGTTAGCCATTTTATATTTCTCTCCTTTATGCCCCCTTCCCCCTTTTTCAATTCACATTGAAGCTGCTGCATTTTGGTATACAAAGATAAATTGTTAATCCAAGTGCGTCATTGAGTTGGCGCGCATGAAGTTTCCATTGGAGTCACACGGGTGACTCTATCTCAATTGGAGAATATCGCAGAAAACTTGTAAGTATATATTTCACAAATTATATAAGCACTATCTGTAGGTTGTCTAATATATACACCTGTATCTAAACACACATTACACAATAGATATTATTGTATCTAAAGGTGATTTATCTTTTGTATAGGCTAATGAAAAGGATCGAGATCCAACACCAAGCGAGTTACATTTGCACGTCCATACGCATGGTCATGATGAAAAATCTTTTGTTGATGAGCGCTCTCAAATTGTCCATGTAATTCCAAAACTTTGAAGCTATCCAAAAATATACATGTAATTCCTCATTAGAAGGGGATACTATCTCTCTAATTCTTGTTTGGTTTCTATTTTCTTAGCTTACTGTTTCAAGTTTTGTGAACCTGTTGTGAGCTTGGGATTTATCCATTTGTGTTTTGTTAACTCTAACTGATTTGTCTTTTTAAGATGGAATGTTTTAATCGCAGTTTGAGTCCTTCTGTTAATATATTAATCAAGTCTTTACCATGTAAACCCCTTTCTCAATCCTTTGTAGTATTCATGTTTTCATTTCTTTGTTTAATTTGCTCACTGCATACATTGATTTTTAACTTTGACTATCTTTTTTTTTTAGGAGCCAAATGTAATGAATTATTAGAAATCCGATTAACTTATCATGAGTAGTGGTTAAATAAATTTAGAATAGTGGCTTAAGCATAATTAATATTTGTAAATTTTACATTATTTAAGTCAGTGTACATTTGCTATTTTATTTTCTTCCTGCCTGGATGTTCATTGTTTCTTATTGAGGATTGATTTAGATGCAATATTGTTACTATACTTATTTTGGATTCTAATTTCTATTTTTTTGTTTATGTGAACTCATGTGGAGTCCAAATTGGACTCAAATATGTTTCCCTTCGAATTTCTAATGACCCGTAAAAGCTCAAGTCCTTCTCATTGAGTCAATCCTTGACTATCATTGGGAAGTAGGAAGAAAATTGCTCTATTGTATATTTTTAGTAAGGAGATTTTCAGCATATTAATTTCAGTTTCTACTATTCAGATGAGATGTGAATGTAATTATCAAGATAAGTCTGAAGAGGGAGAATTTCTCAAAAGAAGATTAAGAAAAAAAAGTAATACAAGAAGTTGATAGTCATTTATAATTTATATTCTCATTAAGTTCAGGCAAGAGGGTGATGCTGGTAACCATTAAGCAAAATCGAGAAAGGGAAACAAAAGAAAACATAACAAAACAATGTTACATGCATATGCTTTTGTGTAGTTTACGTTACGATGATATTCATTGGGAAATATCGTTGTTATGTTTCATTGTTTATGAATTTTTTCTAAAAGAGTTATAGTATAAAGTGTCTATTATAGAACACGGGAAAAAATTGGATTAGGTAGTTACTTTTTTCTTGAAATTTATATGAATTACATTTGTTTGGTCTTGAAACATTTGAAATCCATCAAAGATTTTCTGAACTTGAAGTGTCAATTACAGTGTGTTTCTTTATTTATTTTCTATCTAGCATTTTCACAACAAAAAAAGTTCAAAATTATCCTCATCATATTATAAATGACTCAAAAATAATTTTCTTTCCCCTTATGGAATCACTGAACAAGTTTTAGTAAGGTCAATATCTACTTTCTAAGTTATCTCCTCATGTGTTTGTTGGGGACTAATGTATAGTTGTAGGCTTATAGCATGTTTTCATGAGTACTGTGATATTGTATGTAATTATCATTTCACTGATTTTTAATCTAAGCTTAAATGTAATGTATATTAGCTAAAAAAGTATAGTACATTTAATTAATCTACAATGTTCATATGTTACTGCACTTTTTTTAAAATATAATTTTGTTACTAATCCTTAATGCTTTCTATTTATCTCTATTTACAGGAAAATATGAAAAAAATATTACTTGAAAAAACGTCTCAATATGATATTGATCAATGTGAAGCATACTACCAAAGTTGATGAACAAAAGTTCTCTTAGGAATAGTTGATAAATTGTTTTTGATGTTTTGCTCCAAAATATGTGATTAGGATTTTGCTACCTAAAGATTTTGAACTGTCTAATTATTTTATTATTATGAATGTTTGTTATTTTAGAGTTATTTTTAGTAAATATTATTAATTTATTTCAGTAATGTATACTTAAAATAAATAAATGAAATTATTTTACAAGAAATTTTTTAGCAACAAATTTATTGACGATCTGGTCATTGCTATAAAAAAATATTGGCAACGAATTAGCAATGAAATACTTTATTGGCAAATATGTCGGCTCAAACAATAGATTTTTCGTGACGGATTAGTGACAAAAATTTTATCGCAAATTTATTTGTAATGACGAAATTACATATGAAATAGCAACGAACTATATATGTATACCGACGGACCAGTCTGTCACTAACAAGTTTTGACGGATATCATTTATCTCTAATATGTCGCTAAATTTGTGACGGCCTCATTTTTTAATCGCTAGGAGATTACTAACGAGCGAAATAGCAACAACTAGTAATCCGTTGTAAATCCGGTTTAGCTACGAAATACCATAGATTAGTGACGAATTTCATTTGTCGCTAAATGCTATTTTTTTGTAGTGATTGGCAATGTCCTTGCTCACTATCAGCATGTCATCCACATATAGGCATACAAGGACTTCCTGATTCGGAGTATCTTTAATGTAATAACATATATCACATACATTGATATTAAATCCATTTGACAACATGGTTTGGTAAAACTTTGCATTACATTGTTTCGGTGCTTGTTTTAGTCCAAAAAATGACTTAATAAGTTCGCACACTTTCTTTTCTTTATTAGGAACTACAAAACCCTCAGGTTGTTCCATGTAAATTTCTTCTTCCAAATTTCCATTTAAGAAGACGGTTTTCACATCCACTTGATGGATTTCAAGATCGTACACTGCAGCTAAGTCAATTAACATCCGAATTGATGTAATCCTAGTCACTGGCGAGCATGTGTGAAAATAATCAAGACCTTCATTTTGCTTAAAGCCTTTGGCAACAAGTCTTGCTTTATATTTTTCAATAGTTCCATCATCTGTCAACTTCTTTTTGAAGATCCTTTTTGAACCTAAGGGTTTCTTCCCTCGAGGAAGATCAACCAACTCCCAAGTATGATTGTTTAGAATTGATTCAATCTCACTATTGACAGCCTCCTTCCAAGAGGTTGACTCGCTAGACAACATTGCTTCCTTGAATGTTTGAGGCTAACTTGCAAGAAGGAATGTTAAAAAAAATCAGATCCAAATGAAGTCGATGTCCTTTGACATTTACTATGCCTTGGAATCTCTTCATTGAATTCATTCTCTTTTGGTTCTTCTCGGCGCTGTTTAGACCCCCTACTAGATGACTCAAGTCTAGTTTTATAGGGATAGATATGTTAAAAAAATTCATCATTATCTGATGTCGTTACTGTATTATCATGAATATCCGGATGTTCGGACTTATGAACCAAAAATCGACATGCATTACTGTTCGTGGCATATCAATTGAATACACAATCCACAATCTAAGGCCCTATCTTCACCCTCGTATGTATAGGAACCTTGACATTGGCTAGATATCCCCACACTTTGAAATATTTCATGTTGCATTTTCTACCTTTCCATTGTTCATATGGAATTACATGTGTCTTCGTGTGAGGCACTCCATTGAGTATTCGAGTTGCTGTTAGATTAGCGTCCCCCCCATAAGTTTTGTAGTAAACCTGAACTTATAAGTAATAGATTCATCATTTCATTTAAATTTTGGTTTTTCTTTTCTACAATCCCAATAGACTAAGGAGTGTAAGGAACAGTAGTTTGATGGATTATTCCATTTTCCAAACATACTTGTGCAAATAAAGATTTATATTATCTGACTCTATCATTTCTGATCATTTTGATCTTTCTATCCAACTTATTTTCAATTTCAGTTTTATATTGCCTAAATACATATATTGCTTCATCCTTACCATTTAGCAAATAGACATAACAATATCTAGTGCAATCTTCAATAAAAGTTATGAAAATTTTTTTCCTACCAACGTGATGGTGTTGAATTCATGTCACAAATATCAGTGTGAATCAGTTCTAAGGGATTTGAATTCCTTTTAACATGTTTAGAAGGATGTTTAGAATACTTAGATTCAACGCAAATTCAACATTATTTCACTCAAATTTTTGCACAACATTTAAATTAATCTGTTTTCGCAAGGGTTTGTTATTAATGTGTCGCAAATGTTCATGTCTTAAATATTTAGACTGAAGCAAGTAAGAAGAAAGAGAATCTTTATTCGTATCAACTGCAATAACATTGAGTTTGAAAAGTCCATCACTAAGGTAATGTTTTCCTACATACATTTCATTCTTACTCACTACTACTTAATTAGAAACAAATACACATTTGAATCTATTCTTAGTCAGAATCGGAAGAGAAACTAAATTCTTATCCAATTTTGGAAAATACGAGACCATGTTCAATGTCACCATCATGCCTGATGTCATCTTTAATAGGACCTTGCAAGTTACTTCCACCTTTGCAACAAAAAAGTTTGCCATAAACAACTTCTCGTCTGTAGGTGCTGGAGTATATGATAAAATTAATTCTTTGTCGTCACAAACATGGCATGCAGCACCAGAATCTATCCACCATTCTCTTAGATTTCCAACCATGTTACATTCGGAAAGCATTGCGGAAAGATCATCTATTTCTCATTTGGATTCAACCAAGCTTGCCTCATCCTTCTTCTTCTTTTCCTTCTTGGGACCCGACATTCAATAGCCTTATGACTATATTTTCCATAATTGAAATAGCTTCCATTGAATTTCTTCTTAGGAGGATTGCTTTTTGGAGCAGATTTTTTCTTTCTTTTCTTTAATTTTGTAGGATCTTCTTAAAAAATATTTACTGCAGATATTGCTGAATTACCACGTTACCACTTTTCTGCAGCGTTGTTATCCTCTTCAATTATAAACTTTACTATGAGATCTTCAATAGTTATCTCCTTGCGTTTATGTTTCAAGTAATTTTTAAAAGTCCTTCCACAATTGAGGTAGCTTCTCAATTATGACAGCCACTTGAAAAGTATCATTCACAATCAATCCTATATTAAAGACTATGTGAGTATTAGAAATAAAGTTAATATTTCTAACATAAGCATTAAATAAATTTATACCTTCAGCAAGGAGATTATTAATTATGACCTGCAATTCTTCAACTTGAGTGATGACGGTTTTACTGTCTATCATCTTATAGTCCAAAAATTTTGCCACAATGAACTTCATTCCGACATCTGTTTTGTACTTCTTTTCTAAAGCGTCGCGTAGTTCTTTTGAGGTTTTGACATTACTGTACACATTGTACAGATCATCTTGCAGCCCACCCATAATATAATTTTTATATAAAAAATCTATGTGTGTCCATGCTTCTGTTACTAAAAATCGTTCTTCAGACAAAGTTTCATCTGACATAACAGGAACATTCTTATTAATGAACCTCTGCAGACTTAAGGTAGTGATATAAAAGAATATCTTCTACTGTCATCTCTTGAAGTCGAGTCCTGAAATATTTAAAAGTTTTTCAGTAAGTGCTAGGCAGAAGTTGAACGATAGAGTGCAACCGATGTTGTTGCAACACTTATTGTTATAGAACTCACCGTTCCAACATTTACTTCACTTGATTAGTCATTTTTCTGTCAAAAATGACTGATGATTTTAGTATGTGAAATACTAACACTAAATAATAAATCTTGACATAGATTATTTCTGATTTAACGATAAAGTTTTTATGGTCTTTTAATCGTTAATCGAATGAAATTTAAAAATTCAAATAGAGTAGAAAACCATAAAGATTTTTATCTCTAGAAACCTCAAATACAAAAACTATTAAATTTCTTAAGATTGTTACTACATGTATTAAGGTTAGTTTAAAATACAGAAATACAAACACGATGAAATAGGCAGAAAAACGTTTAAATCCGAGTCCACATAAAGTATTCTGTCTCCTTAAGAAATTTAATCCCCTCAATGTGCCCAAGGTTGCAGATTAATTTCTCCCAAGATAAAACTTATTAACCTGTAAAAGAAAAAAGCGGTACCTCAAACTTCAATAACTACAGTGAACGTAAGAACAATAACAAGACATACATAGACTCACTTGATCGACACTTTATTAATGAGAGAAAATGTATGAAGAGAAGAAATTTTTTTTAGTATTTGAAAAATGAAAAATGACTTCCTTTTTATAGCCATTTTAAGAAATAAATGTGTTTGGTCAAACAAATTTGTTCAGACACGTTTTTTCCAAAAAGTTGTGTCTTTTGGGAAAAATTAGAACTTTTCGGAATGATGTGTCTTTTGGGAAAAAATAATGACTTTTTAGAAATTCGATCGTTATTACCGTTGGGCGCGAATTTCAAATAAATTCTGTTGCCCCAAAAAATTAATTCTGTTATTTAACTATCATTTTGAATTAATTTATAAAAGAATAGAAATAGATTAACATGATTTATTTGATTGACAAAATTGAATAAATAAAATTTGTCTAAAAAATTTATCAATCTATCACATCATTTGTCAAATCTATTCCAATTCCGATTCTGATTCTGAAGTCGAAGTTGAATCCGAGGCCAAGGCCGAGCGAGCAAGTAACGATGGCGCAAGGGAGGACCTTCTTCTTAATCCTTTAAGAAGTACAGGAAGTATTTCCTAATACAAGGACAACAATTTCCTTTCTTCTACTAATATGGGTGAAATGAATATTTATTTGCACTTTGCAAATGACTTTTTATTTTTCCTCCAAAATTGGTTCTCCCACTTTTCCATTTTTCTATTCTCATTTCCCATTAACACTTTGCTAAAATCCAATAGGAGGAGTACTAAAATTTTATAATAAATCGATTGGGCCCTATATAGGCTGTCTGCGTATCAACCAAGGAAATCAGGTCGAACATAGTTCCAATTACATGCAAACAGATATATTAAAATTTCTATTCTAATATGACCAAGTCCATATGTTGGCGGCCTACGTATCCACCAAGGAAATAAGTTCAAGTGTAGGTGTAACATTTTGAAAATCCAAGACGTGTCTTAAAGCCTAACATAAGTTTCATAAGGTCTAGACACTGTTGTAAGGCCTATTTTAATGTTTACAAGTCATTTATGAAGTCTAGAAACCAAAAGGTTCTAAAACGTCCATGAAGTCCGGAAACTACTTCTAGGAGGTACTACCGTGCCTTATCCTATTTGAGTAGCTTTTAAGAGTCGTACAATGGTGAAAATTGGTGGAAAGATAGTTAATAGGTGTTTAATTTGATTTATAGTTGAAACGTCCGAGTACAACTCCCGAAATGCCAACCAAAGGCTCTGGAGGAGGACCACTGCAAGTGGAGTCAAACACTGCCTTGGTAGCGTGCGTCCACGAGAGGGCATCGACGATCCATGTGTGGATCGACAGGGCGTCTTTGCCAATCGTAGATCAACACTTGGACAATTTATTGAAGGTCTCCAATTTCATAGTCTCTTATTGAAATGATGGATGTGCATCATGGAAGGGAACAATGACCGTTGACTCACAGACGGACCGTCGATCGGGTCTCGTCTGTGAGGGTCCATTTTCCTTCACATTTTTAAGTTTGTTTTAATTAATTAAATAATGGTTTTGATGGTTATTTAAGGATTAATGGAATCATAATTAACTTAATTAACCCCCATATAAAGACCCCAACCCCATTAATCTAATTACAACTATCAAAACAAACTCTTTCATTCTCTCTTTTTTCTCTCTCTATTGGAAGACACCGTTGAAGACTATCTAGGGGAGCTATTTGGGGGATGTAAAGGGACAAAATCACCATCAAATCTTCATCAAACATTCAGGTATGATATCTAATTCACCTCTGATACCTTTTTCCTCAAAGGGTTCCTTCAAAATTGATTTCCAAATATGAGTTTTCAAGTGGGTTTTTATCCAATACGAAATTGATGTTATGATTTGATTTGTTTATGATTTCTTTTGTTTATGATTTCTTTTGCATATTATGGATAGATTAACATGTATTTTGATTCAATTATGATTAGATTAATTGTTTGGTCTTGGTTGTAGAAGATGACCCTTAAACCTTAACGCTAGGTTTGATTTTGATATAAATTAGGTTGTATTTTGTGTAATTAAGTTGGTTATGGATTGAATTAATATTGGATGATGTTCTTATATTAATCATTAACAAGTTACAGTGAATTTTAGTCTTTCATGCTAGTTCTTGAGAAGATGATCTAGGTTAGAACGTGAATTGACCGAAGCATCTTATCTTAAGTTATATTCTAGTATTGAATTGTGATGTAATGACTCTCCTTGCCTTGTTATAATGTTGATTAAAGAATGATGATGATTTATACACAATAATTGGGTTGAATGACCAGTTCATGTAAGACCTTGGTGATGAATTATGAAGAAGAGTTGGTAACTCTTATGATCTCTATCCTTTACTTCAAATTGTGGTTAATTATGATTATGTCATGATGTGATATTGGAGTATGCTTTGTATTAAGATTGATAGGGTAGTATGACGTTGAATTTTAATGTCTTGGTTATGATTGTGAGATTGATTAAGGTGTATATGTTATAAGAATGGTGATGACTACCAATGTGACTTATTATGATATGAAATGCTTATGTGCGAACCTCACTTATATTAATTGTAATGAAAGTACTTATACTCATGCAATTCATATTGAGATATGATGTTGATAATGTTATACAAGTGTTAGAGCCTATGATCTAAGCTAAGCTATGATTTATAATTAAAGTCTTAAAGAAACTTTAAAACGGGACTCTAGCTTAGCACCGAGTTAGAGTGCGGAGTGTCCCTTCCCACATAAGGAAGGTAGGAGCACTAAAGTACTCTTGAGATTTTGAGACTACAATGTATGTAGAATAAAGAGGGTCCCAACTATATCTCATAGTTCTTGAACTATGTTCCCCCCATAGGAATACTAGCTAGTTGATCCATAAAGTTGCTATGATTTATGATTTGGTACTACCTTGGCAAGTAGTCCTCCTTCCTTCGATGTAGGGCTTCATGACACCGGATTCCACATTAGCTAATGTAGTCTATGTCGGTTAGGGCAAGATGTTCCCAAAAGATAAAATGAACTAAAGGATTAAACTCTAACTATGATAACCTAAGGGGTCTAACTTAGTCTAGGTAGGGGTATAAGACTCTACCTAAGCATTGAACTAGTTAGCCTTGAGGGGAGTCTTAGGAGGAGGTTCTTATATATGATTATGTTTATAATGTTATAAGATATGCATATGATGAACTTGCACATTGTTTATACTATATGTTGTTTAGTTCACTTATGAAGATGTGTTGGGTTATATTGTTAAATTAAGATGTTATGTATACCTAATCTGCTATGTTATGTGAGGTAGGGTGTTAGTCATAGTTATTATTGGGTTAATTGATTGAGTAAGGTTATGGGTCTTTGCTTGGTCATTGCACTTGTTTACTTTATAGGGGTCTGTGGGTATTTGTCTTGCTTAATTTATAATGAAATGTACTCTTATTCATGCTTATTTACAATATGGCTTGATTATAGATTTACTTGAGTATGTATCTACTTATATGATATGAATGATGGACTTGACTATAATTGATGTTTATTGTTATTAACATGCCTATGACATAAAGAATCTGCAAAAATAATTGAAATGGCATTGTTGAATGTGCATATTAAATGAAAAAGATTCATACTTGATGAAATTTGCTTTTCTTTGGCATGATTTCAAAGTATATGCGCATATGGTCTCATACTTAGTACAAGTGGCGTACTAACACCATTTCTTCCTTACCCCCTAATATTTTAGGTTCCGGCGGTTGAAGTATTTTTGAAGGCGACTTGAAGAAAGCTTGTATCTTTGATCATCAAAGTAGGGTAGGTCCTCATTTTCCAAGGGCGGTGCCAATATCGATCTTATGTTGTTTAAGTTTTAAGTCTCTTACATTCTATATCTTTTCATTTGAGTACGGATTGTATAAAGCCTATATATGGCTTTCTTTACGTTGATGTATGGGCTATGCCCAAATTGCTAATCGTGTTAGATATTTATGAGATGAGACATTCTTTGAAAGACTATTTCCTAGAATATATATATATATATATATATATGTGTGTGTGTGTGTGTGTGTGTGTGTGTGTGCGCGCAATAAAAGTAGAAGGCTATGTGACATTCCAATACAAAGGGTCTATGGGTAACCTCCAAGTAGAAGTAACGAAAAGTTTTAAATTTTCCGCGAAATTTGACATATGAATGTAATGATGTAAACTAAGAGGCTAGTCTTAATCCTCAATGAGGAAGACAACGCTGGTTACGTCTAGGAGGTAAATCCGGAAGTGACAGTAGGTCCCTTTACATAAAAAGAAATTCAAAAAAATAATAATAAACTATCATTTAAGCTAAAAAAAATATAATTATTTTCAAAAGATGGTACACAAAAACTAATTGTTCATCTCTGTGCACTTTAAAAGTGATCTTTCGAGAAACCTCCGTGTACACCTAATGGTTGCTCTAAAAGAAACCATTCTTGGCACTCTGTTTAATTAGATCATAATATCTTGCAGAAGATGCCTGAAAAGGTAAATTTAACACAATAATTCTTGACAAAAAATTGCTTGACTGGGGGAGTCGGAGTGACACTTTGTGGATAAATTACTTGATTATTACTTGCCGTCGGCATGACATATGAAAGTTAATGCCAAAAAAACTTAGGGAAAATTACATGCCTTTTAATGATCATTCCTCTACTCAATAGATTTTTTGGATCTCTTCTTTCAAACATTGACACACATCGGTAGTGTAACCTAACGTGCCTAAATGGAAAGCACATTGTTTTGTTGGGTTAAACAGATGTAAAGGAATTTCACGAGAATTCGGTTCCGATATGACTAATTATATAAAAAAATTAATATGAATGTAACATCTCGCAACTAGAAAGAACTTGAAAAAGAGTTTAAAATCTGAAAATGCTTATTTTTGGTAACAATAAGAAAGTTTATAAAATTTACCTAATTTAGGGTTTAGGGTTTAGGGTCTAGGCTATTTAAATGTTCAGAAAGTGAGCTCTTGAAGAACATTGTTGAAATTTTCATTAAATTCTTGATGGTTTTGTTGTTGATGTTCTCATTCATGTTTTGAAGTGTAATTTGGGTTCAATATATTGTATATTGAGAGTACTAATGATCCTAAGTGTTTTCGTGAAACAACCATGGAATTTAGGGGGTTTAGAGATGAAAAGCAGAAGAGAAAAGTCGAGAACACATGGGTATGGGGGTTGGGGCGCGGTGCCTCTCAAAGCCCCAAAGGAAAATCTCTTTTCGTAGGTCCTTGGAGACCCGCGACATCCAGAGAACCCCAACCTTTAATCTGTAAGATGAGGTTGGGGTCCCACGCCTCTCAGAGCGCTAGGGATGCCAATTCTCCCGATTCTTTCCCAAATCTTCATAATAGTTCCTATGTGATGTACCTATGTATCTTAGTTTATTCCAACACTCTATGGTACATATAAACATCATTTAATCATACATAAACATGAGATCATGAACCTTGAATCCATAATCCAATTCAACGAAAGTTAAGAGCAAAGTCAAAGAAGTTAACAGTCGAGTCTAGAAGTTAAAAAACAAGTCAAAGAAAAGTTCTTAACAATTTTCAAGAGTCTTTTGCAAGGTTCTAACTTTTTTTTAATGCTCGAGTTTCAAGGTAAGTAAGGAGTAAAAATTGAGTTCACTTCTCAAATATTATAAGGAAACTAAGTATTCCGAAATATTTCATAAATGTTTTCACATTTATGATAAGAGGAAGTTGACATTTCTCAAAATAATATTGAACAAAAAAGGGAACATCGATTCTAAGAGAGGTTTTAAGCTAAGTGTTGAGTAATCATATCAACCCAATGAATTAAGTTGTTTTATACATATGAGCTAAGTATACCTTTGGGAGTAGTATTAGGCATTCATATGGTGATGCGACTTCATATTAACTGAAGTTTCCATAAATATGTAGCCATTATGGGTGTTAATGATCATACTCTATAGATGGTCACTAAAGTTAAGCTAGTGGATCCACTAATTTAAGAAGTTTTATGCAACAGAAAAGTACAGGAAAGTTCAAGAAGCATGGGAAAGACGTTGTATCAACACTTAGACTCATAATAGTGGTTTTCGGTTAAAGAATCTCTCATAGAAACTATGATACTTTATCTTAAAAGTAAAGATGAGTTTTTATTGCATTTCTTTAATGAACTAATGTGTTTACACTTTTTTACAAGCATTAAATATATTGCATGTGTCTTATTGCTTTATGTTGATTTAAGTTATTCATGAGTTTAGCAGACAAGGTAAGTGTTCCTTCTTACTATTTTCAAGCTTCAGTTGTTTGTAGCATTCCAACTAGTATACTTATACATTCAATATACTGATTCAAATTGTCCTTCACCTTATGATGCACCACATGCATGACGATCAACATTCGACATACCATTTATCCAATGGGCAACCTCAGAGTTTGTTGGTGAACCTCCCTACATTCCGAAGGACATGTTTATTACTCATTTATTGTTTTTAATTTTCATTTGTTAGTATTATAGGGTTCCTGTACCAAAATCCCCTTTCTTTAAAGGCTTAATAGGAATATAGTATTATCTGTTACTTTTTTCTTTCACTAGTAATTGATTAAGACTTGAGTTTTCATTTTGGCTAAGTTATTCCTTTTAGTTATTTCTTGAGTTATTTGTCTTGTGGTTAAGTCTTTCACTGAGTAAGTAAGACAGACCAAGGGTGAGCTCGAGGCTAGATATGGTTTTCGAGTGCTAGACACATCCAAGGTGTAGGCTCAGAACATGAAAAACTTGGTATCAGAGCTCAGAGTTCAACAGTTCTAGGGAGTCTATGGAATCCTTTATGTAAAATCCTAGTTATTGGTATGAAGCACACCACATATATATTTAGGAGGGTGAAACATTTAGGAAATTCCTAACTTCTTTCATACTCATTTCAAATGTTAGAGTTTATCTGTAAAAAGTTTTTTTATACCGCGTGCTTACTTGTAACCAATTGTGAGATGAGCTTTATTTGAGGAGGCCTTTTTTGGGGCGTTTCTTTCCCCGTGATCTAATAGAATATAAGAGATGGTTATTTACACGATGGATACAATGAACTTGTTTGTAGTTGGTTTGTCTCGTATATCGAGTAAGGAAAGTAATGTTGCAGTGTTAATAGATAACATGGGTTAATAAGGCTGATGATCCCTATTCTATCAGTTGGAAGGAAAAGGTAAGGGATAAAGAATTTATCAAGAATAAGAGGGCTAAGACTTAATGAACGAGTCCGAAAAGCAAGGGGATACTGTGATTTGGTCTTGTTTTTAACAGGAACAGAAAGGAACTGCTCCATCATCTCCTAGTGCACCTGCACAAAGAAGCAATGTGTGTACAATAGTCAGTATTCTGTGAAACTTCAGATCTAGACTTGTGAATTCACAAGGAAGTGACGCACAAAGGGGTACTAAAACTCCTGCATGTGCTAAGTGTGGTTTGAGATACTCAGGGGTGTGTTGTGATGGATCTATTAGTTGCATCAATTTTGGCCAGAACATTCATTTTATAATAAAGTATCCCAAGGACATACATATATATGATAATGAGGGCAATATAGGCCATGATTCTTCAACTTCTTCATCAAATACATATGCATCTAAATGAGCTACTTTAGGGGAAGATGGAGAGGAACCTGTCTTTATGTTATCACTAGTCTCTATGAACAATAGTATTTGCAAGATATTTCACGTGTATGATCCATGTCTTCAGTTTTGATGTTGTTTGTGAGTTACTTCATGATCCCTTAGTGTTTCTACCCTTGTCGGTTTGTCTATTGAAGTAGAGAAAGTGAAATCGTGATTGTACATTTTTTTTCAATAACATGAGTACCATCGCTAATTTAGTTTAGTTAGACATGGTAGTTTTGCTATCATTCAATGTATGTCCTAAATTCATGGTTGTTGTACATCAATAGATTGAAAAAGAATTTAAGTAGTCAAGTTTGACTTTTCTAATGAATCAGATATAGTGTTCAAGAGTAATTCAGCAGTGCCTAAGGGTCTTTATAGTTTGTATCTTAAGGCAAGAAAGTTAATTTCAAAGGGATGTGTCTATCACTTAGTCCATGTTATTGACTTAAGTGCCGAGGTACCTCCCATTAAATCTGTTGCTGTTGTAAAAGAGTTTTCTGAAGTTTTTCTTGATGATCTACCTGGAGTTCCTCTTGATATAAAAGTAGACATCGAAATAGACATCATTCCATATGCCCATCCTTTCTTTATTCCTCCATGTAGAATGGAACCAACATTGTTGAAAAAACATTTGAAAGATATGTCAGATAAGGGTTTTATTCAACCAAGTGTCTCACCTTGGGGCTCTTTGTTCTTTTTTTGTATGAAAGAATGATGTTTCCCTTAGTATGTGTATAGATTAATGTCTATCGTACAAGTTTACCATGAAGAATAAGTGTCATATTCCTAGACTTGATAATCTTTTCGATCATCTTCAGGGTGCTTCTTGTTTTTCCAAGGTTGACCTCAAATTAGTGTAAGAGACTAAGAGTATTCTCTAAAGCTATGTGCGACCCTCGACGACTTAATCACTAATCTTTCAAGGATCTTTTTAGTACAAGGAAGGCTTTAAGAATTATTATCGCTAAGACAACGCTTGGAAAAGATTTAGAAAGAAAAAAGAGAGAACTTCGAAGAAGGCTTGTGTATTACTTTGGAGAATGCTTTACGACTTTGCTTGTTGCCTTGAAAAATGAGGGGAACCTAGATTTATACTACTTCCTAAGGACTAAAGTGAAATTAATATTTACTTTACAAGTCCCTTATATATTTACACTTTGGTCCCCTTTCTAGAGAATTCTACACATTCTTGAAATATCTAAGGTGTTCTAGAATTCTCGAGAAGCCTCCCCTTAACTCTGGAGTCTTCTACGACTCTCCAGATGAAAAATCTAACTGGAATTTTGCCGGGACATGACACTCTCCCACACCTGATGATGCGACGATCGCGTGCACTATTGTTGTAGAAATTCTTGGACATGGTCTCGAAACTGCCAAAAGTCTTTGTATTTCTCCCATGTGAACTCTTTCAGATTTTATCCGTTCCAATGAACAAGGAACATGGCGATGTATTATTTACCTTGCTTTCGTTTGGCTTGATAATCTATCATAGACTCAATATCTTGTTAATGCGAGGTAGTGATTGTTTGGGTGCCCGTTACGATCGATTCTGGCTAGCATCCTCCTTGTTCTAACGGTATGACTTTAGGACTCTTGCATGAAACGCCAGATGGATCTTGAAGTGTGTAAATTATTCCAACTTTTATGAGATCTTGCCCACCTTGGTAACAATCATAAATGGACCATAATATTTGCGCACTAAGTTCTGATGGATACCCCTTAGTGCCTTAAACTGTCTTGGGTTGAATTTCACCAAGATCATGTCGCCTTATTTAGAGTTCGTGGGACGATGCTTGCGGTCGGCGAACTTTTTCATATTCTTGGCTGTCTTGTCGAAGTAGGACTTGGAAGTGTCAAGTTGTTCCTCCCATCCCCTTACAAGATGGCAGGCACCCAAACTCTTTCCTTCAAAAGCAGCCGGTAGTTAGTGCGTAGTTTGGGTTTGTTGGCCTCTCTCCAACTCAAATGGTGTGCACCCATTGGACTTACTCCTTTGAAAATTGTATGAGAACAGTGCCATATCTAGGAGTCCGTCCCAATCTTTATAGTGCAAACTGACATAGTACCTTAGGTCGCACTCCAGCAGGGCGTTGACACGTTCGGTGTGGGCGTCGGACTGCAAGTGGAAGCTCGTGGAGAAGTGAAGTTCTATGACAAGTATGACAAACAACTCCATCCAAAAGTTCCTGATGAAGCGGGGGAACTCGTTCGCTAATGATATGTATTGGCATCCCCCTATAATTAAATACATTCTTGAAGAACAATCGAGCATCCTCTTATGCGGTGCAACACACTATGGCAGGCATGAAGGAAGCATATTTTGAAAACCTTTCCACCACAACCATTATCGTTCTATACCCGTCAGACTTTGGTAGCGAGGTGATGAAGTTCATGGTCACGCTGTTCGTTTGCTTTCTGCTACGGGTATTGGCTCCAGAAATCCTCTCGGTGACCTTTGCTCCACTTATTCTTGCTGTCACACAAGAAAAGTTTGCACATAGCACTAGATGTCATCCCGCATGCGTGGCTATAACTATATCACCTCGATCAGCGCCCTTGTTCGTCGCTGCCTCGGATGCTCAGATCTTGGTTTGTTGTGGATTTCTCTGATGATTCATTTCCTTATCGATCAAAACTTTGGTACATAGAGCCTCTGACCGGCAGTAAGCAAGAGGCATTCTTCCACCTAAAAGCTCCTAGTCTTGCCTTTGGCAACCAAGTCAATTAACTTCTTCTCTCTGGATCATATTGCATGCCATCCTTGATTGTGTAATGAATGGCACACTGAGCTTGTAGTGATGATAGCAAGCTCGTCCATTATTCTTAATGCGTCGGCCACAACATTGACCCTTCCTTGCTTGTACTCCATGACGTAGTCAAACTCTGCCAATAGTCATGACACCTATCATTCTTCGGGGTTATCTTCTTTTGTGACTAGATAGTGGACACATTATCAGTATTTACCGCAAAGTTGGAGCTTAGTATGTAATGTCTCGACGTGTGTAGGAAATGCACGATGACCGACATCTCTTTCTCCTACATTGTCTACCGTTGTTCAGCATCGTTTACCTTACAGCTCATGAATGCTATTGGGTGTTTAAGTCGTACTAAGACTTCCCCAATGGCAAAGTATGAGGCATCCATATGTATTTCGAAGGTCTTGGAGCAGTCGGGCATCTGCAAGACATACTCTTTAATCACTGCGGCCTTGAGACCTTTGAACGCTCTTTGGCACTCTTCGCTCAAAACCCATGGCTTATTCTTATTTAGAAACTCGGTTAGTAAAGCGGCTTTTGTGAAGTAGCCACTGATGAACCTACGATAGTAGTTTCCAAGTCGAAGGAATGATCGTAGCTCGGTCACTTTTGTGGGCGCCTCCCCCTCCTGGATCGCCGGATCTTCATCTCGTCCATCCATAGTTTGCCTTGGCTCATGATATGTCCTAAGATGTATACTTCATGCTGGGAGAACTCACACTTTACCCCCTTGACATAGAGCTGGTTCTTAAGTAAGACTTGGGAGACTCTCTTCAGGTACTCAACGTGCTCCTCCAGGGTTTTGCTATATATGACTATGTATCTAAGTACACCACCACGAACTGGTCCAAGTAGGTGTGAAAGATTTTGTTCATCAGCGTGAAAAAGCTATCTTGTGCGTTGGTTGATACGAAAGGCGTCACTAGCCATTCGTATGGTCCATATCTAGCTATGGAAGCTGTCTTTGGCTCGTCCCCCTCCGCGATGCACATTTGGTAGTAGACTTTTCTGAGATCCATCTTGGTAGAGTACTTGGTCTATACAAGTCTATCGAACCAATCCACGATGAGCGGGATAGGATATATGTTCCTAATTATTACATTATTCAGCGCCCGATAGTCGATGTATAGGCACAACGACCCATATTTCTTTCTTCGGAATAGAACTGACGTGCCATAAGGTGACTTGGATGGACAGATGTGACTGTCCTCGAGGAGCTCCTTTAACTACTTCCTTAGATCCTCTAACTTTGGTTGAGCCATGCAATAAGGTTCATGTGCGGGTGGCTTAGCTCCCACCTCCAGCTGTATTTCATGATGTACCGTGTGCCTAGGAGATATAGTCTTTAGTAGATCATCCGCCATCACGTCCTTGTTCTCTTGAAGAACTTCTTCAATAATTGGTGGAAAGGAATCCTTAGTACCATTGTCTTCTCCCAAACTTTCAATGGTAGCTAGGAATGTCAACTCTCCGTTCTTCAAGCCCTTCAAGATTTGTATGGCCGACATGTAGGTGTGTTCTTCCTTCATCGGTACCTTGACTAGAGGTACAATGCATGACCCTTCCCGCTCTATCATCGTGAGTTGTTGAAGGCAGGGGTCGATCATCATGTGGCACTGCTGGAAGAACTATCCGACAATGATATCAAAGATATCTAAAGGAGCGACGGTGAAGTTTGTCTTACCATTCCACTTCCCCAATATGATGCTCACTCACAATGGGCGACACCCCTTATGGGAGTCGGTGGGGGAATTAACCGTCTTGAGGCGGGTGTTTCTTGGAGCATATTTCATTCCTAACCTCTTTGCTGCTGCCTTGGTTATGCTATTTTCTTTGGCCCCCGAGTCTACCATGGCACGAGCTAGTCGTCCATTAAGGGAGATGTCTACATACTACGTGCTGAAGTAACCTAAATTTTTAGACATCTTGGGAGTTACACCACATAATCCTACTATGGCCAACAACATCGTGCCCGCGTTATGCCCTTACTCTTGTGTGTCTTTCTCCTTTCATTTGCGTAGGATGGAACCAAGGATCTTCATCTCGGGGCACCTAGCATAGCCGTGTGGTCTACAGCATATGTAGCAGCCATATCTTTTGTTGTTCTAGGCTCGTCTCTGTGTGTATTTTTAGCGCACAAACCGCTTGATGTCTGGCTTGTGGGGGTCATGCGACGTGGGGTGTGCCTGCTGCTCCTTGCCTCGGACACAATATCCCCCACCCTTGGCATGACTACTCCTTGCATCCCTACTCTTTGCTTTGTCATGTCTTTCATGCTTAAAGTCTATCAAGGACTCGACTTGCGTGATGGATTCGTCTATGGTCGTGACTAGTCAACGCTCCAACTCCGTCTTGCCCAAATTCTATAGTCCGTCCATGAAGTGGACCAACATGTCCTTGTATGTGAGGTTTGGAATTTGAAGTGTAAGAGTTGTGAAATCCTTCACGTATGCTCCAATGCTTCTTGTTTGCTTCAATTCTCGGAACTTGTGCTTAACCTTGTACACGACGTTGTTAGGGAAGAAGTCTTTCTTGAATTCCTCACGGAATTGCTCCCACGTGTTGATGGTGCACGTTGCCTTTCTAATATCACCTTCTTTTTGCCTCCACCATAGCATGGTCATCTCGAAAAGATACAACATAACAGTGTTGATGTTCTTTTCGTCACTCTTCACCCGACTACACTTGAAGTAATTCTCCAAGTGCCACAGAAAGATCTCCACCTCTCGAGCGTCATGGGAGCCTTTGAATATGGGTGGCTTTGGAGCCTCAAATATGACCTCTCTATCACGGTCGTGTGATGTAGATCCTCCAGTGTCTGCGCCTTCCTTGAGTGTTTTTACTTCGGCTTCAGAGTTTTGATCGTGCTTAGTGCCTCCATGAGGCGAAATTCGGAGGAAGTGACGGTCTTTTTCATCTCAAACTCAGCCCGCTAGAGACCCTCCAACTCCTTACGGATGTTTTCGGTCTCCTCAAGAGTTAAAAGGTCTTGAACTTGCCGTTTTCCACATTCATGCGCCAGCCTAATATATCCACAACTTGCCTCACAAGTTCAACCCTTGTGACCCATTCTTCTCTAGCAGAATGGTCGATGGAATCCTTGCTAACTTCATCGTTACTTTCCTCGGTAATCAATTGTGGATAAGATGTTAGCACCTCAGTTTGTGTGGGATCGGCCAACACCTCCTTATTACCCTTTTGATGTTTTTTCCCTTTCGGTTCTTCTTTCCACCATCCAAACGGGTGTTGGTGGTTCTAGTTCCGTTTACGTCTCCCCCGGTAGCCATTCCCTTAATGCAAACTTTGAACTGGATTGCTAAGAGAATTGTTGGAAATGATTTAAAGAGAACAAATTGAGAACTTTGAAGAAGGTTTGTGTATAACTTTGGAGAATGCTTTAAAACTTTGTTTGATGCCTTGCAAAATGTGGGGCACATCTATTTATACTACTTCTTAAGGACTAAAGTGCAATTAATATTTACTTTACGAGCCCCTACGATATTTACACTTTTTTCCCATTTCTAGAGAATTCTACACATTCTTGAAATATCTAAGGTGTTCTAGAATTCCCCACAAGCCTCCCCTTAACTCTAGAATTTTCTACGCCTCTCCAGATGCAGAATCGTCTACGGGCATTATAAGGTTTCGGTCATGTTCGTTGGGTTTACAAATGCTCCTACAACAACCATGGATCTTATGACCACAATATTCAAACCTTATCAAGATATGTTTGTTATTTTCTTCATTGATGACATACTAATATAGTCCTTTAAACTTTTAAATATACGGAGTTATATGTTAAGTCTTGAAAATGTGAGTTTGGCTTAAGTCTGTGGAATTCTCGGGCCACATAGTTTATATTGATGGAATTGGAGTTGATACCCAAAATATAGAAGTAGTTCAGAGTTGGTCTACGTAACACCTGGATACAGGAACTCGAACGCGACCAGCATTGTTAACCTCTCAGAGGTTGCAGACAAGCCTCTTCTTAGCTTTCATCACAATCACATAGTTAAATTTGCAGAAAATTTAAAACTTTTTAATAACTTATTGAAGTATACATAGACTTCATATAATACTGCATAAGAGTGATATTCTAATGAGGTCAAATTAAGCAACCATATATAATAGATTAATCAATTGAAAATGAGAATCATAATAATAATAATACTTCGCCAATCGGCCTTATAACAAACACTTGAACAAATGTTTGAAATGAAACGCTAGGGACTACATCCACGAGCTATGTCTATTGTACTAAAGCTAGAATAATAAGTGTAGCATCCTCAAAGTCAAGAGGGATTACAAAAGTCTGGAGATCGCTAATCCAAACCGTTTCAATGAGTGTTCAATATTCTATCTGACCTGCGCCTATAAAAATAGTAATAGTATAGGGTTATTACACACTTGTACTAAGTATGGGTGTATGCACATATACACGTAAGGACTATGCATGATTAAGGAAAGCTCTTCCTAAAGCAACATGCCTTCTCTGGAAAGTTAAGTCACTTTACTTTATTAAATCCTTATTTGTAATTCATGATATGAATATGAAATTTTCTTATTCAATTAATGCATACAACTCATTTTCTATATGAACATAAGACCTTGGAATCGTGAACATAATTTTAGAACAATTCAAGCAAAAGTTAATATTTTTGCTCCCTTAGGCCGAGTTGTTCTTTCACATACCTTATTTTATTTTTAAGTCCTCTTCTTCTTTTTGTTGTGTATTTTAATGATCTCTTTTTATCCTATGTTTTACTTACAAGTGCAATGATTCATTGTAGTCCCATACCTACAATGAATCACGTAAGTAATCCAAATGTAAGACCCCAAAATGAGATATGGTGTCTAGATCATAACATGTTATATTAAGTTTATAAGGTCCTAAAATGTATTATAATATGGTATAGAGGCAGTGGGTAAAGTTTGAAGTGATTTGGAAGTCGATCGTCAAGGGACGACCAAAACGTTCAATGACTAGTTGCCTATTTTCCTCATGTGTCTATGCATGATTATATTTGTGTTTCATGGGCTTTTGAATACTATAAATGAGTTATAATGATTTTTAGTGATGTTATATGGATTTTCGAGAAGTTTGGAGGTAAAACGACCAAGAACGTCTATGGCGTTTGAAAGATAGCCCTTAAGACGCTCAACATGTGTCTTGATGGGACATGGCCTGTTTGGATGACTTGCAAGTGTTTGTTTTTGGTGAAACTTATTTGTAATATGTAAAACTTGTTAAGGGTTTTATTTACGTTGGAAATGTCTGGGTACGACCACTAAAGGGCCCCGCAAAATGACCCACATGAAGGCCCCAAGGCTGGTCGAGACACTGCCGTGGCAGTATCAATTGACGGACCAAGCGAAGGCTCGTTGGTCATCCAACGGCCCGTTGGTGAGATCTAGTCGTATATTACTTAGTTTTTTTCAGGCATCGAGCCAAATGTTTCCCAAGGAACAAACGAAAAAGGCCAATGCGCGGCCCGTCGATTGACAAACGGCCAGTACATGCCTCCGTCGATGGTGGCCTGCAGTTTACTGCCTGCGTCTGTTTTAATTAAGGGGTGAATGGGAAATTCACCCCACGTCCTTAAAGAAATTTAGTAGGTTTATTTATCTACTTTTGGGTGTATATAAGTCAGAAAAAACGTGATCACCCTATTCTCAAATCAACTCACACGATTGATGCCTTTCCCTCCAAAAATATTTCCCTTGAAACCACCAATGTTGTTGAAGCTCAAGAACTGATTGGAGCTTGGATTTCCATGTATGAATCATCATTTTTTAGAGGTTTTCAACTAAAAAAAGGTATGGTGATCCCTCATATTAGTTATCCTTCATTCTAGCCATGGATTCTTTCTTAAATTGATTTCAAAAGCATAAGATGAATGTTATGATTATTATATACTGATTTGGATTTGATTTTTAATCCTATTGCTTGATGAACCCATGTTCTTTCACAAACTCGATTTTAGCGTATGTATGGCTTTATAATCTTGATCTTATGCATGTCGATTTGTGATTCAATTATGCTAATATGATAATGTCTATTATTTATTATGTATATTTATGGTGAGACATTGATGAGTTACCAATGTGAATCAATGTATGAAGATTTGAACATGTTTAGTGTAGTTTTCCATGGTTAAGTATAATGTTGACCTTTTAATGTATAAAAGTGTAATTAGATTATGTTCTTATTCATGTAGCGACTACCTTGGGTTGATAAATTTGTTGAATTGTATTAAGTTATTTATATTGATCAATATAGGTTAACCTACGATTGTTCTACTTTTCATTGATGTCTTAAATAACATATTCACTGTGAGATAAAGGTTATACCAATGGTAGTAGGATGTCGTGTAAAGCATGTTGTCGTTATCTACTACCTTATATTGATAATATTAATGGATTGTAGGTATGAATTCTTGAAGATCAAATAAAAGGAATCTTGGCATGCATTGATTTATTTTCTTCTAGTTTATAATTTGAATGGTGTAATGAACCTTATGTGATCTAAATAATAGGATAGATGAAGCATGATTTAGATTTTATTTATATCTATTTAGATACTTCCCTAAATTTATATTATTGATACATGATGATTTGATGAACTAAACTAGGGAGGTTAGTTGATGCTTTATGACTCTCTACTTCCTAGTACATGTGAGATACCTTGTATTATGTTATAGTATGTTCTTTTAGTGACTTGTACATGGTTACTTTTATGATTAAATTAAATTTAGCTACTTCCCTATATATGAATTGTTCATGAACAAGGTGTATTGATCAATGATGATCAAAGGGTGAGAAATTGGTAAGAATGCTTATCTCTTCTACTTCCCTTATAAAATTGTAGTTGATGAAGCCTAGTATGGCATTATGTGGTATGATCCACTTATGATGGTGGTGTTTACTTTATTGTCATTATATATGTGTTGACCATGGCCATGAAGGAAAATTGATGAATACATGAACATGTGCTTAGGATGATACTATGTGAAGCTTATGCCTACCTTCCTATTCTAGTTGTGATTTAGGTTGTATGGATATAGTGTAAGCATGTGTATATCCATGTTATGGTAAATTATAGGTGCTGCCATTGATGATTTAAAAATGGTTAATCATCCCTTATCAATGTACCCCTATGTGAATGCATGAATAAAACAAGTTAGGAGTCTTAAGTGTAATATGAAGTTGACTTGTCTCCTATGCTATTGTGTGTTGTGTGGTTTATGCTTAAAAGAGTATTATTGTCTAAGAGGGTGGCTTCCTCAATATGTTGTTGATAGACATTATGTGATCATGTTGACAAATGTACACACATACTCACTTTACATGCATATTTCAAGTAGTATAGGTCATGGTGTCTAAATGAAAGGTACTTCTCATATTCACCAGTGTCTACTACTATGCATGTTAATATGATGTTTATGAAAGCATGATATCTGTTTCTTTAGCTAGGATTACTTGATAGGTGTACTAGTATGGGCAAGGGTATGGGACTTTGCCTATGAATTGCATATGTGTACCTTGATAGGATAGTTTTAGTTTTTGTTTCTATATGTATGAATATGAATGTATGAACATGTGTGTCTAAATGTGTTATGTGAAAGGTTGGCCACAGATTTATGTATACACAAACACATGTATGAAAACCTAGTCAAGATAGAGGCCTTGAATGGTGTATGCATGTGTACCCTAAACAAGATGATGCTTTACGTATGCTATGTTTATGTGACGGGATTTTTTACATGATTGAGGTTAATGCATTCATATATGACCTATGAATTTAGCATATGAGTGGATGACTCTCCTAAACCTATGTTTTATAAAGAAAAAGAAAAGAAGGTTTTCAATGAATGAACTTAGCTTAGCACCGAGTAAACTTGAATACGAGTGTTTGTCCCTTCCAATGGTAAGAAGGTAGGTCACTATAAATCTCAGGAGGTAGATAACCACAATGCCGTAATGGGCATAAATAGTGTTTCGATAAGTGAATAACTATAATGCCTAATCATGTCATAAATGGGGTTTTCACATATGTTGCCACCATAGGATACTAGCTTGTGGATCCACTTAGGAAGCTATGTCACATTAAGTTCTTCTTTGACCGGTAGAACACCTCCATTCGGTGTGGGGTTCTATGACACCGGATTCTATGTGTAGCATCACATGGTCTATGTATGTTAAGGCTATAGTTTCCCTAAGGTAAAATGGAAAATGGAAGTTAATGACTAGGACCCTAAATAGAATGACTTAAGTGAGATTACTTAGGATAGGTGGAAGTAATGATCCCATCTAGACATCGCACACGTATCTCCTTAGGAAGTGCTAGGAAGGTGTTCTAATGCATGTGATTATGTATATTTTCTTTATGCATGACTTAGTAGTATTAGTCTAGTTGTTATGATGATGTGTATGGTATGATTCTTTGTGCATGATGTTAATCATGTTGACTATATGATTTAGGTCTTGCTTGATCTAAATAAAGTCGTTTCCTCTCACTATGTTGATACATGAATTGGTTGTAAACGGCTTGTGGTATCATGATACGTTTACTAAGTTTGTGTGAGGTAAAGGGGCCTTACGTGTACATTGCACAAGTAGACTTAGATTGGGTGCATGAGTTAGGTCGTATAAGGTTATATGTGAAGTAAGATAAGTATATGTGCATAATGACTAGGAGTTCACTTTAATGTCCTTTATAATCTTGGCTTAAATATGTCTATGTTGTACTATACTTCTATTATGGTATGTGTCGTCTTATGTAGATGATATGTACGGTTTTCCTTGTGGTCCTAAGGTGACACATTACACTAAGTACCCCTAAAGGATTCCTTGAGAGACAAATGAATTAAATGAAACACTATTAATAGAATTGAGCTCATTGTAAAATGACCTCAAATTAGACTTAAATTCTATATGAGCTTTTCTACGATGTTTGGCCTTTGATTGTGTTTCTATGAAGTATTAAAATAATGTAAATACTATTGTTTAAAGGTTCCATAACAATTTATCAAACATGTCATGAAATATAATTTTCAAGAAGAGGTCCCTTTTAAATACATGTTTTTGCATGGTTATCATACTTAGTTCATTCTTGTAGTAATCCCATTCTTCTCTACTTTTTACACAAAGTGTAGGTTATGGATCCATAAAGGGATTCTACATGGTTGAGGAGCTTGATAGGTCATTCCCTAGCTCAAGGTAAGGAATCCTTAAATCCAACGATGTCCTAATGTGTACTTATTGTAAAGTCTATTAAATATTGTATAGTTTTTTATTTTGTCTTAAGGGTCGTGTTCCTAATGTATTCTAAAGTTGTTGAGTCTAACATGGATAAGAGACTTAGGGTCTAATATGTATTATACTTTTGTTTTATATATATATGAAGTTAAGTTTCTAGCATATGATGTGCTATGAAAAGTTCTAAATTTTCAGCTAAATTAACTGTGTCAATGTAATGAATGATAACTATGGTCTTGTATAAGACCTCCGATAGGTCAAGTAAGCTATGTTACTTCTAGGGGGTGCTTCTCGGATGTGACAAATGTGGTATCAGAGCACGATGTTTTTAAAAGTTTTTAGGGTCGAAGAAGTCTCATATTACCACGTCTAGTAGAGTCTTGTATCATTTGTTGTGAGTCGTGACACATCATTTGGTATGAGAGGCTATAGGACTGTAGAGTTTCCCTTCTTCATCATTCTCATATCGTGCCATAGAACTTGACTCTATAAGATCTGTATCTTATGTTTTCTTGTCCGGTGGTCTTTTAGATATGTTTGCTTGGATGAAATTATTCTCTACGCATGGGGGAGAAAATGTGAGTTTAAATGCTTATCTGGGTTTTATGGTTTGAATGAGTATGAGTGAAGGTGAATTTTGACATGTTTTGATTATGTGATGCCTTTTATGGATATGGATGAAAACTATGTGAAATAGCATGTTATATTGAAAAATATATGTCATGATACATTTAAAGTATGTTAGAAGTTATGAAGGATAAAATGAGCTCTTTTGGAATGATGCGTTTCTAAATGGTTTTGCATAATTGTAACCTTATCCTACAAATTGAACTTTAAATGCTTAGTGACTACCTAAGGAAGCATACTACCCTAAGAATATGTGCTTAAAAGTGTTCAATGTTACCTTTTGTATACATGTGGTCCTTAATAAGTTGCCTAGTATGAATTCGAGTCCTTTGTATAGACTTGATCCTAGGTGTCATGATAGTATGCTTGTCATGGTAAACTTTTGTACATCATATTGTCATGCTTTTCCTATCAATTGCCTAAATGTTGCATTTTTGGAATGTTGAAGCATGTTCACTGTAATGATAAGACAGTGTACTGTAACATTTTTGAAAAATCAACTAAATTGTTCTTTGATTAGATGTTGTCTAAATGTGTATAGAATTGGTTCATATGAACATGATAATGAATGTAAAAATGAGATTTTCTATTTGGAATGAGGAATGAGAGTCTTATGGCATAATGAGTCGTAGAACTGTTTCTAACTTCTTATTGTATTGTGAGTTCCTTGATGATTGTGGAATTGATGTTTCCCTAGAATTGAGGGTAGTACTCTTATCTTTGTAGGGTGATGATGTGGGTTTGTTTAACCTAGAAGTTACCTTACTTTATTTTTGAAAGAAGACAAAGAGTCCTTAAGACTAAGTCTCATATATTGTTTCCCATAATGATGTATGACCTTGGTTGTCTATTGTATTGTATGAAAACCTTATGTGTGTTGAATGAGATTGAACTGACGTAATAATTGGAGGATAAATTGCCTAGTAGATGAAGTTTAGAATACCTTGGTATTCCTATGTTGACTTACTATAAATTCCTTCGAAAGTTGTAACACTTTTAAGTGATGAAAAAGAAGGTTGTTTAGTTAAGATAATCTTTAGTTTTGGTTAAGTTGATCTTAATTGGGTTTACCCTAAGTGGGGGATGGTAATTGAGTAGTAAGGTTGTAGAAATTGTCTACCTTGACCTTCTATTCTTAATTGAACTTGAATCTAATGAAGTCTTGATGAACTTGTTCACGAATTGGAGTAGTTCCTAATGTATGAATTGCATGTCCTTATATGTTTGGTATGTATTGATTGACATTACCTTAAGGATATTTTATGATTCCAAAGTGGGTGAAAGAATTTTTTGATAAAATCCATGTTTTCTCATGTGTATTGTGCATCTTAATATGCTAATTGTGCATTTGAGTTCATGAGCTCTGATAAGAAACATGGTGATAGTCACTTGTGAGGTGTAATATTTAGACTTATAATGAAAAGTTGAGCCTCTTTAAAATTAAATATGTTGAGTCTCTTGAAAACTATGTGACTTTTATAATATGGAGTGCATAATTGTGGGCTCATTCTTTAAAAGTGAAAGCATGTTTAGCTAAGTATTAGTGTGTGTGCCTATAAATTGTATTGTTTTACCCAAATGAGGCTGATTGTAAAGGTGAGTACTATGTTAGAAATTGAAATGTTGTGAAATTTCTTCCTTTTTGTGATGTACTTGGTGTGTTTTATCACTTAGACGTCACTAGGAAGGAATGATAAGCATGCATTTGATTAAAAGTTTAGATTTGTCATTTTTAAAAGGAATTGACCTTGTACTTTGCATAGGTGTGAACTCATGATACATGTAAGTGTGTTGAGGAGAAGGACATTCCTCCATCGACACCACTAAGCATGGTATGATTGAGTATGACCTTCATGGCACTAGGTCTAACTACTGAAGATCTTTGTTGATTTAACTAACTCAAGTCAATGTGCATTGAAGTATGAGTGCCTTCTTGTTTTGAGTATTTTTGAAAACTTCCTATGTGACCTTGGAAGATGCTGTTAATGAATTAAGGTGTAATGACCATGTTATGATTAGGAGAAGGATGTACCTCCTATGAACATGATAAGAGCCTTTGAGTTTGATCCATGAAAGAGTGAGTGAATAATGGAAGTTTTGCTTGATTGTGTGTGTTGAGTGCTAAAACGATTTGATGTTTTTATAAATGTTATGATCTGCTCTATGATGCATTGAAATCCTTGTTTTGATTAAAGAGCCCCAAGTGTCATTCGACGACGATTGTTCCCGAGTGGGGGATATTGTAAGACCCCAAAATGAGATATGGTGTATATATACTAAAATGTTTTTCTTAAGGTTATAAGGTCCTAAAATGTCTTAAAATATTGTATAGAGGCAGTCTGTAAAGTTTGAAGTGATTTGGAAGTCGAACGTCAATGGACGACCAAAACGTTCGACGACAAGTCGCCTATGTGCCTCATGTATCCATGTATACTTATATTTGTGTTTGATGAGATTTTGAAGCCTTTAAATGAGTTATAATGATTTTTAATGATGTAATATGTAATTTAGAGAAGTTTGGAGGTCAGACGACCAAGAACGTCCAAGGCGTTCGAAAGATAGCCCTTAAGACGCTCAACGTGTGTCTTGATGTGGCCTAGCCTGTTTGAACGACTTGCAGGTTGTTTTTTGGGTGAAACATATGTGGAAATCATAAAACTTGTTAAGGGTTTTATATAAGTTGGAAACTTCCAGGCACGACCTCTAAAGGGCCTCGTAAAAGGCCCCACAAGAAGGCCCCAAGGCTTGTCGAGACACTGCCTTAGCAGTGTCAATCGACGGACAAAACAACGGATCGCTGGTCAACCAACGGCCCATTGGTGAGGTCTCATAGACTTCTACTTAGTTTTGGAAGGTATCAACCCAAAATTTAGACAAGGACCAAATGGCGGAGGCCAATGCACGGCCCGTCGACTGACCAACGGCCAGTAGATGCCTCCATTGATGGTGGCCTGTAGTTTACTGCCTGCGTCAATTTTAATTAAGGGGTGAATGGTAAATTCACCCGACGTCCTAACCTGACTCTAGTAGGTTTATTTAGCTACTTTTGGGTGTATATAAGTCATCAAAAACGTGATCACCCTACTCTCAAATCAACTCACACGATTGAAGCCTTCCCCTCCAAAAATATTTCCCTAGAAACCACCATTGTTGTTGAAGCTCAAGAACTGATTGGATCTTGGATTTCCATGTATGAATCATCATGTTTATAGTTTTTCAACTAAAAAAATTTATGGTGATCCTTCATCTCTAGTTATCCTTCCATATAGAGAGTTAATCTCAAAGGATTCAAAGAGAAAAATATGATCAAGTGCATCTTCTTCATTCTAGCAAAAATTTCTTTCTTAAATTGATTTCAACAGAATAATATGAATGTATTGATGATTATATAATTTTTTAGACGTGATTTTAAATGCTATTGCATGATGAACCCATGTTCTTTCACAAACTCCATTTTAGCCTATGTATGGCTTTATGATCTTGATCTTATGCATGTCGATTTGTGATTCAGTTATGTTAATATGATTATGTCTACTGTTTAGTATGTATATTGATAGTGAATCATCGATGTATTACCCATGTGAATCAATGTATGAATATTTTAACATGTTTGGTCTAGTTTACCATGGTTCACTTTAATTTTAACCTTTTAAGGTATAAAAGTGTAATTCGATTATGTTGCGGTTCATGTAGATACTGACTTAGGTTAATAATTTTTTTGAATTCTATTAAGTTATTCATGTTTATCAATATTGGTTAGCCTATGATTCTTCTACTATCCATTGATGTCTTAAATAGCATATTCACTGTGATCTCAAGATTATACCAATGGTAGTAGGATTTCGTGTAGAGCATGTTGTCCTTATCTACTGCCTTATATTGATGATATTAATTTATTGTGGGTATTAATTCTTGATTATCAAAGAATAGGAATATTGGCATGAATGGATCTAGGTTCTTCTAGTCTACAATTTGAATGTTGTAATGAACCTTATGTGATCTTAATTCTAGGGTAGATGAAGCATGATTTAGATTTAATTTATGTATATTTAGCTACTTCCCTAAATGTATATTATTGATACATTATGATTGATGAACTAAAATAGGGAGGTTAGTTGATGCTTTAGGACTCTCTACTTCCTAGTACATGTGAGATGCCTTATATTATGTGATAGTATGATGTTGTAGCGACTTGTACAGGGTTGCTTTTATGATTAAAGTACATTTAGATACTTACCTATATATGAATTGTTGATGAACAAGGTGTATTGATCAATGATTATCAAAGGGTGAGAAATTGTTAAGAATGCTTATCTCTTCTACTTTCCTTATAGTATTGTAGTTGATGAAGCCATGTATGGAATTATGTGGTGTGGTCCACTTATGGTGGCGGTGTTTACTTTATTGTCATTATATATGTGTTGACCATGACCATGAAGGAAAATTGATGAATACATGAACATGTGCTTATGATGATACTATGTGAAGCTTATGCCTACCTTCCTATTCTAGTTGTGATTTAGGTTGTATGGATATCGTGTAAGCATGTGTATATCCCTATTATGGTAAATTATAGGTTCTTCCATTGATGATTTAAAAATGGTTAATAATCCCTTAACTATGTACCCCTATGTGAATGCATGAATAGCACAAGTTAGGAGTCTTAAGTGTAATATGAAGTTGACTTGTCTCCTATGCTATTGTGTGTTGTGTGGTTTATGCTTGAAAGAGTATTGTTGTCTAAGAGGGTGGCTGCCTCAATATGTTGTTAGTAGACATTATGTAGTCATGTTGACCAATACACACACACACACACTCACTTTACATGCATATTTCAAGTAGTATAGGTCATGGTGTCTAAATGAACGGTAGTTCTCATATTCACCAGTGTCTACTACTATGCATGTTAATATGATTTTTATGAAATCATGATATGCGTTTGATTAGCTAGGATGACTTGATAGGTGTGCTAGTATGGGAAAGGGTATGGGACTTTTGCTATGCATTGCACATGTGTACCTTGATATAATAGTTCTAGTTATGGTTTTTGTATATATGAATATGTATGTATGAACATGTGTGTCTAAATGTGTTATGTGAAAGGTTTGCTCAGATATATGTATGCACAAACACATGTATCAAAACCTAGTCAACATAGGGTTCTTGAACGGTGTATTCATGTGTACACAAAACTAGATGATGCTTTACATATGCTATGTTTATGTTAAGGGATTCATTACATGATTTAGGTTGACGAACTTTCATCTATGACCTATGAGTTAAGCATTTGAGGGGATGACTCTCCTAAACCAATATTTTATAAAGAAAAAATATAATAAAGCTTTTCAATGAAGGGAACTTAGTTTAGCACCGAGTGAACTTGAATATGAGTGTCTGTCCCTTCCCATGGTAGGTATGTAGGTCACCATGAATCTCATGAGGTGGATAAACACAATGCCTCATTAGGCATAAATAGGGTTTCCATAAGTGAATAACTCAATGCCTAATCTTGGAATAAAGAGGGGTTTCACATGTACCTCCAATTTCCATAACTATGTTGACACCATAGGATACTAGCTAGTGGATCACCTAGAAATCTATGTCACATTTGGTTCTACTTTGGCCGGTAGACCACCTCCGTTCGATGTGGGGTTCTATGACACCGGATTCCATGTTTAGCATCACATGGTCTATGTCAGTTAAGGCTATAGTTTCCCTAAAATAAAATCGAAAATGGAAGTTAATGACTAGGACCCTAAATAGAATTACTTAAGGGAGGTTACTTAGGATAGGTGGAAGTAATGAACCCATCTAGACATTGCACAAGTAGCTCCTTAGGAAGTTCTAGGAAGGTGGTCTTATGCATGGCATTATGTATGTTTCTTTATGCATGACTTTGTTGTATTGGTCTACTTGTTATAAAGATTTGTATGGTATGAGTCTTTGTGCATGATGTTGATCTTGTTGACTATATGATTAAGGTCTTGCTTGATCTAAATCAAGTTGTTTCCTCTCATTATGTTGATATGTGAATTGGATGTAAAAGGCTTGTGGTCTCATGATAGGTTTACTAAGTATGTGTGAGGCTACGGGGCTTTACATTTACATTGCACAAGTAGACTTAAATTAGGGGCATGAGTTAGGTCTTATAACATTCTATGTAAAGTAAGATAAGTATATGTGCATAATGAGTAAGAGTTCACTGTAATATCCTTTTTAGTCTTGGCTTAAATATGCCTATGTTGTATTATACTTCTATGATGGTATGTGTTGTCATATGTAGATGATATGTAGGATTTTCCTTGTGGTCTCAAGGTGATACATTGCACCAAGACCCCTACAGGATTACTTGGGAGACTAATGAACTAAAAGAAATAGTTCACTATTAATAGAATTGAGCTCACTATAAAGTGACCTCAAATTGGACTTAAATTCTGTATGTGCTTTTCTATGATGTTTGACCTTTGATTGTGTTTCTATGAAGTATGAAAATGATGTAAATGATATTTTTTAAAGTTTCAATAAAGATTTACTCAAAATGGCATGAAATATGATTTTCAAGAAAATGTCCCTTTTAAATGCATGTTTTTTGCATGATTGTCATACTTAGTGCATTCTTGTACTTATCCCATTCTTCTCTACTTTTTACACGACATGTAGGTCATGGATGCATAAAGGGTGTCTACATGATTGAGGATTTTGATAGGTTATTCCCAAGCTCAAGGAATGTAATCATTAAGTCCAAGGATGTCCTAATGTGTATTTATTGTAAAGTCTATTAAATATTGTATAGTTTTTTATTATGCCTTAAGGTTCGTGTCCCTAATGTATTCTGAAGTTTTTGAGTCTAAGATGGAAAAGAGACTTAGGGTATAATATGTATTATGACTTATGTTTTATATAGATGTGAAGTTAAATTTCTAGTATATGATGCGCTATGAAAGCTTTAAATTTTCAGCTAAATTTACTATGTCAATGTGATGAAGGATAACTATGGTCTTGTATAAGACCTCTGAGAGGTGAAGTACGCCATGTTACTTCTAGGGGGTGCTCCCCGGATGTGACACCAAAAGTCCAAGGAAATGATTTGGCTACCCTACTCACAAGGTATATTTCTCATTCTTGTTAAATAAGGAATGAATGTATTGATAAGCCAATCTTTATTGGATATGCCCATTTTTTGATTATTTGCATAATATATTGATCTTGGGGCATATAGTTAAAACTTATGATCTATCTTACATTGGGAATGAAGTCTTTATAAGTCAATCTTTATTTGCTATACACATTATTTGATCATTTTGGATAATATAAAGATTATTGGCTATACCCATAATTTGATCATTTGCATGATATGAAGAAAAGATTATTGGGTATGCCCATTAATTTATCATTTGTATAATATAAAGATTATGGGGCATTGATTAGACGATATGTTTTGCTCCCCTTTATTGGCATAATATAAGAAGTCATTATAAGCAAATCATTATCGGCTATGCGCATAACTTGTTAAAAACATCATTCTAATCAAAACTGATTATTTGATATACTTAAGCTCTTGCTTTCTGAGCTCACTTTGAGCTTACATTTCTTCTTATTTCTTTCTTATTTTATTAAAGAAATCTTTAGCATTAAGATCATGCGAGATGACATGATATCCAGTGTCTGCCCCACACTGAAAAGGGGTGGTTCACTGATCAAAGTGAACCTATATCATGTGAGCTAAATGCGAAATCTAGTGTCTGCCCCACACTGAAAAGGGTGGTTCACCGGCTAAAGTTAAACCAAGTCTAGTTTCTTCCCAACACCGAAGAGAGGTGGTTCATGGCTAAAGTGAACTGATAACTTTCTTGAGAATTTAACCAACATAGATCATGTGAGCTAAACATGAAATCCAGTTCTACCCCACACCAAAAACTGGGTGGTTTCACCGGCCAATGTGATATCGTATCATACCTAGATCTTTTAGGTGGAATCCACTAGCTAGTTCCTATGCTGGCTACATAGTTCGAAGACTAGGAGATATCGAAGACTGTTATCCACCTTGGTGGATCCTCATCTTTTGAGGCTTACATCTGCTTGCACAAGCTCATTGCTAGTCTATCAATGCTTTGCTCAATTTCTTTTTCTTTATAACTTTTAGAGTTGACTAAAACATTATGGAAGCTTAACTCTTTAGATAACCGGTCATCCTTTTCTTTACTTGATGAAATGTGAATTTAACCTTACATTATCATCTTGGTGTTAATGAGACTTGTCTCACGATTATTAACACCCTCTTATGTGAATATCTTTAACATGATTGTCTAGATGTGAGTGAGACTTGTCTCAGTTCTTTAACACCTCATTCTGGTCAGTTTCATAATTCTTAAACTTTTAATTATGTCATTACTCACGTTATCTTGTTCAATGACATTTGGTAGCTTTATGCCGCTCTTTATGAACGTTATAAACTTTGTTCAATGTACTTTACTTATATTCCTAGTTCATTTGGAAAGGGAATGTTGGGACTTGTCCCAATGATTGACATACCCTTGGTTATGAATTTAAAGTTACATTGGTCATGCTTAATTTTGGTATAATTTAGTAATTAGCCAATTTTGTATCATATTTTCGAAATACATTGTAAGCCAATTTATTAGCATAGACTAATTTTTCACATATTATGGTAATCTAGAATATTGTTAGCCAATATGTTGGCATAAGCAAAACTTTTATTAAACTATGGTCATGAGAATATCATTGGCCAATTTTTTATGACATAACATAGTAAGTATATTTTATTAATTTTTTTGGACAATATATTGCTAGCCAATTTGTTGGCATAAATAAAACTATGATATTATCACTAGCCAAGTAAATTAAATTGATGAATATACTATAGTGATTTCATCATTCTAAGAAAGGCAACATTTAACAGTGAAGTAAACTTCATGAACGATTCATACAACTTCATCTTTTCGAACACAATTAGGCATTACAACATTCTTTAGCTCATGTAACTAATACCCTATTCATAATCAAATCTATAAGCTTTATTAGACATTACAGATCAAGAAACCTACATATAATGATCAAATAACACCACATACCAAAAACATGTTCGCGATTACATATACATACTACTAGAATTGAAAACAATGGTACCTAGGGAGATGGACGTTCAATAATGTCATTGGCAACAACTCTAGTTTCAATATTTTTGAATTCATAAAACGTTTGAAAAGCCTCTTGGATAAAGGAATCAAATAGAGAAAACCCATACCTTATGCAGAATTGAATCTACGAAGATCACCTTGCACGAGAACCTTTAAGAATACCTTCAAATCACCTAAGAAATTTTTTGTTTTTCTTGCCCTTTACTCACTGTTTTTCTCAAGCTTGTTTTCTGTTAGGTCTTAGGAAATAATATTAAGTAATTTAACTTAGACTTAATTATCTTAATTAATAAATCAATTAGCTAATTTACTAAAATGCCCCTCCTAGATTGACTAGAATTAGAAGAACACTTGACTTAATCAAAATCTGGGAATTGCTTAGTGGTTTCGGTTTTGACCAATAGGGTAATTACTAAAGTACCCCTAAGTTGTTAGGAGCATAACTAACCCTTTGGACCATCCTAGGTTAGGTACTAGGATGTTTCTTAGTAAGTTACTTGTCTAGTGTAAGGATTTTGGTTTACCCATTTAAATTTATTAATTAAGTTGTTAATTTAATTATTTAAGTAACCTAGGGTAATTAATAAAGTATCCCTAAGTCGTTAGGGACATAACTAACATTTTTGGTCTATTTTAGGTTACGTACTAGGATGTTTCTTGAGTTAGTTACCAGGTTAGTGTCATCGGTTAGGTCTTAGGTTGTCGGGTGCACTAGTTAGTTAATATTGGTTAGTCCTAGGTTATTTATCTAGTTAGGTGAGTTATCTAGATCCTAGAGGTTGTTAGAAAGCTCATCCCCACATTGATTGACTCTGACATGTGCGCCTACTTCCAACTACCCTAACCACCCTAACTGAATTCTTGCACATGTGCTTGCACATGTGTTGCTACAAATTTCTTGTTGTTGTCCCAAGGATCCTCACTATATCCTTGGGCACTGCCTATCCTACATGATCATTTTATTTGATTATGTGCTATGGTACCTAGGTTTGACACTTGGATTCCTAGTACCTAATGTGTGTAAGCGATGAACTCAAAAATTTTAGCTTAGGGTCTTCATTGCAGGTTCAATTCTTAAACAATCATAGATTATATTTTAAATACTTGTGTATACATAGAAATTGTCTAACACCCTTACGACAATATTCTATAATATTCCCAATATTTCACAATATTGGGTATTAGGATGCCTATGTACCTCAATACGCATTCTTAAAACTTAAAAAGATCTTTACTAGACATGTACATTTTTCTGGAATGTTATAGTCTAGACCCACATGTTCAACTGATATTAGGAGTTTCTTTGGTTTGGGTGGCTACAGTAGAAGATATGTTCAGGGGTTTTCGTCCATTTTGTCTCCTTTTACGAAGTTGACTCAGAAGGCAGTTAAGTTTCAATAGTGTGAAGCTTGTGAGAAAATCTTTCAAGAATTGAAAAAGAGGTTGACTACTGCCCTAGTTTTGACCATACTGGAGGGTACTCAAGGTTTTGTGGGGTACTGTGATGCTTCAAGAGTTGGTTTGGATTGTGTACTAACTAAGAATGGCAAAGTAATAGATTATTCCTCTAGAGAGTGGAATCTTCACAAGAACAATTACCCAACCCATGACTTACAGTTGACTGTTGGAGTTTCTTCCTTAAAATATGGCGTTACTAGTTGTATGGTGTTCATGTTGATGTCTTCACTGATCACAAGTTCCTACAATATGTGTTCACTTAGAGAGAGCTTAGACTCAAACAAAGGATGTGGTTAGAATTGCTCAAGGATTATGATATCAGTATTCCTTACCACCTAGGTAAGGATAATGTAGTTACCGATGCCTTATTCCGGTTGCCTATTTAGGAGTCCGACTAATGAATTCCACAGTTGGAGGGATAGTGGTGAATAATGGGGTTGAATCGTCATTATTGTCAGAAGTGAAAGAAAAGCAATACCAAGATCTCATTTTTCTTGAATTGAAGGCATATGATCATAAGCAATGAGTATTAGCATTTTAATAAGGGGGAGATGGTGTATTGAGATATAAAGGTAGATTGTCTGTACCTATGGTGGATGGACTCCAAGAGAGTGTCATGGAGGAAGCTCATATCCCCTGATATTCCATTCATCCGGGTTCCACAAAGATGTATTGAGACTTAAGTGAAGTTTATTGGTGGAATAGCATGAAGAAGGGCATTGCTGAATTTGTTGCAAAGTGGCCAAATTGCCAACAAGTTAAAGTAGAGTACAAAAGGCCTGGAGGTTTGGCTCCGAATATAGAACTTTCAGAGTGGAAGCGGAGATGATTAATATGGATTTCATCACAGGCTTACCCACAATTTGCAGGCAGCATGATTCAATTTGGGTGATTGTCGATAGAATGACAAAATCACCTCACTTTTTTCTGGTAAAGAATACCCATTTTGAAGAGATTATGCTAAGTTTTAGATTGAAGAAGTGGTAGGGATTCATGCAGTTCTAATCCCCATTATTTAATATAGAGGTGCACAATTTATTTTACAATTTCTGAAATGTTTTCAGAAAGGTTTGGGTTCAAAGGTGAACTGGAGTAATATCTTACATCCTCACAATGACGGGCAAGCCGCGCATTCTATTCACAGAAGATATGTTGATGTCTTGTGTGATTGATTTCAAGGGAAATTGAGATGATCATCCACATCTCATTTAATTTTCCTACAACAATAGTTACCACTTAGCATCCAAATGTCTCCTTATGAAGCTCTTTATGGGAGAAGATGCAGATCTCCTATTGGATGGTTAGAGTTTGAAGTAGATGATTGGGTATATCTGAAAGTTTCATTCATGAAGGGTGTTCTGAGGTTTGGTAAGAAGGGGAAGCGTAGTCCCTGGAAAGTTAGACCATATAGAAATCCCAAGAGGACTGGCAAGGTAGCTTATGAGTTGGAGCTACAAAAAATGTTAGATGCAGTTAATCCGGTGTATCATCTCTCCATGTTGAAAAAGTGCATGAGTGATCCTTCCTTGATCATTCCAACTGATATTTTTGAGATCGAAGATAACCTTTTTTATGAGGAGATTTCGGAGCAAATCCTAGATTGCCAAGTTCACATTGAGAATAATTGTGGTAGGAACAGTCATGATCCTTACGAGGAACCAATTTGTTAAAGAAGCTACTTGGGAAGCTGAAGGGGGCATGAATAAGAGATATCCACATCTCTTTGAATCCGGGAAAAATGCAAACCAAAGTACTAATTTTCTTCTTAGTACTATCTAATTTTGAGTAAGCATGTGTTTTGGTTGTATTTGCTTATGGGTGTATGAACTTGATGTTTCTACCCTAAGTCTAGTAAGAGTAACCTCATTCGGGGACGAATGTTCCCAAGGGGGACATATCGTAACATTTCGCAACTAAAATGACCTAGAAAAGACTTTAAAATTTGAAAATGCTTATTTTTAGAAAGAATAAGAAAATCAGGAAAATTTGCCTAAGTTAATAAACGAGTTTTGATCAACTTCAAATGATAATAACTACTAGATCAGGATAAGTTAAGGGTAAATTATGATATGGTTGGAAGCTGTTAGAATAATCTTTTCAATGCAGTCAAGTTTGCGCGATTTCAATATAGTATGATTGAGTTAATCCTTCCAGGTGTTGGGCTGTTAAATAAAGGAAAGTCCAAATCCTGATTATTGAAGGGAAAACTAGTTATTTCTTAATTAAATTTCTTATTTCGTTTTTGTGGATTTACTGTGGTAATATAAGAATTTTCTCATTTTAGAAAAAGGAGAAATTATACTAGGGATGTGAGAAGACAGGAAACAAGACTAAAGAGGAGAGAAATTAAGAAATTCCCAAGGACATTCAAGTTTTGAGATTGGAATTCGTTGGGGTGATCTCTACAAGGTTTTCGAGATCATATTGTATTTGGTTACTTCACCTACATTCCAATCTCGTTTAAATTCAGCGAATCTTGGTTATTTCATTGTTAAGAAAATGAATTCTAGAAGAATATGGTTGAAGTTTTTGTTGATTGATGGTTGAGTTGTTGAAGTTTTGATTCATGTTTCCAGGTGTAAATTGGGGTTGAATCTGTTGTATATTCATAGTAATAATAATTCTATGTGTTTGGGAAAGAACCATTGAAGTATCAAGGGTTTAGAGATGAAAAACGGAGAGAAAAGTCCAGAACACCTAGTATGTGGTTGGGCGCGAGCTTCTGAAAGCCCTAAAGGACAATATCTGTCCGGTAGTTCCTTGGGGCACCACACCAGCCAGAGCGCCCCAACCTACTCTCTGTAACATGAGGGTAGGCGCCCCACACCTCTAAGAGCGCCAGGGACGCCAATTATCCCCATTCTTTCCGCACCTTTTTGTACTAGTTCCTATGTGATGTACATATCTTTCACAGTTGATTCTAACACTCTAAGGTACAACTAAAAATAATGAAGCCATCCATAAACATAAGACTATAATTCAATTCAAGGAAAGTTTAAGATCAAAGTCAATGAAGTTAAGAGTCAAGTCTAGAAGTTAAGAAGAAAGTCAATGAAAAAAAAGTTTTCAAGAGTCATTAGCACCGTTTAACTTTGTTTTTAAGACTCAAGTTTCAACCTATGTAAAGAATAGAGAATTTATTTCATTTCTCAAATGTTATAAGGGAACTAAGTTTTCGCTAAGAGTTTATAAATGTTTTCACATTAAGGATAAGAGGAAACTCGGATTTCTCATAAGAGTTTTGAGCAAGGAAAGGGAACATTGATTCCAAGAGAGATTTTATGCAAAGTGTTGAGTAATTATCTCAACCAAAAGAAAGAAGTTATTTTAAACACATAAGAGATGAGTGTATTTTTGGGAGTAGTATTGAGCACCGATATGGATATGCCTGTTCATATTAACTCAAGTCTCCATAAATCATGTAGCCATCATGGGTGTTAAAAGATCATAATTTTAGATGATCACTTAATTTATTCTTGTGGATCCACTAACTTAAGTAAATCTATGTGACGACAAAGTATATGAGAGTTCCTGCAGTGTGGGCAAGACAATTTATCACCACTTAGTCTCATAGTAGTGGTTGTCGATTAGAGAATCTCTCACAAAAACTATATTACTTTATTTTAAAAGTAAAGTTGAGTTTTTTATTACATTTATTTATCCAACTAAGTTGTTTACTCTCTTTTACAAGCTTTAAATATATTGCATGTGTCTTATTTCTTTATGTTGAGCTAAGTTATTCATGAGTTTAGCAGATCCAAGATAAGTGTACCTTATTTCTATTTTTAAGCATAAGTTGTTTGTAGCATTTAAAACTCGCATACACGTACATTCAATTTACTGATCTAAGTTGGCCTGCATCGTCTTATGATGAATATGCAGGTAACTAGGATTAGGATCCAACGTACCGTTGATCTAGTGAGTAGATAAGAGTCAGTAGGTGATCTTCGCTACTATCCAAAAGGACATCTTTATAACCCATTTGTTATTTTTAGTTTTCAGTTGTTAGATAGAGTTGGGTTCATGTACCAACATTCCTCTTTGTGTAGTAGTTGTTGTAATAGTAGTAGTAGTAGTAGTAGTAATAGTAGTAGTAGTAGTAGTAGTAATAGTAGTAGTAGTCAAGGCTATTGTATTCGTGATAGGTTCCACCAGAAATTTTTCATCTCCATGGTAGATTGGGATAGACTCAAGGCTATCGTCTTCGTGATGGACTTTTTGGTTGTTATGATCTTTCTAATGAAAAAGGATTGTGTTGACATCCACTTACTGCATATGGTCATCTTCATCTTTAGGGTACGTGTTAGAGTTAGTGACCATCAAACCCATGATCTTTGCAGAAATATTTCGATCATTATCCCTCAACTATAGAGGATATGAACACTTTTATCAAAGATAAGTGAAAAACGGCACTGAAGAACACTTATACAACAAAATAAGAAGCTATGTGATGAGATTGAGCTTATGGAATGACCTAAATAACGAAGAAGTTTGGAGCCTTTTCTTGACCTATCTCACAGGGAATCGTATTCAATGGCGACTACCGTGGGTCCATGGCCAGGCTTTTTTAAGATCTAACCATGCCTATTTCATTGAGTTAATTGGGTTGGAAGGGTTCCAGCCTTACACACCTATAAGAGTCCTCCGGTAGTTTGGGATTACCGAGGTGTTCCTCTATGTTCAAATATGGCATTAATAGATGTCCGATTATTAATGAGTAAACTCGATCGAATCTGTTTTGGTATAAGGATGGTGCGGTATTCTTGACTCAGACATGGGGTTTGAATCGTGGTGCACACCTTAATATTATACTTTGTTTTTGATGGGAGGCATTCTTTCTAGAACAAATTTGCATGGAACTATAGAACCTCATGCACATCACTACAACTATGTATCAACGGGTGGTCCCTACGGTCTCTTGACAATCTCATAAAGGCAATTGATGATGAACCGATTGAAGAGTTGGAGGAAGACCCAGAAGAGGACCCAGAAGAATACTTAGAGCATGACCCTAAATTTTATGACCCTAGATATGGAGGAGTGATGCATATAGAGGCTAAACCTCTTCGAACAGTAGAAGATACTCACTCGGAATGGAAATTCAAAAATCCTCAAAGTATTAGTTGGACCTTACTATAACTTCGGAGATGATGAAGTTTATTTCCCAACCTTTCCGTAGATCCTCTTTCTTCTTTGAATCCCCTCATAAGTTTCTCCAAGTTTTGTGTTGCCTATCACACTTGTACTTCCATTTCTTAGGTATAGGCTCTTTGTAATTGCAAGACTACCTTATTCAATGAAGTTATGTTTGCTCCAAATCTAAAAGGCGTTTAAAAGGATAATTTATCATCAAAACTAATTCCAATGTAGTCCTACATCAAGCAAAAGAGAGGTTCTACATTAGGATGTATTTTGAATATCTCTGAGTTGCCTTATATATGTGATACATTTGCTTGTTTGTTATATTTTCCAATATTTCCAAAGCTAACATAGTTTCCCTCTTTTGTTTTTCTCTCTATTTGTCCCCAAAAGAATGTAAATTTGTGTTGACTTGCAAACTACCTGACTCACGATACATACATTGATCAAAAGGAAAAATGACTGAAAAAGATGAGGTCAACGTTGTCGCAATTATAATAGTTCCTATTAAGAACCACGAAAGTTCTCAAAGTATAACTAAAATCCAAAATGAGGAAAAACTGGTTCACATGGAAGGAGAAATCGACATCTTAAGGGAAGAATTACATCAAATTTGAGACTTGACCAAACTATCGTCTATCGAAGACCACTTTCTATACTTTCAAGACACCCTACTTCCCAATGGTTGACATTCGTTCTGCTGACTTACCAAATCAGCCAAAACTGACTCAACACGCTCCTGCTCACGGTCGAGTTCCACCATCTTCTTTGACCGCAGTCTGGACCATTCCCGAACTTTCCAATCGCGACTCTAGAAGACCCAAAAGAAACAGATATTTGGGGAGCATGTTACTGCTCCTTGTGAGCAACATGTACCACCCGTATATGTCGCAGAGAGCCTACCTTCATTATGCCATCTATGTTTTAATATCGCATATGAGGTTGATCAATATGAAGAAATGGAGAAAGATGTTACTTTGATAAAACACTCGTCGATAAATGCCCAGCTTCAGGATTTAAGAAAGGCATTGAAAAGCTTGCAAGTTACTAAAGAAATGGAGAGTCTGGATCATAATGACTTGTACATCCATCCAGACATTGACATGCAAGTAGGGTACAAACCACCCATATTTGACATGTTCGATGGAAAAAGTGACCCTGTTGCACATTTAAGGACGTATTGTGAAAAGTTAGTTGGTGTATGCAGAAATGAGAAGTTGAGGATAAACTTGTTCATCCAGAGTCCATATAAAGAAGAATTGACTTGGTATATCCTCTAAGACCTTCGCAAGTGGCGTGACTGGCAAGAAATGTTTAGGACTTCAGGATTCATTTCAGATTAAATACTGAAATCACTGTTCGCAAATTCTCATTGGCTCTCACAAAGAAAAAGCAATTTGAGAATTTCAAGTAATATGCGCGATGCTGGAGGACTTATGCTGCGATGAGAGTGAGCTCTCAAAGCACTTTATTCGGGCTCAATAAGGTATCTACTTTGACAACATGATATCAATGATGGGCCATAAGTTCGTAGAACTGGTCAAAATGGGAGACTTCATAGAGGAGGGTGTTAAATAATGGAAGATTTAGTCTATGATTGCATTGCAGGCTTCAAGTAGAGCCGTACAATTGGCCTCCATCAGCGGCATCAAGATGAAAAGGGACGATGTTTGAGATATCACCTACCTACAAGGAGGAAAATCCTATCGATATCCCAACAATCCCCGAATTGTTGCACATACTTCTTACGCCCCATACCTAGTATATAATACCCAACCACACTATTATCCACCCCGAGCACCAGTATATATAAACCCTCCAAGACCATAGGTCTATGTCTAAGAACCAATCCACAAAATTATACCATCATATATACCGAGATCACATGCAACAAAACTAAAAATGTTCAAATTTACACGCTGATTGCCGAACGCTACGCCCGATCGTTTGACAGGTTGAGGACATCAGGAGTGCTGCAACCAGTTGAAGGAAAGCACCTCGATCCTATCCCTCATAATTTTGATGGAAACAAGCGATGTACTTACCATTCGGAAGTCCAAGGGCATGAAATGGAAGATTGTTATGGTTTAAAGAACCAGATCAAGTCTTTGATAGGAAGATGATTCATAAAATGCACTCCAGTACCGTAGAATGTGAACAACAATCCCTTACCAAACCACGAGAATCGGGAAGACAATATTGTTATTGTGGATGACGAATATGCCCCCCCAACTATCCAAACATAGTTGGGGAAGACACCATGTTATCTTTGGCGCAGACTGTTATCACAGTTCAACTAAGGGAACCTATGATAGTCCAAACATATCGATTGAGAGTTTTAGTGACTACTCTAATTGCTAAAAAGTCTTAGTATGACATCAAAGAAGTCCCTTGGGACTATCGAAGAGATGTCAAGGGCAAGATTATCGACATTGACGTGTCTCAAGAAATTACTAGGTCGGGGAGGTGTTATTCCCCCATACCATCTAAATCGAAGAGTTATTAGAAAATAATATGATCTAAATAAGAATGTGGCTAATGCTGAAGCCGCATAGCTTTGGAAAAATATGCAGCCTAAAGACTATTCAGTCGAAGAGCACCTAAAGAAGACGCCATCCCATATATCTGTTTCGTCTTTACTGATGAGTTCTGAAGCTTATACAAATTTTTTTGATGGAAGTGTAAGAAGGAGTGAACATTTTGAAAGAGAACACAAGTGAAACTTTAGATGCAATGATTGGAACAATAGTGGAAGCTAGCAACATCTTTTTCCACAATGATGAGTTTCCCATAGAAAGGACTGGTCACAACAAAGCACTTCACACCGTAGTCAAATTTTGTAATAAGATTGTTACTCCAGTTTTAATTGATAGTGGTTCTGGATGCAACATCTGTCTTTTCACCACTGTAATGGATTTAGGTGTTAATATGAGTTCGATAAAGGAAAAACGTATGAAAGTTAGACATTTTAATTGAGTGCAAAGAAGTATCATTGGAGAGATCTATGTCACATTGCAAGTAGAATTGACCAAATTCCTCATTCTACTTCAAGTAGTGGATGTATCATCCAACTACAACCTTTTGTTGGGAGCACCATGGGTTCATATGGCAAGAGTGCTTCCTTTCATGCTTCGGTTCCTTCCATGCTTTATATGTGTGTAAAATTTAAATGGGGTCACATAGAAATACCATCCATGGAGAGATCAGTCACTCCATTCATTATGTTAATTCAAAACCAATCACTGACGAGTTCGACGTACCCACTTTTCACACTTAGGAGATTATGTAAGTCGTAAGGATCAAAGAAGAAGTAGATCCAACCGATGCAAAATTGTCAAGTAAAGCAACAATGGTTGCTTCAGATATGTTGAAGTATGGTAATCAGCCCATGAGCGGACTTGGACCCCAGTCCAATAGGATAGCGGAGTCGATATAGTTAAAGCATAAAAAAGGCACCAATGAACTCGAATATGAGCCTGCCCCGGGAAGGGACCATCATAGATCAAGCCAGACAATCATTATATCATACAAACTTTGATTCCAGACCAAGCAACTTCTGATGACATTTTTGAAGGAATAAGCATGTTTTTTAGGTCATGGTTGGAGAAGAGGAAGCGATCTGTCTTAGCAAATTGACCATTCGTGATGCCAAACCTTGAGAAATCTTGTAGAACTTGACCATCGACATGTCATTGTTTCAAACAAAGTCCCGGTATTTTAGAAAAGTAGTTTTAATTTTAAAAAGTGCATGATCAAAATTAGGCTTGAATCATGCCTAACCATTTGTGGCTTGCTTCTTCTAAAAGCTCAAAACGTTTTTAAATAAAAGTTTTTATATTCATTAAAATATTTACCTTATGTTAAATTTCTATTTATGTTTGCTTACCTTTTGCACTTTTCTGAACTTATATTAATAAAAGTCCTTGTTCAACGGTTATGACATATAACGAATCCACCGATCAAGGTGAAAATGATAAAAAGAATCACAAATAGTATGATGAGACAATGATGCCTTAAAATCAATCACATGAGATTGAGAAAGTTGAAAGTCAAATAAAACCCAATATGGATGAAACAGACACTATTAACTTAGGAGATGAGGAAACAGTAAATGAAACGTGAGTCAGCATACATTTGGAGGCTAAAAGAAAGAAAGAGTTAATAGAGTTGCTTAAGCAGTATGTTGACGTATTTGCTTGGTCTTCTGACGACATACAAGGATGAAAAACTGATATTATCTCATACAAATTATCAACTTTCCCTACTTGTCTACTCATTAAGCAAAAGAAAAGAAAATTCAAGCCGAACAAAGGGTGGATGAACTCAAAAGAAGATCATGGAGGAAGCTCATAGCTCCAGATATTCTATCCATCCGAGTTCCACAAAGATATTCGAAATTTGAGAGAAATCTATTGGTTTTCAGTTTTTGTCAAGCTTATGTATTGTTTTAAAATCCCCTTGCATACTTTTACATTTCACATATTGATGTCATTTGGCTTGCAGTTTATTATGATAAAGACATAGGTAACCAGGATTAGGATCCCGCTCATCATTGATCAAGTTGAGTACTCGAAGTCTTTTGGTGAGCCTCCTTGCTTCCGGAGGATCCTGTTTATTTCTTCTAGTATTATTACTTGTTCATTAGGATGTTTTGGGTCTTGTATCGACATACATTTCAATTTTAGAGGCTTCATAGACAATGAGATGCTAGATCCTTGGTATTTTTTATTTATTTATCTTATGTTGACACTTGAGTTTGCATTATTACCTAGCTGAATGTTTTCTTTATAATATTTTATGTTGTACTTGAGTTTATCCTATTAAGTTATATCTTTCACTGAGTAAGTAAGCAAGGTAGAGGGTTCACTTGTCCTAGCAATGGTTCTCGAGTGTCAGTCCGACCAAGGGTTTTTGCTCACGGCGCGACACAAGATTTATTTGATGCCTTTTTCTTATAACTCAACAACTTAGAGTTTTAAAATAATTTCTTATCTTCTACTCAACTTTACCGTGCATGACTGACGTTAAAGATTGAGTGTTTAACTATATTGTTTTGTTAGAGTTGATCGAGAATATTTTTTATTTTTCGAATAATTCGTTGTTATTTTAGTGGCTCCAATATATTAGCAATACAACTATTTATTTGGTTGTATCATAACAAAGGATTTGTCAATTTTTAATGAACTTTTTAAAAGCTTTTTCTTCGGTTAAAAGATAAATATTGATTTAAAGTAAATGAGTGTATAACATTACTCTATATTAATAATTAGGAAAAATAAATTTTACTGCCAACTATTAGATTTGGCTCTATGCGTCAAAGTCAGTCATAAGTTTCTTAATGTGGTCTGAGTAATATAAGTGGATATGGTGTTGTTAATTTAGTTGGTGCTAGAAAGCAAAAAATGACAATTGATGTGGCATTCTGTTACTCGAACCAATTTAAGGACACAGTTCCAAATCAAAGTGAGAAGTATCAAGTCCTTATCATTACGACAGGCTTGAAGAGCAAAAGGTTTTCTACTAGAATTGGCATATTTTCTATTTTCATTAATTCTACTCCTATTTGATGATATATTTGTAACAAAGTCGTCATTATTCCTTACAGAATCATTATTGCTTGTGTCATAGACAAAGAGAAACTTTTATTTAACGGCATCCTCGTTTACTCTTTAGTTTAAATCCTTTTTTGCCAAGGACTATGGAATATTCCTGAATGATGAATATGACATACTATATTTCATGGAACAAGCACTCAATTTTGTGAATAAAAGAAAGGTTATATACATGTCACCTTATGATAATAATAATAAAAGATATACCTTTTTCATTTGAAACTTTACTCTTTACTTAATCCCTCATAACTTCTCGCAGGAACGGTTCGAAAATTATTGTGAGCTCATAGATAATCTTTTAATGTTTGAATAGGTGTGCGTGTTTTGAAAAGAGGTGTACAATAAGGTGATAAATATTTACAATTTGATTGAACAGATATTATGGACAACCCTCGGGTTCTTATTTTAATTACTTTTTGTTTAGGTTTTCCTACTTCTCAAAGACCATCCAGATTTGCTAGAGAGTTCAAAAATATTTTCTAGGACAATTTTGTTACTACTTATAAATTATCTTATTTAAACTACACTAAAATATTGATGAAATGACGTATAGTATTGTTATCTTTCTCCTTGTTTCAACTATACATAGCATTGTGGATTTAATTTAAAAGTTATTTGATGTTGTTCGATTCAAAACTCAGATTGTTCTACATGAACGTTTATCCTTTGTTTCATCTAGCCCTACATTGTTAATTTGATACTTATTTTTGATCATATGTGAGGTATATTTTTTTTTTTTTAATTTCAACATTTTTAATTACTGTAATATTAGAGATAAAGATAATATAATGTTTGTATTAATTATGCAGGTGTTAAGGTTTTAGATTTATATGATAGTTTAACTATAGTGATAAAATTAGCCTATTTAAATATAACTAGTAAAATCCGTCCTAGTTTTGTATAAGTCATCTATTTATCAGATAAATCCATTCAATCCAAGCCGCAAAAAAAGGAACACCAATATCGTAGCCAAATTGACCCATGGCTGTTATCTTATCAAAATGTCTTAACGAATAGTTTTTTTTTATTAGATATATTATACATTTGTTAAATAAGGAAAAAATTGTACTTTTAATTTTTAGCAATTATAATTTAGTAAGAGGTAGATGGATGGGAACATGAACCACATTTTATCCAAATAAATTGTTACCGAAATAGCATTTGAGTGAGTCAGTAAGTTATATATGCATAAACTCAAATTAAAATACATTTATCATAACCAACCCATTTTTTAGATGCACGAACCTCACAAATATTGAGGGGAGTTGCAATTTAGATCACATAAAATTTAGTTAGAAGAAAAGTGATCAAACAACCCTCTTTCCATTAAAATTGTTTTAAACGACGGTAAATGTGTCCCTTAGACAATGTACTTCGTAATATTTTGTAAAATCATTTAAATGACCCACATAAACTCATCTAAGTCAGCATCAATTTAGTAATCTAATTCCTATTTTCAAAAATTGAAGTATAATTGTAAACATTAAATATTCCACGGTCTTCACTTTTGTGAGGAAATAATTGACCGAACTATTATTTCAAAGACACAAGGGCAATTGCATTAAATACAAATTATTTAATAAATAGAAAATTATACTAAAAAGTTAATCACGTGTTCTGCGATTTTCATAATCTTCTTTTATTATAATCTAGATTGATATTGAAAAATCTAGCCTAATTTCAAAACAAGCGGACTTTTTAGTGGTTTTTAGCTCATTTTAACATTTTACCTTTTTTTTTAACTATTGACCAATTTTTTTGTAGAATATATAGATGTGCATAATTTGATATTAGAAATACATATGATATACAATAGCAATAATTTTTTCTAAATTTATTTATTTAGCTCACTTCTCTTTCTAAACTTTTGTGTGTTGTTGTGGTTTTTAGTCAAAGAGAAGGAGGGGGGAAAAGGTAGCGAAAACTGAATTGAAAAAAACAATTGTTACATATTATGATCCATAAAACTGCTTAAAATATATTTTTTGTTTATAGATCTCTTCAAACATTTCATTTTACTAACTTATCACAAAAGGTTTGTTTATTTAGAAAATGAAGCATCTCCTGTTTATTTGTTTTTGTTACATGCAAACTTATTTTTATTGTTCTATTTTTGCAGCATGAAGAGATCGAGAGATGCCTCCCAATTTGGTTTTTATCATAGATATCGTAAGATCTCTTCATCCTTTGTTTCATCTAGCCCTATATTACTAAATGGTTACTTATTTTTTATCGTATGTGTGGTATATACATTTTTAATTAGTTTAATATTAGAGATAAAGATAATACGATGTTTGTATTAATTATGCTGATGTTAAGGGTTATCGATTTATTAGATGGTCTACTAAAATTAGCTTATTTAAACATAAATAGTACAATCCTTCCTAGTTTGGTATAAGTCATCTATTTATCAGCTTTGTCCATTTCAATTCAAGAAGAAAAAAAAGGAACACCAATATGTTAGCCAAATTGACCAATGATTGTTATCTTATCAAACTATTTTAAAGAATACTTTTTCGTATTAGGTATGTTATATGTTGGCTTAATAAAGAAAAACATATAATTTTTAGTAGTTATAGAACTTATAAAATAAATAATATAGTAATTATAATTTAGTAAGAGGTGGATGGCTGGGGGCATGAACTACATTTTAGCCCAATAAATTGTAACCGAAATAGCTTTGGAGTGAGTTAGCAAGTAATCTATGTAGAAAATAATAAAGAAATAAATTTATCATAACCGACCCATTTTGTAGATGTACCGACTTCACATATATTGAGGGGCGTTATAGTTTAGATCACATAAAATTTGGTTAGAAGAAATGTGATCACATAACCCTCTTCCATTTGAGATGGATTTAAATGACGGTAAATGTATCCTTTAGACAATGTATTCCATAATATTTGGTAAAATCATTTAAATGATTCGCATAAAGTCATTTAGTTCAGCATTAATTTATTATATACAATATGATGTAATCTATTTCCTCTTTCAAAAAATTGAAGTATAATTGTAAACATTAAATATTCCACATAGTCTTTACTTTTGTCGGGATAAAATTCACCGAACAATTATTTCAAAAATATAAGTTTAATTGCATTAATTACAAATTAATTAATTAACACAAAATTATACAGAATAGTCAATATTTTGTTATGCGATTCTCATAATCCTCATTTATTATAATCTAGGTTGATATTAAAAATTATAGCCTAATTTAAAAATGTTCAGACTTATTACTTATTTTAACCTCATTTTAATATTTTAGATGTGCATAATTTGATATTAGAAATACATAAGATATACAGTAAAAATATTTTTTTTTCTAAATTTCTTATTTTAGCTCACTTGTTTTTGTAAACTTGTGTATTGTTGTGCTTCTAAGTCAAAGAGTAGGAGGGGGGAAAAGTTAGAGAACTTAATTGTTAAAATATTTTTGGTATATTTTACGATCCATACAACTGATTAAAATATATTTTTTGTTTATAGATCTCTTCATACTTTTCATTTTACTAACTTATCTCAAAAGGTTCGTTTATTTAGAAAATGAAGCATCTCTTGTTTATTTGTTTTTGTAACATTAAAACTTTTTTTTGTTGTTCTATTTTTGCAGCATGAAGAGATCGAGAGATGCCTCCCCATTTTGTTTTTATCATAGAGATCCGTAAGATCTTTGCCTTTTGTTCATTTTGTTCTACGTCAATTTTGTAGCTACTAAAATTTTTTTAGATGAATTTTTGATAATTTGGTTATTTTCCATTACTATGATGTATGGTTTTTGTATGTAAATTGATCAATACATGTGAGATGTAATCTTTTTAAATTAATCAACAACACAGAGTAGTTAAAATAATTTTTTTGCTTTACACAAAGAAATGTCGCGCACAACTAAAGATAGAGATTGAAGGTTTACCATTTGATGTGTTTTTTAGGGTTGATCTAGATTTTATTTTTCTTTTTCAGATAATTCTTTTTAAGCTAAGGGCTCCAACATATGAAATGTATCGCTATATATTTGGTTATATCATTTATTAAAGGATTTGTCAATTCACAAGGAACTATTAAATGTTTTTTTTCATTTATTCCAAGATAAGCATTGACATAAAGTTGAAAAGAGTTTAACAGAACTCTATATTCTATATTGGACAAATAATTGCCACAGTCAATCAGATGTTTCTGAAGGTGGTCTGGGTAATATTAGTGGTGACAGCGTCGTTGACAGAGCTGGTGCTAGTAAGCCAAAAATGACTATAGATGAGGCATTCTCTTATCTGGACCAAGTTAGGGACAAGTTTCCAAATCAAAGAGAGAAGTATATCACATTCCTTGTTGTTCTGATGGACTTTATGAGGAAAAGGTTTGCTACTACAATTCGACAATTATCAATCTTCACTAATTTTTATTCTTCTTTGATGATATATGTGGAACTAAGTATTGTTATTTCTCACAGAATTGATATTGTTGGTGTCATAGAAAAGGCGAAATACTTATTCAAAGGCTATCCTAGTTTTCTCCTTTGTTTAAATCCTTTTTTACCTAAGGGCTATGAAATAATCCTGAATGATGAAGATGAGGAAACATATTTGATGCAACAAGTATTCATTTTTATGAAAAAAACAGAGGTACATATATGTTACTTTATGATTTTCATAATAATGTCTACATTTTTATTAGTTAAAAAACTTTTCTCCTAACTTATGGCTTCATAACTTCTGGCAGGAACGTTTAGAAAATTACAGTGAGGTGAAAGATGTTTTTTCCATGTTTAAGAAGAAGAGAAAAAACGCCAAAGAGGTGCACAATCACGTGATACTATTTATGATTTTGGTACATAGATATTTTTTTAAAAACCTCATGCTCTTGTTTACAAGTACTATTTTTTTTATGTTTAGGTTATCCAACTTCTCAAAGACCATCCGGATTTGCAAGAAGAATTCAATTTTTTTCTTGGACGACTCAGTTATTGCTAATCAGTTGTCTTGTCTAAATGACGCTAAACAATTGTTGAAGTTAAATATAGTACTTTTATCATGCTTCTTTTTTCAGATATGCATTGCTATGCGAATTTAATTGAAAGCATATTTCAAATTGTTTGATTGAAAATACATATTGTCTACATTATTGTTCAGTCTTCTTTTGATCTAGCCCTATATTGTTAACTTGATACTGAATTTTGAACATGTGAGGTATACAATTTTTTCTTCATTTTTACATTTTGAATTAGTATATTATTAGAGATAAACATAATCAAATACCCATATGCGTATTTTAAGGGATATGGATCTATAAGATGCCCTAAGTACAGTTACTAAAACTGTATTTAGATATAATTAGTACAATATGTCCTAGTTTGGTCCAATCCATCCGTTTATCAACTTTGTCCATTTCAAACTAAGCCGTAAAAAGTTATACTAATATCTTACGCAGATTATCCCATTGGTAATCTTATCAAACTATATTAAAGAACAAGTTTTCTTTTTTAAATGTTATATATTGGTAGATAAACAAAAAATTATAATATTAAAATGTACACAAAATTATAAAAAAAAAAGAAGTTGAAGCTTTGTAAGAAGTGGGCGAATAGGGGCGCGAAGTTATCCTAATAAATTTAATAGACAGAAATTTTCAGTGAGTTAGTAAATGATCTATTTGTTAACTTAAATTCAGATAAACTTTGCAGAACTGACCCATTTGGTAGATATACCTAACTAAGTAATCTTGAGGAAAGTTAGAGTTTAGATACGATAAAATTTAGTTAGAACAAATATGATCATATAACTTTCATTCCATTTGTTACAAATAGAAATGACGAAATACTTAGCTACTTAACCCTTAGACAAAGTGTTCTATTTCAGTTGGTAAAATTATTTAAATGAACCTCATCATTAGTAATATAAAATATAATATAATCTTATTCCTCCTTGCAAAAACTGAAATATAATTTTAAAGATTCAATATCAAACACCGCCTTAGACTTCTATAAGAAAAAAATTGACCGCATAATTGGTTAAAAAATTGTAATCTTCCTCAAGGTCATTTGTTTGTTTTAGATTTTTTTTACTGTTTTACCCCTTTCTTCCTTTTTGTATGGCGTTTGTGTGGTTTCAGAATAAGTAGCATTCTTCTCAAGGTAATTGATTCAATTTAGTTTAACTTTGTCAATCTTTTGTGGTCTTATGCGTAAAGAGTTTAATTTAGTCAACTTGCGGATAATTCGATGTTAGATCGGAATATCATCAGTTTCATCTGCTAGAAAAGAGTTCTTTGGTCAAGTGTGATAATCCATTAAAGTTTAGAGGATTCTTTTGGAGTTGGTGCGAGTAGGAGTTTTAGACATCAAGTTTTCCTTAAAATTGAACATCCACTAAAATAAACTCTATTATAAGGAACAAATAATTTCGTTAAAAGATATTAATAATTATAGTTCATATATGAGTGCTATAGAGCCTTATGTAGAGTAATTTTACACAAACAAGGAGTTCCAAGAAAATCGTTTAAGTGGGAAAAAAAGTTTGCGTAGGAACAAGCTAAAGGAAAAAGTCAGTTGCTACTGTACTTAGCAAAATGTCGCAGACAGCATAAGCTTACAATTAGGTTGGTAATATTGATCCACAAGTTTCTATCTTATTTAGAGGATCCATGAGAAATTGTTTATGAAGTAAGTTTGAAGACATGAATGTATGCCCCTAGTTGTTATTTTAGTAGCATTGAGTTGTGTTGATGTGCTATATGTTTGTTTTAGTAGCAATGAGTATGCCCCTAGTACTTGTACATTACTAGCAATTAGTTGAGCTGATGTACTATTGATTTGTTTTCTAGTTTATTAACGGTTGATAATACAGATCCACAACCTTCCATCATTTTACAGGATCTGTGAGAAATATTTTAGGAAGGAAGCTTGAAAAGATGAATGTTTGCTCGGAGTTTTGTCTAGAAAATTATTTGGTTTTATTTTCGAGGTTTCTTGGATATATTTGTGGCTTTCATCATTTTTCTTATTATTTCATTGAAATTGTTGAGTTTGGTCAACATTTTGATGAGACAACTTTTTTTGGTTGTTTCATTGACACCGACATATCGATTCTAGTCTAGTGTCATACTTAGTTTGCATAAATAGGATTCTGGATGACTTCCGGACCCCAACAGAGGATTTTGATCTGAAGTAATTTACTGATGGTGCAGAATCAAGTCCTTTTCCATGATCGTGGGGAATTTAATCCGTTTTCCTTCGTGTATGGGGCCTTTCGTGCTTTCATGAATCGTCAACTTTGCTGACCTTTCCGATCGCGAGGAGGTATCCATGATCGTGAAAGAAATTCAATTCTTGCCAATGTCTTTTTAATAGAGAGGACAACAACCAAAACCCCATTTAAAATATGATTTTAGGTCAATTTTTGGAGCATTTCTTGTCAGATTTTGGTGAATTTTGTTTTTGTGTGTTCGGAATGCTCCGATTGAGTGTGTCTCATTCCAAGATGGTTGAATCTTCTGTTTCTCTCATAATTTCTATAATTTGATCTTTATTTCCCTATTTTGAACCCTTGATCTAAATCAAATAATGTTCTTGGTTTATCTTTATCTGAAATTAGTTTGTACTCATGTTTGGGTTCCAAGTTCCTTGAGTTGCTTGAAACCATGTAATATACTTGATTTCATGACTCCATGCACGATACTACTTTTGTTTGTTCGGGGTTTCATGATCATTTGAGTACCTTTATTTATAATTGCTTTGTAATGATTATTTTTGTGTTCCCTTGGTGTTTTTGATAACGTGACATTGCTACGATGCCCTTTGGAAGGGCAAAACTCTTGAGTAATCTTTATGTGAGCATGTATTCAGCCTTGTATTGACCCAAAGAATTAATTAGGATTAACTAGAGCTTCACATGTGTTTTATGAGTTGGTAACTTGTTAAAACTATAAGAAATAGCTTATAATGTTTTGTTTATAGAGTTTTGAGGTCGAACATAAAGGAACTATCAAGATATTCGGAAACTAGTATTTTGGTGTTAGTGTGTTCTAGTGCGTTGTCATGATTGGTGTGTTGTTTGGAGTCCCAAATTTGTATAAGAGATCCTACTATGTAAGTTGTAATATTTAGGGGTTAAACGTTGGGGTACGACCTCCTCAAGGACCACCCTAAGTGTTCTTGATAAGGACCCTAGGTTTAGGCCCCAAGCTACAAAAAGTTCAAGAGTTACGGCCTATACTTACGTCCCTTAAATCGAGTGATGCCCCGTAACTGAAAGTCATAAAATACTTAGACTATGAAGGCTTGGCCACCTTGAGGAGGATCTGAACAAAACCACGAGCCAGCCAAATGCCCTGTAACCCCACATATTGTCGGTAGGTGGGGCTGGTAGGTCATAAGTGGTTTGCTATCGTGGGTTCGACCAAGCGAAGGGTGGTTTGGTAAATTCCAGCCTTTGCTAATTATATAAATGGACGGTTATTTTATGTATTTTGGTATTATAAGAGTATTAGATCAATTTAACCATCTTTTAGACTTGAACATAAAATTAAACCCTTCCCTCCCAAAAGTTCTTTCTATAACACCATTGAAGGTTTAGGTCAACTTCAGGCTAGGAGAGGGGATTTGAACTGACTTAATCTTCAATTTTCGTGGTCTTTCAACTAGTGAGGGATGGTGATCTTTAATCCTTGGTTAACCTCTCATTCCAGGAGTCCCATTAGAGGTTTTCAAATGTTTTTAATGTTAAAAAATCTCAGTTTCTATTCTAAGCATGGGTTCGTTGGTAGAGTGTTTTCAAAACCATTGTTTTGATCATTTAATGTTTGATTACTGTTTTTAAGATGATTATGTATGAAATTCCTTGAAGTAACCTTGATCTCACTAAACTTCTGAATTGACTTATGAAGTGGGTTTTGTAATTATGATTGCATGTTGGTGGAATTAAACTTAATCTGAATTGTTTTAGTGGTTTCTATTGTTATCTATGACTATCGATGGTTTTGTTTGAAAATTGAGTAATGGTTATCATATCATTGGAGAGCGGTAAGTTGACTTAGCTTCTTGATTATAGTACAATTGTTCTTGTATTGGTTGATCCACTTATGGTGGAGTTGTTTACTTCTAACATGTCTTGTGATCACAGACTTGAATGCATTAGATGATTGAGTGAAATATTTTCATTATGTATAGGTATGGATGCGTACTATTAAGGTTATGTATGCGATTCTTAAAGGTAGCTTGATTACTAGTGTATAACCGTTTTCTCAATTGTACTCTAATGAAGGAATCTGCGATTTTAGATGGATGCCGTCACGTTAACTAAGGTTCAGTGTCTAGTAGAAATCTCAATATTCCTAATACCTTTCCAATGAATTAACTAATGATAGGTTTGGATGGATATTCTCTCATTTTTTAAGGCGAGGTATTTAGTAGTAATCCCCTAACATATAATTAATGAATATTATGAACGTCTTATACTCCATGGGGATAAGGTTAAGCACCGAGAGGATATGAAAAAGATGACTGTTCTCCTGTGATTTTAGGAGTGGTACTTAGTAGCAATCTCTAGAGATGGATACCCTCATCATAGTTTAGGAGGGGTATCTTGTATCAATCTTTCTATCCAATAATATGAGCCTGTATAGGTCTATAACCAGTGGTACCATTCAAGCGAGAAAGAATGACCCTACCTTAGGCAAGTAGGGATGGATCCCTCATCCTGTACGGGTTTAACCGGGATTCCATGTCAAAATCTCATGGTCTATGTCGTTTAAGTCTTACCCCCATAATAAAAATTAATGAACTATGGCTTACCTTGGGTGAAAGACTTAGTATTGGTGGTTGTATGGTAAGCCATCTATGCACTTCACAAGTAGATATTTGATAGAGGTCATGGTGGGTTCCCTCTGATGATAATGAATGAATGGGTTATTATATGATGTTAATGAAGTATGTTGACCTTATGTCTAATGAGTAATGAAGGTGTTATTACTTGTTGAATATGATGTGCCTATTCTTGCGTGACTTCATAGAACCGTAAAGTGTGAGTAGTAGAATGGGCTTCTACTTGCACATTGCACTAGTGTGACTTGGAGTTATCTTAGGTGATGGTTCCGATGTAAAGGTGGTGTCTTATGATGTGTTTATATATTTATGAATATATATGGTTTATTTGATAAAGATTGCATGAAAATTTACTTTTAGTAACCTTAAGGTGATGCTTTTGTATGGAGGGTGGTAAAGAACACTATCTATACATTGTACTAAATGTCACTTGAGGGTTGGTTGGGGTGAGGAGTTAAGGTAAGAAGAAGGTAATTGGCTATATGTATTAAATATTTCTAAAATGTGACAAATATCTTCGTATGTTATTGATTTCCATGCCTCATAAATAGTTTTGTTTGAGGTTTTACTGAAATGACTTAAATACATGGCTTTCAACTAAATTACCCCTTTCTACCATGTTTTCGTATGGTAATCAGACTTAGTGCATATTTTTATTAACACTATCATCTTCTTGTGTTTACTACAAAGTGTAGGTTGTGGTGACTAAAGGATCCTTTCAGATTGAAGTGCTGGGATTTGCTATTCCCAAGTATTTGTATATCTACAAGCATTCAAGGACACTTATCGTAGGATTTTCTTTAAATTCATGTAATAGACTTCTATTATTTTTCTTTCAATTGTAAAGGAATGTGTCCGTATTATGTTGATACGTGCTTAAGTTCGTGATGTTGAGACTTAGTGTTCCATTGGTCTAATAAATGAGTTTTCGATTCTTGACTTTATTGAGAATTGTTTTTTATTCTACAGTATCTTTATGGCTATGGGATTAATGAATGATAAGGGATTCTATAAGACCTCTTTGAGGTCAAGTACATCGTGTTACAACTCAAGGGTGCTCTTGGGTCTTGACAAGCCTTAAGGTAGACGATGGTATCTACTTTTTAGAATAACCCCTTTTAGATATATTATAATCTATTAGTGTTGTATGATTTGGTTTAACCTTAGGATTAGCTTAGATTTTGAAGCCATGTTGATTTATGGCCATGGATTGGTTGTTTAGGTAGTATTAGGCAAAAGCCTTAGTTTAGGTTGCCCTTATTCTTATTGATTGGTATCGTAAGAAATTCTCATAGGTCACATGAAACTAAGTATTGTTGTGTGCTTTTAAATTTTGACTCGGTTTATATATCTCTATAAATTCTCGAATTGATGATTTCTTTCTCAATAATTAAGTTGTTCTTTTTGATTTCGTGATCTAGATGTTGGTGTTCTTGGTTAGCCCCCTTGTGGTGTGACGAGAATTCTTCCCAATTTTCTCTCGATGAAATGAAATAATTGTGATAATGTATGGGAGGGGTTGCACTTTTGGGATGATCTTTGATTGAAATGACTAGGAATTAAAAAGGGAAAACTTGACTTTAATGCGTTAAAGGTCTGCGACACCCATTTGATTTAAGAGTGATAAAAAACCCTTTTACTTGATTATTTTTAAGTTTTCGATGTCTTCTAATCTAATGAGCTCGCTTAATCATTTTGGGTCGCCCATTGTCTTAGGAAGGGGTACAAACTCTCATCAAAATTTATATTAATGGTAACCTCTATTTTCCATCCTAGGCGGCCCGTGGGTACATCTATCAGAGATAGTGGCTTTCAGTTAAGCTTGAGGTATCATTTTAGGAAGCATTCTTTTGGGCTTACATGCTTCCTCACTTGGTTTTTCAAGGCATTATAGCGTGACTTGGATTTTAGTTCTATTGAGTGTATTATGACTTCTGCATAACTTGTGACTTAATCTTTGATATTGTTTTATCATTCTTTATATTATATGTTTCATACCGACATTTATGTAAATGTCAAAAATAAATATTATATATCTCATACCAATATTTACCTAATTATTGAAAATAAATGTCACATCTTTCTCATACCGACATTTACATAAATGTCAAAAATAAATGTCATATATCTCATACTGACATTTAACTAAATGCCGAAAATAGATGGCATATGTCTCATACTAACATTCACCTAAATGTCAAATATAAATGTCGTATTTCTTATCGACATTCACATAAATTTCAAAAATAAATGTTGTAATAATCTTACCAACATGGACATATATGTTGCAAAGTAAATGACGCAAATTATTTTCAACATTTACCTAAATGTCACAAATTCTTTCTGATAATTACCTAAATGTCAGAAACATTCTCGACACTAATATTTACGACATTTTTTCCAAATGTAAAATAAATGTCGACAAACAAATTTGTGACATTTAAACATCATAATACAACATTTAGAAAATGTCATTGTATCTCCACTTTCTCTGGTATGCTATTTTTTTTCTTTCATCATGTACATTTGATATAGCGAAATTTAAGATATGTACCCATGCTAGACCAAAATGTTCATTTTATATGCTATATAAAAATAGTTGGTTCAGAAGGCGTTGACATTGTTGACCATCTTCAAAATAGCTTTGTGAGTTCAATTTTTTTTTTTAAAAAGGTCAAAATAAAAGGGGTAGTCTTCCCAAGACAAGTTTTTCTTTTATGAACTACACAAACCTGATTCCCACTAAAAAGAGATACGTAGGCATCCTTTCTCGGGTTCGGTGTTTATAAAAATTGTTGTTTTATTTTTATTTTTTTTTTAAAAAAAAAATTACTTTTCTTTCTTCACTCTGTTAGAGTTTGTCCTAAAAACTTTATTGGGTTCTATTTAAAGGTACAAATGGCACCATCGACCAAAGGACAAGGTTCAAAAAGGCCTAGAAACGTAGGAATTCCAGAGTTCATGATCGTAGATACTATACAAAAAGATTTATGGCAATGGTGGACAGACATGGGAAGTCATGAGAAAAAAAAGATTAAAGGAACACTTGGGGCATTTAGTGCATCTTATGAAGATTGACCCTAGAAGGGATGTGCTCGAGGCATTGATTCCTTTTTGTGATCCCAAAAATAATGTGTTTTGTTTTTTGAATGTGAGATGACACCAACTTTGGAAGAAATTTCCGGCTTCATGGGGAAGGGGTCTACTGTTCGAGGTGCTGCTCTACGCAATAAAAGACCCACAATTCCGAAACATGTTAATGCTAAAAATTCTTGGAACTGCTCAAGATTAATCAAATAGAGAAAGAGAGTTTGAAAAATGGGTGTCTCATTGGACATTCAATACCAGAGATACGGCCAAAGGGATGGATTCAAGAACTATCGAAACCAGTTGAGTAATCAAAGGGGTGAAGAGGCTTGGAAGGTAAATGGATGCTTTGCTTTTATGGTTGCATTTTTGGGGCTCATTGTTTTCCCCAAAAGGTAAAAGCATAGTGACATTCGTCTGGCTCGTGTGGTGAAGACGTTGACCACTACGGAAAGTCCAACTATTATTCCTATGATCCTGACAGATATGTTTCGTGCATTGACTAAATGATTATGTGGGGAAATGTACTTTGAAGGCTATAATATTTTGCTCCAAATATGGGTTTTGGAACACCTTTATCACCATGATCGTGCGCCTAGGATTACTCTAGATTGGTGCAACTATGTTTCCTTTCATAAGGAAAGGGAACCAAAAATTGATTTTCCAAAAGCAATCATAGCGTGTGAAGAAAAACTTTCAGTGATCACATCTGATGAAATAGTGTTTAATTATTACCGGTTCCCAGCTAAGGATATCATTTTCATATCTAGTGGTATCTCATTTCTTGGGTTGATTGGTCTTAGAGATCTTCAACCATATGCCCAACTTCAGGTTATTCGTCAACTAGCCAGAGTTCAAGAAATCCCACCCAATGATGATATGAGTAGGTTTGCATATTACACTCCAACAGGTTTTGCTTTTAATAGCGAAAAGATTATGAAGATTTGGTACGGGAGTATTCGTTTTGAGCTAAGTGAAATGGTTGTGGAGAAAGATAAAGGAAAGGTGGTTCCTTGGTACCTATCGTGTTTTCGTGATCCAATGACATTTGGTGAAACTCCCGAAGGATCTAGAAGAAAAAAAAGAGGTCAACATATTATAAGAAAATTGAAAAAAAAGTTGGAGAAGGCCAAAGAAACCATTGCACGACAAGAAGTACAGGTCCAAAAAGGAAAAATCATGAGTTAGAGTTGCAATATATGGAAGGAGAATTGAAGCATGAAGAGGGAAGATTAGCCCGGTTGGAGGAAGAATTGCATAGTAGAATCCACTTGGCACGACCGATAAAAAAGGAGCAGAGTTTTGAGATCTCTTGATTGAAGAGAGACTTAGTGGCATCCGAAGAGGTCGTACATTATAAAAAGGGAAAACTTAAGCGGCATAAGGAAAAATTCGAGAAAGAAAGATCGTGTTGGATGCATCAGTTAGAAGAATGTAAGAGAAAAATCACTCATTATGTTGATATTGAAGAGGGGCAAAGACAACTGATCATCCAGAGAACAACACTTCGCCATCAACTTGAAGCGTAAGAAGGGCGAGAGGCCCTCTTGAGGAATAATCTTGGTGATCATCAGGCTTTGTTAAATGACTGTCATCAAAACATGGGGACGGATAGACTTCAAGTTCATCAACTTGTAGAGCAAACCTCATATGTTATTAAAAATCAGCGCCGTATTAATGATAAAGAAGTGGTTGAGCAAGCACGGACCACTGTTCCCAATCTGCCCAAGGTGTTCCTGAATTTGTATGAGACCTTTGGAGGAAAAAGAAAGCCCCAAGAAAGTGATGAAGATTAAAGAGAAGTTTTAGTTTTTTTTTTTGTTCGTTTCATTTTGTTTGTTGAAAGATTTGGTTTTCAGTTTAAAATTTGGTGTTTAAGGATATTATGTTGATCCGGGTTGTGTTTAAACCTTTTGATTTTGTTGTTTTCTTGAAGTTTTGGCGAATGAATTCCAAATTAATCTTTTTGAGTTGTCTAAATCTTTGAACTACGTAATGATCTGATTCATACAACAACATGATACATAGGCAACCTCCAAAGGGTCGGATCAGAATTTCTTTTTCAAAACATTTTCTTTTTCCAAAAAAAAAGACAATAAGCAAAGCAAAGATGGGATGAAACAATGGCCTTCTGAACCCATGTTACTATGTGATTAATAAGTGTGTGATTGATTTATAAAATTGTCTAACCCCTAACAAGTTTGTGCATTTCACATCAACTCTATTTAGCTTTCGGTGGTTGGTTTGTAGTAAACTGGCAGAGCACTTGTACTTTAATAGGTCTAAGGTAAGTGCGTCAGTGACAACCAATACTGAAACAATGGTGAATCCAGCGGATACTCCAATTGTTTCAACAACAAGAGAGACACTCACTGTTAAAGAATATCGTATGTTAAGACATATTATGGAACAATTGTGTCAAAACTGGGCCAATGGACAAGAACCACCAACGTCTATTCCTGGATTTCCTGAGATCACTAGTATCCGATCTTCATCTTCTCAGATCCCAATATCAGAACCTTTTTTCCCTCCAGGGTATGGTCCATTTGATAATTGTGGGGCCCGGCCATCAACAACACGTCCTCAAGGTATTCCATTCAGGAATACTCCTACTGTCACAAAAGTTGCACCGGTCTATACACTCTCACAACCGACTGTGACACAAAGAGCAGCTCAAGAGGGACAGTTCACCACTCATTCGGAGCAGTACTATACTCCTGGGATAGAATTTGAGGGGCCTAACTCTATTCAATTCGACTTCCCCATTGATGTTGAGAGGCCCACTCCAGGCTCAGAGAAAGAAGAAATGTTGAAAAAAATTTCAAAAGCATCGAGCAACACATGAAGAACATGCAAGGGTTAGGAGAGAACAAAAGTGTTGCATTCAAAGACTTGTGTAGGTTCTCAAATGTCCACCTGCCACCTTGGTTCAAAACCCTTAAGTTTGATAAGTATGATGGACACGATGATCCCATAGCCCACCTTAAGAGATACTGTAATTAACTTCGGGGTGCAGGGGGTAAAGAAGAATTGCTCATGGCTTATTTTGGTAAGAGCCTGACTGGTGTTGCCTCAGAATGGTTTATAGACCAAGAGATTTCCCACTGGCACATATAGGATGATATGGCTCATGATTTTGTTAGACAATTTCTGTATAATGTCGACATTATGCCAGATCATAATACACTCTCCAATAAAAGAAAAAAAACCAAGTGAAAGCTTAAGAGAATATGCTATCAAATGGAGGGAACAAGTAGACCGAGTCAAGCCCCCATTAAATGAGCAAGAATTGGTTGATATATTCATAGAGGCTCAAGATCCGGACTACCTCAACCACCTCATAACCCCATTGGGAAGATCGTTTCACACAGTAATCAAAATTTGGGAAATGGTCGAAAGTGGTCTCAAAACAGGAAGGATCGTAATTCAGGCATCAAACAAAGCTACCACACAGGCCACTCAAGGTTGTTCAACAAGTTTTGGAAATCATAAAAAGAAAGAGGAAGTTATTTCACTCACATAGGAGTCAAGGGGAGTTCAGAAAAAGTCTAATTGTCCTTACGCATCAGTTCAGAGACAACTTAGCTATCCTCAACATTATTACCCTTATGCCCCTCAATATCCAGTATCTCCATCTCCGTACACGGTCTTAAATGCGTAGTCATATGTGCATCCTCCCAATCTCCCATATTTTCGGGCCCCATCTCAAGGAAAGTTTCACCCGCAACGGCCACCCTATCAGGTCCCTTACAACTCTCCTGTTATGTAGAATTATGCTCAAAATCATGCACAGAAAAAGAAATTCACTCCACTAGGAGAGTCGTACTCCAATTTTTTAAAAGTTAAGAAAGATAGGAGCGATTAAATATATCCCACCACATCGTCTGAATCAAAATTCTCTAGGTTTCCAAGATAATGAAAGATGTGAATACCATTCAAGAGCCCCCGGACACAGCACTGATAATTGTTGGACCTTGAACAGAGCAATAGAGAAGCTGATCAAGCATGTAGTTGTTGTTGTGACAGATGATCAAAACACTCCCAATGACCAATAACCCACTTCCAGCTGAAAACAACTTAGTGGATATGGTTTGTGATGATCAAGAGTACAAACTCCACAACAAAGTGGGAAAGTTGTTTAGCAAGATCGGAGAAGAAGACAAGTCAATCAAGAGTTTAGAACCAGTTGCATCTCAGAGTGTGGAAGGTGTCAATCTTGACATCAAAGTCTTGTGCGTTCCGGGGTTTTCAAAGGGGATTGATGTTCGAGCAGCTATGCTAAAGTTGTATGCATCAAAAGGCTTTTCACTAACACAACATGACCAATGTTGCATCACCAAGTTGAAAGAGCCTCTTTTTGTTAAACCCGTTCAACAACTTCCAGTAATTGATTCAAAGGTTATCCCTTAGAACTATAACAAAACCGCAGTGGTTTATCTGGTAAAGGAGATTGTCGAAGAAGTTAATGAAGCGGGGGGTATGACATGTTCTTGAAGATGTTATTCTCCAGAAGAATTAAGAAAAGGGAAGATGAGTGAAAATATCCAAGTACCACTAAAGAAAGCAGTTACTGAGGAAGAAAATGTAGAATTTCTAAAAAAACTTAAGGTTCCAAATTACTCTGTCGTGGAACAATTGAAGAAGACGCCTGCACAAATTTCACTATCGTCTCTACTTTTGCACTCAGAAGAACATCGTCTTGTGTTGAATAAGGTTTTGAATGAGCACATGTGCCAAAAGAGATCACATTAAATCAGTTGGAGAATATGACAAAGCGCGTCTTCGAGTCAAATGCCATCACTTTGACTAATGATGAGTTGCCCAAGGAGGGAGATAGACACAAAAACACTTTGCATCTTACAGTGACATCTGAAGTTTACTATGTAAAGAGAGTCAAAATAGATGGAGGGTCAGGGGTAGACATATGTCCTCATTCTACGCTGCAGAGCTTGAAAAGAATTCGCCCCATTAATGTATTTGTTCGAGCTTATGACGACTCAAGGAGGGATACCATTGGTGACATCAAGTTAAACATGAAAATTTTGCTAGTAGTCTTTATGATTGTGTTCCAAGTAATGGATATGGAAACATCTTATAATTTTCTACTAGGGAGGCCATGGATCCACATGGCTCGAGCCGTCCCATCAAGTTGTCAAGTTTGAATACAACATTGAGGAAATCACTGTTCATAGGGAAGCTGATTCACCTATTTACAGAGATCCATCCGTCTCATACATTGAGGAAAAGGAAGGATGTGATTCTATTGTTTACTAGTCTTTTGAGGTTGTATCAGTCGATCGCTTTAAAGAAACATAATCTATCATCCAATCATGTATCTCTTCTTCCGCTTCAATGGTAGCAACGACGATGCTCAAATATGGTTATCAACCTGGTAAAGGTTTGGGAGTATATTTGCAGGGAATCGTGGATCCCACTACTCTCTTAGGAAACCAAGGCACCTCTGTCCTTGGATACAAACAAAGCAAGAGAAATGGAGATAAAACTAAGAACCACAAAAGGATTGATTGGTCGTTGCCACAACCGATTCCCCATATTTCTCATTCTTTTATCAAACCTCAAGGTCCAGAATTGAAAGATTCATTCACTCTTGAAGACATTGACGAAGTTATTGAGGATCTTAGGCAGTTGTTTTGTGAAGTAAATATGGTCCAAGTTTGTGAAGGTCCAAGTCATAACAATATGCAGCTCGTGGGCTCAGGTGTTGAGTTAAGCAATTGGGAAGCCACTCCTTTCCCCATAAGGAAAGAGTTGTGGTAGTTTGTTTTGCTACTCTTTTGTATTTTGTTATTCTTAGTGTTGTGGCTTGAATAGTTCAAAGTATTTTGTTATTGTCAACCTTTATGTCCCTTTTTGTTGTCAATGAAATGAAATTTCAGTTTCATAGTAAAATTTTGTCTTTTTTCCTCCCTTAATTCTTATTCTCTATTTTTGAGTTCTGTAAATTCCGGCTTTGATAACATGACATGCATGCGGAATTCACTCCCTGATTTCAAAGAGTTGTTTATTCTTGAATCACCAAGTCAAGAGGTGGAATATGATGACGAAGAGGCTTTTAGGGAAATTAATATGGAACTTGAACAGTTTGAGCACAAACCAAAGCCTAATCTTAGTGAAACTGAAACAATCAATTTGGGAAGTTCTTAGGATGTTAAGGAAATAAAAATAAGTTTACATATCAATCAGGAAATTAGAGAGGCAATAAAACAACTTTTGTTTGAATACAAAGATGTATTTTCTTTGTCTTATGATGACATGCCAGGTTTGGGTGTTGATTTAGTGGTTCATAAGTTGCCCGTTTATCTTGATTTTCCACCTGTCCAACAGCAAAGAAGGAAATTCAAACCGTACGTGAGTGAAAAAATCAAGGAAGAAATAATAAAACAACTGACTGCAAAGTTGATCAAAGTTATTTGTTACATTACTTTGTTGGCAAATGTTGTTCCTGTGCCGAAAAAGGATGGAAAGACAAGAGTTTGTGTTGACTATCGGTATTTGAACAAGCCTAGTCCAAAAGACAACTTTCCATTGCCAAATATCCACATCCTTGTTAATAATTGTGCAAAACACGATATGAAATCTTTTGTGGACTGTTATGCGGGGTATCATAAAATCTTTATGGATGAAGAGGACGCTCAGAAAACTTCTTTCACCACTCCATGGGGAAGTTATTCCTACAGGGTCATGCCATTTGGTCTTAAAAATGTTGGGGCGACTTACATGAGGGCTATGACCACCATGTTCCATGATATGATGCATAAATAAATATAAGTATACGTCGATGACGTAATCATCAAGTCTAAAACATAAGTTTATCATGTGCATGGTCTGGGCTTTATTGTTAGTAGAAGGTAATCGAATTGGATCCCTCCAAAATAAAAGCCATTTGAGAGTTGCCATCCCCGATAAATAAGACCGAAGTTATGAGTCTACTTAGGAGGTTGAACTACATCATCGGGTTTATTGCTTAATTCACAACCACATATGAGCCCATTTTCAAACTTCTGAAGAAAGATGTTGCTGTCAGATGGACAGAAGATTGTGAACAAACTTTTGAAAAAATTAAGGAGTATGTGTCCAACCCTCCCGTGTTGGTAACGCCTGAACCTAACAGGCCTCTCTTTCTATATCTTTCAGTAATAGATAATTCCTTTGGGTGTATTCTCGGTCAACATGATGCTACATGAAGGAAGGAGCAGGCTATCTACTATTTGAGTAAGAAATTCACTGGTTATGAGGTCAAGTACACCCTTTTGGAAAGGATGTGTTGCGCCCTAACTTGGGTATCTCAAAAGTTAAGGCATTGTTTATTGTCAAACACAACTTACCTCACATCAAGGATGGATCCTTTAAGGTACATCTTTGAGAAGCTAATGCCAACTGGCAGACTCGCAAAATGGCAAATTTTGCTCACTGAATTTGAGATTATATATGTCACTCGACCGGCAATTAAAGCCCAAGCTTTGGCAGAGAACCCAATCAATGGTGATGAAGAATCATTGGATACATATTTTCCTGATGAATAGATTAACTCAATTGAGGAAGTAGGTTCAACGGGAAATCAAGCTTGGAAATTGTACCTTGATGGAGCAACTAAGACAAAAGGCACAGGGATTTGGGCAATTTTAATATCGCCCACAGAGTAACATTACCCTGCAACAGCTCGACTTCGCTTCTTTTGTACAAATAACAGGACTGAGTATGAATCTTCCATCATGGGTCTAAATATGGCAATAGATTTGGTTGTGCAAGATCTAATTGTGTTGGGAGATTCTGATTTGCTCATCCGACAAGCTCAAGGCGAATGGAAAACTCGAGACCTCAAGCTCCTTCCATACAGACAATGTGAGGAAGATCTTAGCAAATGGTTCATGTACATCGAGTTTAGATACATCCCCAGTTTTCATAATGATTTGGCCGATGCCTTTGCTACTATGGCCTCAATGCTTCCCTATCCTGGAAGCACTTACATCACCTCATTAGAGATTCAAGTTCGGGACCAGCATGTCTATTGTAATACAGTGGAAGAAGAACCTTATGGTGAGCCATGGTACTCAGACATCAAGAATTTTTTTACGACAGAAAGATGCCTCAAACATGCCAACATAAGCCAAAAAACAACTATTAGACGTCTGGCTAATGGTTTCTTTTTGAGTGGGGATATTTTATATAAACGAACTCCTGATCTGCATTTATTGAGATGTGTGGATGCTGAAGAAGCTGAGAAAATTATGAAAGAAGTGAACGCTGGGGTATGTGGACCACACATGACCGGATATGTCATTGCAAAAAAAAAAAAACTCCGGTCGGGGTTTTATAGGCTTACCAAGGAAAGGGATTGCTTTCACTTTGTGAAAAAGTGTCATCAATGTCAAATCCATAGTGATGTCATTCATTCACCTCATTCAGAAATGCACCCCATGGCTGCTCATTGTCCCTTAGTTGCATGGGGAATGGATGTAATCAGTCCAATTGAGCCAAAAGCCTCTAATGGACATCGATTCATTTTGGTTGCAACTGATTACTTCACCAAATTGGTGGAGGCGATAACTTTCAAAGTCGTCACTAAGAAGGCAGTCATGGATTTTGTTCATTCACACATTGTTTGTCGATTTTGTATACCAAGAGCTATCATCATTGATAATGCTGCAAACCTCAATAATAATCTGATGAAGGAGGTATGCGAGCTGTTCGAAATTGTGAACAACAATTCTACTTCATACTGACCAAAAGACAATGGAGCTGTGGAGGCAACAAACAAGAATATCAAAAGTATTCTCAGAAGGATGGTTCAAGGCACTAGACAATGGAATGAGAAGTGGCCTTTTGCACTTTTAGGATATCGCACAAGAATGCGCACCTCGATTGGTGCTACTCCTTATTTGTTGATGTATAGAACTGACGCTGTGATTCCAGTGGAATTAGAAATTCAATCTCTTCGAATTATTGTCGAGGCTGATATTGAAGATACTGAATAGGTCAAAACCCGACTAGAGCAACTCGCATTAATACACAAGAAATGATTGACGGCTGTCTGTTTTGGTCAGCTTTATCAACAAAGGATGGCTCGTGCATACAACAAAAAGGTGCACCCAAGATACTTTGAAGTAGGTCAACTGGTCTTAATGCGCATTCTCCCTCACCAAGAAGAAGCCAAGAGAAAGTTTCCCCCAAATTGCCAAGGTCTATATCTTATCAAGGAATTATTATCAAAGGGAGCCTTGCACCTTACTGATGTGGAAGGAAAAATCACGGGCATAATTGTTAATGAAGATTCAGTTAAAAGATACTACATCTAATGCATTCTAAGGTTCTGCGACAAGTTTGGGGTTGAAAGAACAAAGGCACCTCTTCCAAAAAAAAACTCTCATTGAAAACTCTGAACTAAGTTTGACCTGATTCTGAAAGGATACGGAGGCAACCCTTTAGGGGTTCGATCATATAAAAAAATCATTTTTCCAGTACTTACAAAAAACTGGGGTATTGTTTTAGTTTTTTTTATATAGAATAATGTCAGATTTTAATTCGGTTATTCTGGCAACCGACTTTTTTAATCAAATATGAAAATGATATTAATCATAAAAGGGAACAAAAAAAAAGAAAAAAAGAACTTATGAGTGAAAACCCTTGGGGGTACAATAAGTAAGTAAAAAAAAGAGAGAGAGAGAGAGAGAGAGTCTTATCGTTGAAAATCTTTATAGGTATCATAAGAAGAAAAAAAATAATAATAAAATTTTATAGGAAAAAATCCTATGGGCACCTTAAGATAAAGGGAGAGAACATCATGAATGAAAGCTGCAAAGATGATTATTTCTCGACACATAGATCAATTGACGATGACTCAGATTTTGAGAACTAAAAAATTCAAACGGATCAGGGGGCAAGTCCAAGTGCATGTCATGGTTCAATCAAAGTCGACATATGCCTCCAGATAAGTTCTCTTTCTCATTTTTAAAGAATATCCTTCATTAAGTTTATAGTCTTCTTGATCCAATCTTTCATACTCTTAAGTTTGATATTTGTTTTATTTTTCTCTTTTTGATATAATCTCTTCACAAAATAAAGTACAGAGTGCAAGCTTACTAAGGGTTTCCAAAAGTAACGCTGAGTATCTAAGTTGACAAGCCATTGAGCAAGGACTAAAAACACCTTACATCTTCACTAAAAATTTCTGAAGGTCATCATTCTTTGGGACATCACTCGCACCGTGATATTTGGTAGTACCAAAAGATCAAGGCCTCTGGTTAACAAAGAGGGAGCTTCAAACGTTGCTTAACAAAGGAGTTATAGTAGAGTTGGAGAAATTGGTTATGAGTATGGTCAAGTCGTTGGAGAACCAAGTCCACAAACCAACCACCACTTTAAACTAACAATTTTCTCTTTCATTTGCTCAACACGGAAAGAAAAAAGAAATGCAGGGTTACAAGTAAAAAAGGAAACATCACAAAAAGGAAGATCTCCAAAGTCTTCAAATGTTTGGTGATTCATCTCATTCTACACGCATTTTTGCTTATCAATGCAATAGTTTCGAGAAATACGCTCCAATTTGAATTCCGTGCAATTCGCACATGTCTTTTTAAGCATGGGAATTACCCACCATCCATTGTTCATGTGCAATATGCACCTGTCTGAATTTTGTGCAATATGCACCAATCTGAATTCCGTGCAACAAGCACACGTCCTTTATTCATGGGCAATACACGCCATCCTTTGTTCATGTGCAGTACACACCTGTCTGAATTTCGTGCAATACCCATCAATATGAATTCCGTGCAATACGTACACATCCTTATTCATAGGCAATACACACCATTCTTTGTTCATGTGCAATACGCACCTGTATGAATTTCATGCAATACGCACCAATCTGAATTCTGTGCAACAAGCACACATTCTTTATTCATGGGCAATACTCACAAATTGGAATTCATGTGGAGTTCATGTGCAATACGCACACATCCTTTATTCATGGGCAATACGCACCATGCTGTGCTCATGTGCAATACGCACCAGTCTGAATTTCGTACAATACGCATCAATCTGAATTTATGTGTAGTGTGCACCAGTCCTTATTCGCATGCAATAGAGATCAATTCTCTATTCATGGGCAATACGCACCATATGCGTATCTGGAGCAATAGGCACCAACATTCATAGGTTATAAACACCTTGTTCACATTTTGGGGATACATCCAATCTTAGGACAATGCGTCTTATTTGAAACTCTTAGGGCAACACACCTCGCTTAACCTATTCATTCTAGTGTTATACTTCCTAGTTCAAGATTCTCATATGTTTTCTTCTTTTCTAAAGGAAACATATTCTTCATGGGTTATTCATTTTGTGATCTTGAGTTTTAAGTTTCAGCAACCAACTCAAGTTAAAACATGCACTTAAGAATGATCCACCATCCGCCAAGACAACATGAAGATCTATCTCAAAGATAATGCACAGAGCAAGTGAAAGATCTAGACAAGATCCTAAGAAGATACATCAATTAGGGATATTATAACATTTATAATGTAGAGAGACATAGTTCTATAAATCTTCTCTTTGTAACTATAGGCAGTAGATGATACAAGCAATATAAAGCAATCTTTTGGCCACCGTTTCTGATAGTTTCGACTATCAAAGTTTCTCGAACTACACTGATCTAATTTCCTTTTAATCAAGGATATGTAGGCAACCTCTGAAGAAATGTTGGGTCAACTTTTACAAAATGGCTTCATCGGAGTTTGAAACAGTCAAAAATTAGTCACTTCGTTTACTTTCTTTCCTTGAAAACTCTTTATGTTTCAACGCAAAGAGGGCATGCTGTGAACACCTAATTTTTTACGTGTTTATTTTACTCCTATAATATATTAGTAAGGAATCTTATTTTTATTTGTATTTTGGATATTTTTTTTTATTATTTAATTGGCTCAAATCACACAATTTTGTTTAAATTAGGCTGATTTAGATCAATTCTGATGGCCCAATCGATTGACCCGGTCAATAGAAATGGTCAAGATGGAATCTCAACCATTCATGATATTTTGATCTAAGTTCTATTATTGGACCCAAACAAAAATTCAAAACTCCAAAAAATTAGTATTTTTTTATTTTAGATTTTTTTTACTACCATGCCGTCGACCGGCCACCGATGCCGTCACCACCGCCCGGTGGCTAACACCTTTTTGGCCGAAAAAAATATTAAAAATTTTACCATCTTTTCCTTTCACCCTCATCTACCTAAATCTACAAACCTTTCATCCATATCTATAGCCAAACTCCGTAGATCTAAGGAAAACCAAATATGCATTTTTACTTTTTTCATTAGATTTATGAAGGTCCGGTCATTTCCATCCCAAACTCTATACATAAATGTGTAGAGATATTCAAGGTCTATCATTTGATATATATTTTAAGTTCAAAATCCGTCAAAAAATTTTCCGGCGACCTTCATTTACCCGGNCCCCCCCCCCTCTTAATCTTTATCCAAATTCATCATTATCTTTTTCTCGTTTGACCATATAAGTCATTTGATGTCGGATTTGTGTTATTAATGTTCTTTAAGTTTATCATGTTGATGTTGTTGCTTGAAGACTTATTACTATTAATTTCTTTATTTTATTTCATTTTATGTTTATTTTTTTCTTTTTCTTTTTTTTCTCCATTATTTTGTTGTGTTTGATCTTTAAAATTGTTTAGATGTTTAGATTTTGTGTTAGTGGGTCAATTTGTTTGGGTCTTGATGAAATGGGTCAACATTTGGGCCAATTTTAGATTTTTTTAGATGGCCCATCAGCTATTATTCAAACAGTGAATAAAAGAAATTGGTCATCTACATGACATTTGTACTTATTTTTAGATTTTTTAAAATGGCTCATCAGGTATTATTCAAACAATGAATAAAAGAAATGGGTCACTACATGACATTTGGGTCTTTTATTTTTAGATGACCCATTAACTATTATTCAAACAATGAATAAAATTAATGTGTCATCTAAATGACATTTGGGCCTATTATTTTCTGATGACCCGTATAACTATATTCAATTAATGAATAAAGTAAATGGGTCATCAAAAAGGGCAAATAAATCATTCAATTAATCTGATTTTTCTTAAAACAAAAAAAAATCATTGGCCATCTTGGGTGGCACCTTGGGAAAAAAAAGAGTCCAATGCATGCATTGGCTCTTAAGTTTTCAAGAAAAGTGGGAGGTTTAATGTTGAACACCTATTTAAACCCCCTTTTATTACCAAAAGAAAAAAGAGGAAAAAGAAGAAAAAAGATAGAAAGAAAATCAGAAGAAGAAAAAAAAACAAAATAAAATTTCTTCTTCTTTAAAAAAAAGAAGATATTTCTGTTTGGTTGTCTTGGGAATTCATAGAATTTGCTTCTATTATTTGCTTGTCATCAACTGTATATATTTCTTTTTACATTTCAATGTAATCTTGAATTAATGTTTATGTTCTTTTTTTAAAAAAAAAAATTGTTGATTTTTTTGCTAAGTTTATTATGATTCTCGTATGATTATGTTTATCCTTATGTTACTTAGTTTGTATATTTTTATTAGTTTATTCTATAGTGTTTCTCATACGATTGTGTTTATTATGATGTACATATATATTATTAATCATATTTAGTTTAAATGTTAGCTTTAGTAATTAATAAAAAGGTAAAAAAATAAAAAATCGCATTTTTTAAAGGTTTTTGGTAACTTTCTTTTTGAAAAATGAACTTAAGAAAAAGAATTTAAAAAAAATGTAAAACTAGTCATTTTTGCAAAAGGGTTTAATCTGGTCATTTTTGCAACAAAAGAAAAATGAAAATCTTGTAATTTCTGCAAATAAATGTAAATCTTGTTATTTCTGCAAAAAAATATGCGTAAATATGGTCTTTTTTTCAAAAATAAAAATAAAAATAAAAATTTCTTCAATAAATATTTGAATTGACTATTAAAGTAAAAATACAAATTTGACTAATTTGACTTAATAATTTAACAATTAGAAAATTTGTTATTTTTCAATCTTCTATCAAATAAGTCAAGGTAGTCATTTTATAATTTTTTTTAACAAATTGGTTATTTCTTAAATTATTATCAATATAACAAAAAAAAATAATTAACACTAGTATATCATTAGTTTAAAAGAGTGTTTAATTGAATTTTATAAAAGTTTTTTTTTTGTTTGCCTTCTTTTGTTGTCCTTGTCTAGTACTAAAACTTAAATGTTTATTTTTTTTCTTTTGGCAAAACAATAAATATAAATACTAAATTTTTGTTAATAATAATAAATAACTAAATACTAATCATTTCTTGGTCTTTATGTTGCACCATTTTCTTTTATTCATTTTTATCATTATTTTTTTAAAAAAAATTGAGTAATTAATTATTGTGTTTTGTTTTCTTTAAAAAATAAAATAAAACTTCAAATACCATTATGTGTTTGGTTATGATCTTTGGTGTGTATTCTTTTCTAAATAGAAGGGTCATGTGTGCGGTTACGCTCTTAGGCAAATCAGTTTTTTTTAAAAATAATAATTAATACAATTTTTCCACTTTTATCCAAAATAAATAAATAAATTATTTTAGCCAAATATATGTTAATAAAACGACCTTGCTAGAACAACGGGACTCGGGGGGTTCCTCATACCTTCACTCTGGTCAATAGAATTTCTTACCCAATCTCTCTTTTTCGTAGACCATAACAAAAAAAATTATTTTAAACTAAGAACTATCTATTCACATGGAACACCTAAAAAACTCAACTCCAAGTGGCTACTCTATAAAAAAATAAAAATATTTTTTTTAAAAATCCGAAATATCCTCAACAATTGTAAAAAAAATAAAAGAGGTGTGACAGGTAGGACTAGGGATAATATTTCTTAACATGATAAATTTTTAAACCATTTTCAAAGAAAGCCTATTGTCATTATTCAAGCACAATAACACCTGCATTTCTCTTCAATAACAACTTAGGCAAGTTCCAGAATAAGAAACATAACTTGGATATCATAACAAAACTCACCACTCATGGCACAAGTTTTATTCAAAAAGGATCAATTTCAACACAAAATAATGTCATGCAGAAGGTTCAATTAAGATCAAGTTGTAAATTTAGATCACATACACATATTTAAATGCATTTATACAACCCATCCTACGATACAAATGTTGAATTACCCTTAATACAGTAGTCATCCATCTATCACTGGGCATCATGACTTGATCTATAACTATGAACTCAATACTAATAAAGAATAAAAATGTTTTGGTATTTTTTTATAGTTCAAATGGACTATTTATGGATAAAGAACCAAAAACAACTACCAATGAACCCAAAATCAAATGAAAACTAGAAAACTCTATTCAAACACAAAATATGTATATATCAAATATGTTTTTTCACCCTACCCTACACTTATACAATAGTACTATCCCAAGTGCATTTTAAAATTTCAATAAATTTCGCAAGGCAAGGTAAAAACAACTCCTTTCTCAATCTTCCATGGCATCACAACTATCTATATCATCACCTCTCTGCGATATCTCACCTATTCAATTATAGCCCTATGTTGAGATCTCTGCTCGTAATCAAATACTACAACATACATACCCAGTCAAAAGTGATGTCTGTGTAATGTATGCCGGAAATGAGGCAGCTCATCACTACTTTTAGCCACACATGCATCTCTCGAAACATGTGAGCATATAGAAGAGATTTGTGATATCTATTGTTGTTGTGCTTTGTCCACTAACCAATTGATTAAGGACCACATAGTGGATTTTGGATGGCCTGATATGGGGTGTCTAATATTATTTCTAGTTAGCACAAGAGGATCTGTGTCCTGTGCATTACCCAAAATATCATTGATGCTTGTGGGTGTTATAGGTACATTTACACACCGAATAGTCACAAAGTGTGACCTAGTTTTCGGTACCCAATTGGCATAGAAATCAAGGTCTAAGCTTAATTTGTACTCATCTAGATCAGAATATGCGAACTCAATCCTAATCTCTCTCATTCGCCTCAAGGTCTGCAGGAACTCCCAAGCCAAGTTATACCAATCATTTCATACATCCGAGAAGTAGGATAACCCAATATTCTTGTTTCACCATCCTTTTCCTTCCTTAGAGCCAGCCTTGATTCTGAACCTCCTATTCTGTACCTAACGGGACGGAGGCAAGAGTTGTACATAACCGCTCCTTAGACGCTTCTTGTGAACTTGTTGGGACACTGACATGAATGATGTATCAAATTTCAGTTTGGCTTGCACACACAACCCGACACTTAGTTCAAACCAATCACATTTTAGGTACTCAGACTTCCCAATTTTTTTTATTCACAATGTATTCAAGAAAGCACCAAATTCGTTTCTACTCAAGTCTTCAACGCTAACAGGGAAAGGAAATCAACTTGAGTTTGAAGTCCACACCCAATCACAATAAGCACTAATATATTCAAGCAAAGTTGATAATTCTACTTAAGAATTTGAACTAATAAGTGTACAAACATCACACCTCAACACCCTACATGATGTTTAATCAAGACTTCGACATATATTCCCATACTTCACACATAAGCTACAATGACATTGTGTCTTCTATTGAAGATTTGGAAATACAACACAATGAAATATGAAAGATGGTATTCACAATATCCAAATCCTCCCCCATCCCCCAATGCAAATCATGGAAAAACACAATTTCAACTTATAACTACACCATTTTAGGTCTACAACAGCACTAATTTTGGACTACGTTTGTAAAGTGTTGCCTAAAGTAGTTCTGGGAACACTTTTAAAGCGTAACCAAAGTTTTTAACTTTTAGCAACGATAATATTGACAACACTTCAAAAGTGTATTCTTTAATGGTATAAGCTACACTTTATATCTGTTGGTACAATATGATATAATTGGCAACACCTATTTATATATATGACCACACCTTTAAAGTTTCCTATTTTTTAATTGAAAAAATAACACATTATAAGTGTGGACTTAAAATTTTCACCAAATATTACATTCCCTCCAATATTCATAAAACATTAATAAAATTTATTTGTCCCCAAAGAAGAAAATCACACTTTCTTATGTCTCTAGTGTGCTTATGAAGACATATTTTCCCAGATGAACTTATCAAAAAGTTGAAGCTAAAGTATATAGAACTGATTGAAGAGTTGTATAGCTAAGTATCTTCTAATGATTTTCTCTCATATTTCTCGATGAATAATTTTATTTCTCATGTATTTCTCGTTGAAGAGCTTGGAGCTTCGCGATGAAGAACAGAGTTTCGTCATAGTTCTTACTGAAGAACACAATTTTGTTTGTATAGATTTTATCACATAAGAAATTCTGTATTTGAAATTCAAAATTTTAGATTTAGGGTTTTAATATTCTTTTGTTTTTATATGATTTTTGGGAGTCTAGCTCGTATTTTAGCTTCATGAGTTGATTTTTTTGGGTGTCTAGCTCGTATTTAGATTTATCGGTTGATTCTTTGCCCTTTTTGTTCTACATGTGAAATTTAAATGATGTTTTTCCAACTTGCTTGCTTTACATTTGATTCAACTTTCCTTCTCCAGATTTTATTTGAACATTAGCCTTACAATCTTATGCAACTTGCCTACTTTACACTGTGTTACCAGTTTGTGTTCCTAATTTTAGAACTTGGAAATTAAACTGAATAGTTGTAGGGTCTTGTTAGTCGAATCATATGAATTTCACTCTAAATATCAATAGTTTTTTAAAACAAAACATAATCATCGTGCAAGCTATTGTCTTGTTTTAGAACCTTGTATCTGCAGGTTATTGAGTAAATTTTACTTTGGCTTGGACTGATATTATGTTGAGTAGATAGGTCTGCATAATGTTAGGGTAATTGATATATGATAATATTTATGTATGTATCATTCTATGGAAGATGGATCTAATAACTAAGTTAATATGTCCATATATCATTGTTTATTCTAAGCTACCTGGGAACATATTCTCAGCTGCCTAAGTTAAGGTTGTGGCTTTGTCTCTGTGTGTTGATTTCATTCATTGTTGTAATCATGGGGACCTTTATGGGGAAGATCTACAAACTTGTATAAGGTGGAACTTATAAATCACTTCGTTTTGGTGAAGTGGAAAGAAACCTAATCTAAAAGCTTGTCGCCCTTAAGGATTACGGTGTGAGATAGCAAATTTTGTAAATTTAATATATAGTACAATAGAAGTTATAGAATTGAACTCTATTCTTCATTAGACGATATATTATATTAATATGTGTTATCCTTTATAAGTGATGGTAGTCAATGTATGAATTGTAAACTTATAACAGATAAGGCAAATAAGTTATTGAACTGAACTCTGTTTTTTATTAGACGATATATGATATTGTCATTCGTTAAACTTTACCCGTGAAGGTAGTTTATGCATGATTATTAAGGCTTGTCCTTTAAAAGGTTACTGATGAATATTCCAGAAGCTGTAGGTGTTCTCTGATTATTCATAAACATGTTGAAGAATGATTTCAAAATACTTCTTTGATTTTCCACTATTTGTTCAGATACGGAAATTCCATTTTGAGATCGAAGCTCTTTTAGATTTATTCACGATTTTATATATGTTTGCCACCGAAATAATGAAATCCCTTATGATTTTTTCGTAGCTCACCAGGGACAGAACAACGAAGATGATGTGCTAAAGCTTTCTCATATCAAAAGTAGTTTGTTTAATCCTTTGGTACTTAAAATATTGTATAATTTGGTAATCATGTGTTTATATACTCAGAGAACTAATGCAGGATAATTCAACCTCAATTAAACAACATTGAAGGTCCCTATAATTGCATCATTTAAACGCTGCCCTTTTTCCAAATCTTTTCTCGGAATGAGGAAATGACTGATAAGAGTCTTCAAGTTAAGACCTTGCAGACAATCCTCATTAAATTTCAATCTCGTTTACAACCTCATAATGAGGTAATTTTTTATTTCTTGCCTATATTTATTAGGATAGTAATTGTTTGGTTGTTCCATGTGTTTCTGAATCAGTGCTATAGACATTGATCAACTAAGTGATTCCCTGAATCTACCAAAGCAGAAAAGTGCAAAACTACTTATTCATGTATGCTTAAAATAGTTTTGTTTGTTCCTTGAAAGAAAAACTGCATTTGTGTGAGACTTTTGAGGGCCTATGATGGACAACAATATCCGTTGTGGACTCCTTCTTGCTGCATCTCGTTTATGAATATTGACTCCATGTCTTATGTATTTAATTTTCTGTCTTATGTGAGTGGAAGTATTATAAAGAACATAACTTTGTTCTAAAACCTTTTATGTGAGTATGGATTTTTCCTGAAAACTTATGTTCATGGTTAATGAATTCAAAACATTTGTCTGCTTATGAAACCTGATATGTAGAAATTTGTATTTGTATTATAGAAATAACATACAACTGTACATTAATTATGATTGTATTTATTGTAATAAAGGTAATGTGAGAGTTGAATCACTGGCTACTGCATTTGTTATTATAGCATATACATTAGTACTCTTTAGTGCTGCTAATAATGTACTGGGAAGTTTCATGGAATGTTGTTAGAACGAAAAGTTTCTTTATACTAGGATCAAATCTTTAGCCGTCTTATGATCTTCAGAGGGACTCCATATGTCGTCCTAACCAGCTCCATATTCTAAAGCTTCAAATATGTATTTCCATTCATATCTCATCTTGGCTGGAAATGGTTCAATTTATGGCCTAAGATAGAATGAAATTGTCAGGGACAGGCTAGTTATAGTGCAATTAGAAATCAAAGTGCATACTGTCAAATATCGCACCAGCAATGGAACTATGTAATACAAAATCTTATTACCTAATAGTTGGGTCGAGGAAGGTAGAGAGAAATGTATAGTATCCCATCATGATAAAATGTCGAAACTTTTAAAAAAGCAAAGAAATTCCAACCTTAAAAATCATCTGGTCTTTATTAGTTTTCCTTAATATTTGCAACACAACATTAACAAGTCTAGAAATGTTAGAACTTTGCAATTTTCAGAATGAAGTTACACATATTGATCTTTTGGATGACAGAATTCTAGGTCTTTCGCAACTGTCAGATTCACAGGTTATGATACTCAAAGGTAATAAATAGATGAAAGTTCATGGAAGTTCACTGCTAGTTAAGTTTAATAGTATATTTTTTTGTGAAACGTAACAATAATTCTAAGGATCCTAAAAACAGATACATGAAATATTTTATGTTCTTTTTAACTCCAATGCATAAGATGGTGACTGTTCCATTAGACTATAAACCTTGAACTCTTAGTCAGGACATTAGAAGTTCTCTTTTGAGGCTACTCTTGAAATGATATTCTGTAAGCAAGTCAGCTAAATTTTGACTTTAAACTAGATGAATCAACCTTTCCTTTGATAAATTTAAATAGTGTGTTAAAAAAAGCATCTGTGCAGATGTCCCCGAAAATTCACATATATACGGATATGATATTTACCGTAGAAGAAAAGGAGAAATCCCTTGCTCCATGGTGGATCTGCAGATAATGTTTAATCTAACTGTGAAACAGCCAATGAGTTTTGATCCATTTGAGTAGACAGAATATGATGAAAGTGTATATGCTTATTATTGAAGATTTCTTCCGCATTCTGTTGCCTATTTTCTCATCCACTTATCGCAAAGGACATTCAAATATGTATAATAGTTTAATCCAATTAAATTAATTCACTTTAGTTGTTGGTTCTCTTAGTTAAAGTTATCCCTTTAGTTAAGTAGGTTTATCTGGTGTTCCAATAAAGTTATTTACATTTTTTATGCTTGTGCATTGTTTGTTTCTGCAATGGGCCAGCTTCCTTCCCAGGATAGTTTGGCCCTGCTTGAGTACAACTGCTTATGCACTGTAGTCATGAAGCCAAATGCCTGTTCTCTCTCTCTCTCTCTCTCTCTCTCTATCTCTCTATCTCTATGTGTGTGTATGTGTGCGTGTGTCTTACAGTGAATAGTCTCGAATTATGCACATCCAGAGGCTTTATTGTTATAATTTTATTTTGAATATGCAGGAAAATGCAGGTAGTTGAATTTGAATTGTGGCAAGAAGTAAACTTGATCTATTGTAGTGAACGATGAAGAGTTTCTATACAAACATATCATTGATGTTTGAATGCATTTGGCTTTGTAGAATTAATTGATAGTACAAAACGATGAAGAGTGGTTTTTGTGAAATTTATTTTGTTTTGTACTATTGTTGTGAACAATGAAGAGTTTTTGTACAAGGCATGTTTCTTGAAGTTTATTTGAATTATATAGCTTCGATTTAATTATAAGTTAATTTTTTTTCTTTAGGTAATTTGTAAATTTATGTTATTATTGAATATATGCAAATAAAATTGGGTCTACAAAATTCTACACAACATTGCAAAAGTGTTGTTGTAGGACATCAAAGAAAAGCTACACTTTATAAGTGTTGTTTTAGATGCAATATAAAAGGCAACACTTTTTAAGTGTGACTAGTAACAAGCAAAGGCAACACTTTTAAGTGCAGTATAAATAAAAAAGGTGTTGCTAATGAATCACTCCAAAGCGTGCCCTTATACCTCTTTGGCCACACTTTATAAGTGTAGCTCTGATAACGACATTTAGAAAGTGATGCATAATTTTAAAGGTTATGCTTCTTTAGGCCACACCTCAAAAACGTTGTTTATAGTCCAAAAGTGTAGCCTTTTATCAATGACCATAGATTTTGGTACTTTAGGCTACACATTACGAGTGTGGTCGTAGGCCTAAAATGGTGTAGTGATATAAACAAAAAAAATTCAATGTGTTCTACTCAAGAATTTGAACCACAACAATTTCTTCCCATTTTCACAAACACCCCACCCCTACAACCCTAGTCAATTTCAAATCTACCCACACCCCAAAATTCGGAGAGAAAAGTGAGAGATATACCTGGGCGACGCGCGATTGAAGAGGAGAACCGCAAAGGAGAAGTTTTTAATTGTTGCGCGACGCGGTGTGTGCTCGATGAAATCATAAAGGAAAAAGAGGGGAGGAAATTGCATGAGGAATTGAGAAAAATGGGAAAGCTTGGGAAATGGGGTTCAGAGCGTTGGAAAGGGGATTGGTTCGGGTTCTTTCCTTTTTTAAATGGGTAAAGCCCGTTTAATTCATTAAAACCTACCATAAATCATACCTGATGACATCATGTGGATCCATCATGAGGCTCACTTAAATTTTAATTCCACTCGAGCCAAGATTTGGACTTGATCACGTGACGCGGAGCCAACACGAGTCTCACTAGAATTTCAATTCTGCACGAGCCAAGATTTAGACTCGAACGCGCAAGGCAGAGCCTTCACTTAATAGTCCTTTCTTTTGACATATAAATAATTTACCGTCAAACTAAAATTTGGATCCCCTTCCGCAACACATGAGCTAAATGAGGCTCTCTACCCTAAATTGGAATTTCAAGTCCAATTTTTAGTCAAAGATACCGGATGTAGAGCTTACAATTAATTGCCTAGGAACAATTATTCCTTCATACACATAGCAACAGACACCCTGTTAGTTTAAACACGATGCGTTGCCTCCCATCCATTGCCTTAGTTTAGGCTTTGGCAGGGCTCATCTTTTTATATTTTCTTAATTATTATTTATTTGATTTTTTATTTTGTATAATTCATAAAACTAAAAGTCAATTAACAAAACAAATAAATCCTAACTATTACAATGGTTCACGGTCTGCCTCACGTGTAGCGCCTGATTTAATGTCGCCGCACAAACCGTCAAAGGAATCATACATCATTCAAGGTGAGAGCCTCAATCTCACAATCCACATCCTTACCAAATTAGTTCTTGACCCGTTGCTCATTTAAATGGAAAGTAAAGCTCTTATCCTTGTTTCATAATTCTACAGAACCATGTTGACACATCCTCATTACCTCAAATTGACCATTCCACTTAAACAATGTTTTTGTGGAAACAACTCCAGTCTAGAATTTAAAGAAACACTAGCTGACTAGGGCAAAGGTGTGTGACACAATATTCTTGTCATACCCATTTTGGACTTTTCTTTATATAGCTTTTCATTTTCATATGCTTGAAGCCTAAACTCTTTTTAACTCATGCAGTTGTGTGATCCTCTTCCCAGCCTGCTAACTCAGGATGTAAGTAGTCTGATATGCCCATAAGGCATCATCTAGATTGTTAGCCCAATCTTTTCATTGGGCATTCACAATATTATGGAGGATCTACTTGACCTCCCTATACGATACAACAACCTGACCACTAGTTTGGGGGTGATATGTTGTAGCCACTTTGTGACTCATACCATACTTAGCTAAAAGACTATGCATTGAGTTATTGATAAAATGTCTACCTTCGTAAGTGATTATAGCTCTTGGCGTCCCAAACCTGGTAAATATGTGCTATCTGATGAACTCGAAAACCACTTTCGCATCATTTGTTGGTAATGCAATAGCCTCCATCCATTTAGACACATAATCCACAACAACTATAATGTATTTATTGCCTCAGGATAATAGGAGATGTCCCATGAAGTCTATCCCCCACACGTCAAAGATCTCCACCTATAGTATATTATTTAATGGCATCTCATGACTTTTTGAATTGGACCCCATTCTCTTAAAGTGAACAACCTTTCACAAACAAACAAACATATTTAATCAACGTAGGCCAAAAGAAACTGAATTGCAATACCACATGCACAATATTTTCCCCTACATGATGTCAATCATATGGCGATGCGTGCCAACTCTCCTACACTTGTGTCGCCTCTTACTCAACTATACTCCTTCTCATCATCTTATTAAGACCTTGCTTGAACCAACAGCGCTCATCCCATATATAGAAGCATGCATCATACTTTAACCTCTACTTCTGATGTGTTGATGCACTAGGTGGAAATAAATCACTCACAATAATTTCACTATGTCAACATACCAAGGCACTTACGTAATTTCAAATGCAAGCAGTTGCTTATCAGGAAGCTTTTCACAAATATTCCCTCATTATTTACATGAGATTAATCCTCCAGTCGGGAAATATGATCATCTATTTGGTTTTCCATTTCCTTCTTGTCTCTTACTTAAAGATCAAACTCCACCTAATCAACCTAGGTTTGACATCATTCTTATTATAAAAGTACAGAATGAGTTCATGATCAGTGTGGACTATCACCTTGGTCCCACCAGATATGACCTTAATTTTTCAAATAGGAGTACCAAGGCTAGCATCTCCTTTTCTGTCACTGTATAGTTGGACTGTGCTGCATTAAGTGTTTTGCTTGCTTGGTATATGGAGTGAAACACCTTTTCCTATCTCTTCCAAAGCACTACTCCAAATTCTATGTCACTAGTATCACACATTAACTATAAATGGAGCTCCCAATTTGGAGCAATCAAAATAGGATCTTTAATTATTTTTTGCTTCAGCATCGCAAGAGCCTGCAAACATATTTCATCAAACACAAATCTCGTCTCTTTGACTAATAGGAAGAACATACGTCTTGAAGTTTTAGAGAAGTCCTTGATTAACCTCCTGTAAAATCTAGCATGTCCAAGGAAGCTTTGGACTTCATTCATTGATATAGGTGGGGAAAATTTCTAAATCAATTCCATATTTGCTTTATGAACTTCTATACCACTCTTTGAGATCTTGTGTTCGTTATGTAACAGAGAATTGACACTGCTCCCAGTTAAGCAACACATTGGGCTCCTCACACCTAGTAAGAAGTCGGTCAAGGTTAGTAAAAACAGTTCAAATAACTCACCAAACACTAAGAAATTGTCCTTGAACCCTTCAACCAAGTATTCCACCATATTATGGAGGAATGCCATCCTACATCTCTAAAATGTTGTTGGGGCATTGCACAAGACGAATTACATACTCTTGAAGGTACTAGATAGTGGTCCTTCCTAGTGGATTCATTGAGTTTCATGTAATAGATGAAAATCCTCCACATCGTCACTGTTCTTCTGGGTATCAGCTCATTCTTCTTTATGGTTTCAACATTTATTCCTCCCTTCTTTGGCACACACTGCACTGGACTTACCAATTTGATATCATATATTCGGTATACAATCTTGCATCGAGCCACTTAATGACCTCTTTCGTGACAACATCTTTCATCTATGGATTTAATCTCCAGTTATGTTGTGTACTTGATTTATACCTTTCTTCCATGTATATTTTGATCGTATAGAGAGTGGGAACATTGCAATGGATGCCAGACATTTGCCATCCCATAGCTATTTTTATTTTCTTCAAAATTTGTAGTGCGACTTCCACCTATTCGTAGAATAATGTTGCAGACAAAATAACCTGTAAAGTTTTATGTTTACCTAAGAAATCTTGCCTGAGGTGGGACGGTAGTGTTTTTTATCTCAAAGTTGGGTTCTTCTTCAATGGAGGGCTTGGGTGGAGGACCCAACAACCTATTTAGAGGCTCCAAACGATCTCTAGTTGTCATTATAAGTGACACATCAAGGAACTGCACAATTTTTTGTGCTTCAAAATCCCAATATAGGTCATCACCCACTTACACTTGCTTTAGGGTATCCTTGGCTGCAATATACTTAGCTTTTTCTTCAAGATCAGTTAAAGTTATGGCACACAACTCCTCATACACATCTGCATTTTCAACGCTTTATACACATCAATAACCTCTACTTTATCATGAGTCCTCATAGTAAGCTGCCTAGCGGCTACATCAATCATTTCCCTACCAGTTTCGATGAAAGGTTTCCTTAAGATGAAGGGGACCTCAGGATCAGGCTCAAAATTAAACACTACAAAATCTACTGGGAAAATCAATGATCCCAGTTGTACAAGTACATCTTCTACAACACCCTCAGACCTAGCTACCGACCTATCCGCGAACTGCAAAATTATGGTAGTAGGTTTAGGACTACCCAACCCCACCTTTTTTGACAGCGAAGTTTGCATCAGTTTTATACTAGTTCCAAGACCGCTCATCCCTCTGTCATGAATTCTCTTCCCTATATTGATCCTAACAGTGAAACTTTTCGAATCTTTCAGTTTAATGGGCAGCTTGTTCTATATTGTGAAGTTGCACTTTTCAGTAAGTTCCATAGTTTCATACTCTGTCAACCTCCTATTGCTCGCCGCAATCCCCTTCAAGTAATTTCCACACCTAGGTATGTCCTGTAACACATCTACCAAAGTCAAGTTAATGTGAACTTGTTTCAAGAGAGAGAGAAACCTACAAAAAATGTTCGTCCTCCTTTTTTTTTCTTGAACTTCTGAGGAAATGGAGGAGGTGGTCTCACCAATCGTTGTACGTTTTTAGCCAATGAAACTACTTCATTCTCTTTGAACTCACCTTTAATGGGTTCACTTTCCTTGTTTGCATCTTCAGTGATGCTTTTCTTACGAGCTAACTCCTCCTGTTGCTAACCACTGTGTGTACTCACCACATTAACCTCTTCAAAATTTTTGTCAGTATCCTAAGCAACCCTCCTTGTGGTTGTCAATTATGGGCACTAGCAAATTTCCCAAATTGTTTCTCCATTAACTGAGTAGCCAATTGATATTTCTCACATCTTCAGCTAACAAAGCTTGGTCCGCCATAATCTTCTTTACAATATCCTCAACACTCATGTTTCTAGATTGCTTCTTTGGTTGCTCTTGTTGTGCCTGTTATTGTACCCATGAGCATTGCCTTGCAACCTATATTGGTGTTGCCCTTGGCCCTGAGTCGTTTATCCAACTTGGGTTGTATCAGTTCCCATAGTTTTGTTGGCATTATCCTCTTTTGGTATTACCTACAAAGTTTACAGTGTCTGGGTTTGCACCGCATGGTGGTTGTTGAACTGAGTTCACTTGAATAGGTTGTTGCCCCAATGCCATGTTACTAAAGTGTGTGTTCATCATATTCTGCATAGCAATAAAATATGCAGTTATTAAAGTAACAACATCTTATTCTAGCTTACATGTAGTCTTTTGTACTACAGATTTCAATATACTTCCATTCAACTCTTGGTTTCCCTAAGAAATTATGTTTATCAAGGTGAAAAATTTCGCATAAGTTTTCTCCAAGGCCTGTCCACGTGCAGCTGAATCAAGTCAAATCTTTGTATTAGGCTCCAACCTTTCAATGAAGGTGTGGACTAACATCTCGTTAGATAATTGATGATGAGGGCAACTAATCAACAACGACTTAAACTTGTCCCAAGAATGGTACAAGTTCTCTCCACCTTTCTTCCTGAAACTCAATATATCACTCCTCAATTTTGATGTTATACTTGATGATAATAACCTAATGAGGAAATTCTAAGCTAAATTGTTCTAGATGGTGATTAAATTCACTGGCTCTCAATTCAATCATCTTTTTTCTTTCCCAGAAAGAGAGAAAGGGAATAATGTGAGCCTCATGTAATCTTTATTCACTATAGTTGGAGTGTAAGTTTGACTAATCTCGAAAAAGTTCTTAATGTGAACAGTAGATCTAATACCACATATAAAAACATACCAATAATCAGCTTCTTAGAAATCTACAAGTGCAATCAGTGGTCACTATCGACGGACCGTAGGCTAATCTACAACCCGTACTGTGCATCCGCCGTTTGCAACTGAAGCTCTCCCAAAACATAGCCTAGAAAACTCGACTAAGTGTATATCCACCAGCAGACCTACAATTCATAAGTTAGACTACGGTCCTTGGTCTGTGTCCGTGAATTGAGAAACAAGTTACCCATCCTCTGACATGAACTACAGATGACCAGCACGGACCTTTAATCGATCTACGGTCCGTAGGTGACGTTAGAAGTTAGTTAAGGGGAATTTGTTGATAGGGTCAAATTCAAATTAGCATAGCTTTTAGAACAAAATTAATTAGGTGTTCCATGACATATCATATGATATATATTTGAATTATCTTTTCATAGCCACTGAGTTTTCTAAAATTTGACTTGCGAGTAAAAAGTTATGCCCATTTTAATGAAGACGTGTCAAAGAGACCGAAAAAACGGACCGTTAATTGAACGATGGCCTGTCAGTTCAGGTCGTCGATTGGTCCAACTGCCAAATTTCCAGGGTCTTCTGGTCTTTTCCTAGTTCGTTTAACCCCTAGAGTACATCGTTTAGGCCCTAAATCAAGATATTGTAGTCAATTTTAGCGTTGATACATAAAAACAACCGACCTAAATCAAAATCATAAAACAAAACCTAGAAATTTAGAAGCAAGAAAGCAGAAAAAGATCAAAAACCCTAGTTCAAGAATGCAACAAGGTTCCATCAGTTCCAGCCCCAAAATCTAAAGATTTCTCTATGGATTTCATCACAAGGTACGTGTAATTTTATTAGAGGGTTCCTTTCACCCGTTATATCCCTAGTTTTTCGTCAGTTTTTTTATTCCCATATCATGACTAGACTTGGGGTTTCTAGAACTGTAACAGATTACCATGAATTAGTTAGTTATAAGTTCCAAGTCACAATACCATGTTATTACTCAGTTTATTTCATGAATTTCAGAACCCTAGCTATATATTTCTTTAGTTCTTGAATTACACATGTTAGATCGGATATTTTAGTTACTTCAGATATGCATGCCTTAGTTATTAATGCATGATTATCAGATTAATTGTTGCATTCTCAATTTGCATATTAAGTTTTGAGATATCAAGTGTTTACAGAAATCCAGTCGTAATATGCTAATCACTTAATTCATTGGGAGTAGCATAATATCGAGTTGGACTAGGGTTCAGCATACCCAAATAGTACAAGAAATACTAGACAAGTAGGTTGTAAGTCCCCTTTTTGGGCATCAGTTTAGTGATGATGCCAACACGCCTTTATACCTTTGTCACGACATATTGGGTCCTTTCGATGGGGAGTATACATCAGACTCTACATTTAACTCATGTGGTTTTATAATTGGTTATTAGTAGCTCCCACAATTAAAGTAGACTCTATAGCATTGACCATATTTATAGTTGAGTTATGTTCAGTCTCACCATGTTAATAATTTTTTCATTGAATCTAGTTAGCTCATAATTCAGTATATCATGTTTAGTACATTATACATGTTTTTGTGCTTGTTCAGTCATATTTTATTTCAATTTTTACTCTATACTACATGCTCAGTACCTTTCAAGTACTGACGCATATGTGCACTACATCTTCTCGTGATGTAGGTTCCGGCTCTCAGCATCCACATCACGATTAGAATGATTCCAGATCTCCTGTTCAGAAGAATTAGTTTGAGTTTCTAGAATCAAATGGGGCATGTCCCTGCATTTTTAGTCAGTTAGAGGTTATTTTAAAACATAGTTAGTTTCAGCTTAGTATTGAGTTGATAACTTTTTTTTTATTAAAATCATTAGATTTCATATATCTCAATTTTAACATATGAGTCTTCCCTATCATTTTATCCTTATTATGATTTAACTTCCTCAATTTTTTATTATCTTTAGTATGGTCATGATCATATTGGTAGGGTTAGCTTGGGATCACTTATGGTCCTAGGTCCCCTGTGCGCGTCTTAGGGGTAGCTCAGGGTGTGACAAACTTTGTATCAGAGTCTTAGGCTTAGGTTTCCTAGGATATCTGAAAAGCGGCACTAAGTAGACTCCTTTTCATGAATGTAAAGTGCACAACATCTAAGGAGAGGGAGGGTATGGAGTTTTTTAGGGAAAACTTCACTTTCTTGTTATTCATATCGTGTGTATGGTATAATCTAATTCTATTGTAAATCAAAGTTCTACATTTCAAATCATGTCTCCTCATAGAGATAACGCTAGGGATGCATACGCAGCTCCTGTAGTCGCGGATCAGAAAGTGTCCAATGTTGATTTCAGGAATGTTATTTAAATTTTGGCTCAGAGTGTGTCTAACCAAAATAATTAGCGGGTTCAAGATCAGGTGAATGCAGATAGTGGATCAACAACATATAGGGTCTGTGACTTTGTTAGGATAAATCCACCTGAGCTCTTAGGATCGCAGACTAGTGAGGATCCCCAGAATTTATTAGATGAGATAAAGAATATATTTGAGGTAATTCAAGCCAATGGAAATGATAAGGTTGACTTGGCATCATACCATTTGAAAGATGTTGCTCATATCCGGTACACTCAGTGGAAGGAAAAAAGGGGTACATATGCAACTCCTATTCCTTGGGATAACTTTAGTGAGACCTTTTTGGAGAGATTGTTCCGAAGAGAGTTGATAGAAGCAAAGACTCAAGAATTCATGAGCTAAAGGCAAGGAAACATGACGGTGCAAAAGTATGGACTCAACTTTAACCAACTCTCCAGGTATAATCCTCACATGGTTGCTGACTCCAGGGCTTAGATGAATAAGTTCTTGATAAAGTGTTAGATTTGGTGAAAACGGAGTGCAAAAATATGATGTTGCTGCGAGATATAAAAATCTCTAGGCTCATGACTATTGCTCTGCAGGTTGAGGGTGATAATCTTAGGGAACAACCTAACGAGAATAAGAAGACTAGGTCTAGGAACTATGACTACTTTCATAAGAAATAAGGTGGTGCAAATCGCTCAAAAAGTCAATTTAATCTACAACCCCAGCCACTTCATCAGCTAGTGTTTCATCCTCCAAGAATAGGTATGATCAGAAGGGTAGAACAACAGTCTCAAAATCTCAAGAAAGTGTTTTAGGAAACAAAACTTACCCCACTTGACCTAAGGGTGGTAAGAACAATCAAGGTGAGTGCCTCGCAGGAAAAGAAGGTCGCTTAGGATGTGGTCAGTCTGGTCACAAGTTGAGGAATATTCCTTCTAGAAAAGGTCAAGAAGGTGGTAATGGTAGAGCTCAATCTAAATCATCAGAATCGCAAGCAAGTCGCTCAACTCAGTAGGGTAACTCATCTTGTACAGGTGGCGTTCAGTGCCAGAACAGGTTGTATGCTCTTCAGGCTCTCCAAGATCAAGAAGGTGCTCATGATTTAGTCACTGGTACGTTATGAGTCTTTGACCTTGATGTTTATGCATTGTTAGATCAAGGGATACTCTTTCCTTTGTAATTCTTTACATAATAGTCCAATTTAGTGTCACTCCAGAAGCTCTCTCAAAATCTTTCTTGGTCTCTACTCCAGTTGGTGACGTAGTTATAGAAAGACGGGTATAGAAAAATTTCACTGTCACAGTATCTTAAAAAGTAACCTCAGGAGATCTTCTAGAGTTAGAAATGGTAGACTTCGATGTCATTCTAGGTATGGATTGGTTACATCCTTGTTATCCCTCAGTTGATGGTAGAACTACAATTCGTGTTCTGTGTCCATGGATTGAGATTTAAGTTATCCAGCCTCTAACATGAACTATGGATGACCAGCACGGACCTTCATTAAATATACGGTCCGTAGGTCTGATCGTAGGTGAGGTTAGCAGTTAGTTACAGGGAATGTGCTGATAGGGCTAACTTCATATTGTAATATCTTTTACAACAAAATGAATTAGGTGCTCTATGACTTATGATATGATGGATAATTGACTTATCTTTCCATATCCACCAAGTTTTCTAAAACCCGACCTCCGAGTAAAAAGTTATGCCCATTTTAGTGAAGATCTGTCGAGTAGACCTAAATACGGACCCAAACGACAGACCGTCGATTGAACGATGGCCCGTCATTCCAGGTCGTCGATTGGTTCAGCAACAAACTTTCAGGGGTCTTTCATTCTTTTCCTTGTACGTTTAACCCCTAAGATACACCATTTAAGCTCTAAATCATGATATTTTAGTGAGTTTAAGCCTAGAAACATAACCGAAACTTACCTAAGTCAATATCATAAATCAAAACTTAGAAAATTAGAAGCAAGAAAGAAGATTAAACTCAAGAACCCTAGTTCAAGAATGCAGCAAGGTTCCATGAGTTCCAGCCCTTAAAGATTTCTCTGTGGATTTCATCACCAGGTATGTGGGATTTCACTAGTGAGTTTTTTTCACTCATTAGATTCCTAGTTTTCATTCAGTTTCTTGATTCCCATATCATGACTAGACTTAGGTTTTCTAGAACTTAAGCAGATTATCATGAATTAGTTAGGTATATGGTCAAAATTAGATTACAATGTTATTATTCAGTTTATTGCATGAATTCAAAGCTCTAGCTATGTATTTCTTTAGTTCTTGAATTACACATGATAGGTCAAATATTTCAGTTATTTCATATATGCATGCCTCAGTTATTAATACATCATTATCAGATTAATTAATGTATTCTTAATTTCCATGTTCAATTTTGATCTAACAGTATTTATAGAAATTCAGTCATAATATGTTAATCATTTAATTCATTGGGAGTAGCATAATACTGTGTTGGAGTAGGTTTCAGCGTACCCAACTAGTCCAACAACTACTAGACAAGTAGGTTGTCAGTCCCCTCTGTGGGCATTGGTTTAGTGATCACGCAAGCATGTCTTTATACCTTTGGCACAGTATATTGGGTCCTCTTGATGAGGCGTACACATCAAAATCCGTTTTAGCTCATTTGGTTTTATTATCATTTATTAGTAGAACCCAGAGTTTAGTCAGACTCTATTGCATTGACCATATTTACAGTTCAGTTAGTATTTAGTCTCAGCATGTTATAAATTTGGTCATTGCATCCACTTAACTCAGAATTCAATATATCTTGTTCAGAAAATTATACTTGCTTTAGTGCGTGTTCAGTCATGTTTTATTTAAGCTTTACTTTATCCTACATTCTCACTATTATTCAAGTAATGACGCATATGTGCGCTACATCTTTTCATGATGTAGGTTCAGGCTCTCAGTATCTAGATCACGCTTAGACCGGTTCCCGATCTTCAATTCAGCAGAATCAATGGTGTGTCCTCATTCTCTGAGGAAAATAGTCATGAGTTCATTTCAGTTATTTAGTCCTTTACTTTCAGTTTTTGCTAGACTTAGTTGGGGTCTGTCCCAACATTTCCAGTCAATTAGAGGCTATTTTCAGGCATAGTTAGTTTTATCTTAGTATTGAGTTAATAACTTCTTTGTATTAAACACATCAGTTTTCATATATCTCAGTTTTAGCGTATGGTATTCCCCATCTTTTCATCTATATTATGATTTAAATTCTGCATTATTTTATTATTTTATTATGCTCATGATCATGTCTGCAGGGTTAGCTTGGGTTCATTTGTGTTCCTATGTCCCTTGTCTACGTCTCAGAGGTAGCTCGGGGCATGACTGTAGGATCGTCATTTGAAAGACCAGTAAACTGCCCATTTGTGTACAAATTTGCACAATACTCTTCTTCAGTTCAAATCTCCCATAGGCTTCATGTATCTGAATGCACCAAGTCACATTGGTGGGGCGTGGGATTTCCAAATCTCTTACTTTCATTTCAGCAGCCATTGTTTTAGGTTCTTATAATTTTTCCTCTGTTTTGTGAAAGGAGATGGTAGTTCACCAATAACCAGAGGAATTGGATATTCAGCTTTTCTCCATCTTCTGTGTAGGAATCTTTCAGGTTTTGAGATAGGAGACAACAATCCTTGATCCTGGTCTATTATGTAGTTTCACACAGACTGCAATAATGAAATGCTAAGATAAAGTTGTCAACACATTCTTGTTATTTCAGAATTAAAAAAATCAAATAGTTTCTAATTCTAAAGTCTACGGGAGTAGAGGCAAAAACTTGTTGCGTCCAAATCGCACATGGAAGTACCAGTTGTCATACAAGTAATAAAGTAGCTCTTTTGAAGAGTCGAGTATCGTACCGATAGGAACTCACGTTAAAAACTAGAAATTCTTCTTATTTTTAGTTCAACAAAAATGCAGTTCCAGTGTTGAGAGTTCTTTATTTTCTATTTGTAAATTAAAAACAAATATAATAAATACGATTAAGTGTCAAGGTTTAAAAAATATGTTTTGAGAAAGATCTATGGCTGCAACATTTATCAGGAATCATGTATACTCTCTAATTAAGTAAGGGTAATTACAAAATGTCTAATCAATGAATCGCAAGGTTTGATGTATGATTATGGTCTCCCAACCTCTAATCGCCTATGATAATTAACACCCTAACTACATCATTAAGTGGGGATAGATGATTAATTACCGAGCATTAAGTTATTTGCCTTTACAGTGACCCAAACGAGGTTTCTAGTTATATCCATATCCTAGAAATGAATGAACCTTACGTATTTAGAGTTCAACAAGATCCATAAGTCCACGTTCTATACTCTTATTCCTCTCTCAAGTTCAATTCGGACAATGGATTTATTTCTATGGTGATAAAGCATGAAAAACATAATTAAAAACATAGGAGAGATTCATATTATAGTCAATACTAAACCCAATAGTAAACTCAAGAGATCACATTGAAAGGAAAAGAGATTGAGAAACAACCCTAAAGCTTCTGAAAAACGTCTCCAAAGTCGTCATTTTTAAAAATCCAGAAAAAAGAATACTCCCTAAAAAAACAAAACCTTAGTTATATTAAAAGTCGATACAACCAAATCTTGGCCTAAGGCGTGCAATGCCTTGATAATTCCGAGTCCATGCTAATTTTCCTTCTGTGCGACGTGCGATTATCACAACGTGTTCTGCCTCATGATTTCATTCTTGCCCACAACTAGGCATCTCATCCGCGACGCGCGATCTACATGAGGTGTTCTGCCTCATATTTAATTTTTTTCCATGATTCTACTCCCTCTCTGCGGCGCGTGAGCCACCCACAAATGTCTTGGTGCATTCTTGTCAAATTCTTCCTTGCTCTCTTTTGACTCAAACCTTAAGATTGCTTCCTTTCTCCATTTTTGTGCTCGTTTCAACCATTAAGCTCACCTACACAACTAATTATGTTGGTTACCTCATAAATAAACAAACGACTCGATAAGACTCTTAAATACATAAAGATTGAATTCACACTAAACTTAAATATGGGAATAAGTAGAATTCTAGGAATATAAATATGCCTAATATCAACAATAAAATGTGTATATAAATTAAAATTACTTATGTTGGAGTTTCTCTAATCGACAACCATAACATAAGAGGTATTGTGATGATACAACATTTTGCCTCAAGCTTCTAGAATCGTGAAATAAATAGAAATGAGTATAGACATGGAATACTAAGTAAATCCACTAGTCGTTGCTAAAAAGATTTGATAGAATCATCTAAAAATTATGACCCTTTTTTACCCATGGTAGATACATGGTTTATGGCAGCTCAGAGTTTTCTAAACTCTCCCCCATATCGGCGTTCAATACTACTTCAAAAATATACTAGGTTTTTATATTTAAACACATATCTTGTTTCAGAAGTTTCGGATAATTGCTCAAAAACTTAGCTCAAAGGCCAACTTGAAAGTCAATGTTTTCTCTCTTGCTTTATTAAGAAAGTGATTACTCTTTTCTGAAAAGTAGCTCAAATGCTCTTTCGAAATCTCAGCTTCCGTGAAATTCTTTGTACTCTTTGGAAATAGTTAGTCCCCATATATTTACTTGAAGAAACAAATTCCAAACTTTACAAATTTTTCTCTTTTACTTATCTAACTTCAAGTCTTAGAAAAAAGTTAAAACCATTTGAGAAATACTTATGGATTCAAGGTTGTAATTCCTATTTGTGGATGATTTTCAGAAGTCATTTATAGTAGTTAAAATCAATCGGAAGTGTTAATACACTCTAGAAAGGTTTGAATGGACTGAATGACGAAAACTATGTGAAAAATGCATATCCGGGAGCGTCATGGCAGGCCGCGCCAGTCCCCACTTTTATGAAGCTCCATTTGAGCGCAATACACGCGCGCTACCCCAAACCCTTTAGCGCATATGGGGCGTGCCGCGCCTGTCCCTCCCCAAGTTTGTATAATGAATATTTTGACCCGTTTTCTATTCCCCAATAATTCTAAATCGATTTGTTGTCTCAATACATTCTTGAATTCAGAAACCAAAAGCATGTACAATAGAAAATAACTCAAAACTACTCTTAAAGTTGCTAAAACACCTCAAGAAAACCCATCAATCAGATGTAAGTTGAAAAATGAAAAACAATTCATGAAGACAACTCATAAACTTCAATGTCTAACTCTTTTAGGATGAAAATCGTTGAATTAAACATGATCGACACGTAAGTGAATGGACCAAATTCTATGTGATCTCATATACCTTGTAGGAATCACCCCCTTGATGAAATCCACAAGAAATTCGTGAAGATCTTAAAGATTCTTCCTTTCTTTCTCCCTTTTTCTCTATTTTTCTATTTTCTCAAAGCCCTAGAGTAAAATGAACTTTTCTGATCTGAGTAAAATCTATTTTTTTGTACCAATTGAACTTCTAGAAATGAATTAATTAAGTAGGGTAAGGAAAAGAGTAAACTACCTTTTGCAAAATACAGATTGGACTTTCCTTAATCGAAAACCCAAATTCCAAAGGGCATAACTCACTCATAGTAACTCAAAATCATGTAAACTTGACAATGTTGGAAAGATTATTCCAATAGATTTCCAACCATGTCTGGAATTACACCTAACTCATCTTGAGATAGAAGTTATTGCTTTTTGATGTTTTCCAAAATCTCAATTTATCCTAACTTTAAATTTTTTCCAGATTTTTCACTCTTTCCAGGAATAAATATTTCAAATTCTAAGCTTCTTCCTAGTTATTTTAAATTGCGAGGTGTTACACACTAGGTAAGACATGCATCTCCGTACTTGACATAAAATTTAATTGCAATGCATATATTTGTTTTTTGTGAACTTCTGAGTGTGCCATTCTGTGAAACGTTTGATTGGTGAACATGATCTTGTCTATTGGTATCTGAATTTGTCGAACTGTTGTTGTTGAGTTATGCGTTATATTATTTGTGAATTAATAGTTTGGACTAATTTTATACAGATTGTAAGTGTGGAGGTTCAACTACGATTGTAGGAGTACCCGTATTTTATATTCATAACTTGTGTTTAGTAGTTTAGTTGTAGAGTTTTGATTACTTTTATGTTACATACCTGTGAATGTAAATATCGTTCTAAGGAGATCAATCATAATATAAGATTAACATTTTTGGCATTTTCAACACTTTATTCGAGTGCTAACATAATTTCATTATAATTTAGGGAAAGTGAAAAAAAGAGTCAACATCTTATAGGATCATTGAACTATAAAAAATTATTTAGTCATTAAATTTTGTTTTGTATAAATAAATTTCCCAACTCAACTTTTTTATCTTTAAAAATCACTCAACTACATTAATTATTAAAATAATTTTTTATTACAAAGTAAATTATTTTATATTCCACTTAAATATTGACACCACAAATAAATATAGTGTAAAATTTTACATTATCATTCTTCTTCTTTTTTTTTTCTTAATTTACCATTAAAACTATTTGAAATAAGGAATAAATTATTTTATATAATATATAAATTCAACTATACATTTATATATTTTTTATAATATGTTCAATATTAGCGTACATATTGGTAAATCATCAATTTCAATTCTATCATCAAAATGTATCTAAATTTTGAACAATATTGTCAATTATTCAGTCCGTATATTAAGGATGCAATTTTATATTCTAAAATAAAAAACCGATAAAAATCTAGAATCATGAATGGTAACCCGCAAATTTTGCTTCATGTTTATCGACCGAGTCTCAAAACTTGCACCACCAAGTCTTAGGGATTAACCCAAAAAAATCCCAAAAGAATTTATTTACTATAAATAACTGTATGAGATAGCACTTTTGGTGATAACTTTGAGTATTTAAAGTTAAAAACAATGTCTACGCATGCACTGATTGGAACAGATAATATTGACTAACAACTAGAATAATTATAATGGAGAATGACTTCTGCCCATTAGTGACAGAAGTTATCTTTCATAAAAGATATTTCTGCATTTTCCACAATTATTTTCAAGTTAACACAAAACATTGAAATGTAATTTTATCAAGGAAAGAAAAAACCCTGGCACATCAAATACACCCAAGACTTTAACTTTAACAAAAACTACAAGGCATACTATTCTTCAACCAAAAAGATTGGATACACACGGATAATTTAAAGTTATTTATTAATCTTTCAATTGTACTACCACATACAGTATGTTACACTTATGTATTACATAAATATAAATTCTATACCATTTCTATATTGTACGAGGTGAATATAGTTAACCGTAAAACCTAATGAACTGTTACTTTAATCACAGCTAGTTCTTACATTTCTTATAACAATCACTACCAACAAAGTACAAGACACAAATTAAAAAGTTTAAGAGAAACTAGTGCTCAAATAGAAGAAACTTCAGAAGAAAGAAAACAAAGATTAAGAAAACGAACCATCACTTGAGAGAGGGGATTGATGACAACGAGTTTACATTGTTTCACAACGATGTTTTAGCACCGACAAATATGGCTATAGAGGATTTACATTTGTGAGTCTAACTAGCTCTAGAACAACGTTGTAGGATTGGTCAAGGCCAGTTGTAATTGATTTGATCTATTGTTTTGAGGTTGGTCGGAATTTCGATTGGCGAAGTCTACAATGCAAAATCAATTACAACTGGCCTTGACCAGTCCTGCGAAGTTGTTCTCGAGCATGTTCGACTCGCAAAAGAAAATCTTCAATAATAAGATTTATCAGCTCTGAAATATCGTTATACAACAATGTAACTTCACTGGCACTAATCCTCTCTCTCAAGGGAGGGTTTGTTTTCTTTGTTTTTTTTCTGTTGTTTCTCTTATTTGAGTACTTGTAATTTCTCTTAAATTCTGAATTTATGTCTTGTACTTTGTTGATAGTGATTGTTTTACGAAATGTTGAAACTATCAGCAGTTAAGTGGACGGTTCATTAGATTTACAGTTAACTAGATTCACCTTTTACAGAATAGAAATGGTAATAAATTTCGTGGCTTAAAAGAAAAGGTCAAAAAATAGACATCTACTCATTTATTGACAAAGCGCTTCTTTAAAAAAAGCTTTTTTTAAAAAAAAGAATAGGGGCATAGAACATTTGTTCTTTCTTTTTTTTAAATACACTATCAAGTTTGAAAAAAAACTTAATAAATTAGTGTGTTTAAAGTGGTGCAAAAAGAAGTGTTTAAAAAAAAAGGGTTTTCAAAATAAAATTTATAAATACTAAAGAGACTAATAAAGATTTGTTTCTAACTAAAGGTACCGAAACACAAACATCTATATTAAGTTAGTTCATATGAAACAAGAAATTAACACATATCCTTAACATATAAGAAATTAAAACAAATAAATGCTAAATGTTGATAAGTAAAAATTACCCCAAATGATATTTGCTTGCTATTTGGATAGTCTAGTATGTCGACTTTATCAGGTATGATGGTGTCGAGTCCATGAAACTCTAATTTTGCGAGTGTCCTTAAATGAGACTCCATTTTCCTCCAAAAATGTTCATGCAAATAATGAGAGCATAAAGAGATTTGTACGAGTAAACTTTAATCAAATATTAAATAAACCAAACATGGAACTAATAAAAAATCACACAAAAAAGAGACTATTTGAAATGAAAAATATGCAAGCACGAGAAACATTGAATTAAACTATACATGCCCTTTAGGCACTATATAGTTACTAACATCAACATGTTTAAAGTACAACATAAATATTTTTCAAACCATGATCAGTTGACTTCATTTTTTAAAATGGATTATATTTAGTATTTAGAATTAAAAATTAATAAAAACAAACTCATTTAACTCTTCTTACAGAATAGAAGAGAGGCTTCGGCAAGCAATAAAATAAAGCTTAAACTAAAGTTTATATGTTAATATAGTAGCATAGTTATTTATTCCTGGAAAACCAATGAGAAAACCATTCCTTAAGCATGTGACTACTAAAGTGAAAAGAATACTAAAGGTATAAAATGTGATATTAGTAATTTTTATAATTAAACAAATAATTTGGAAGATAAATAATCATAGAAGTAAAAGTGTTACGAAAAAAGATAACTTTATATATTATTAGTTTTGATGCTCGAAAATAATGAATTAGAAAAAAGGAGGGTTAAAATTGGGTGTCAAAAGCTTGTCCCTTGTTGACCAGAGACGATGTAAGAGTTTTTGGGCAAAGAAGTTGACATAGAATCCATTTTTTTCCCGACCAACTAATAGAACCTTGGGAGAGTATTAGACAATATGAGAATTGAATATTTTAAAAGGTAAAGGATTTTGAGAACACGGTAGATGCAAGCTAACAAATGTTGTCCCAGCGTTGAATTACGTTGTTACTGATATTGTTATGGAGGAGAGTATTTGAGAGTAGAGTCGAGCATAGTTTGAGGCAAACCTTTGATATATTTTGGAATGCTAAAATTTCACAACAAGTTTCTCCAGTTCACTACTTAGATAAAGTTTCACGTTGCATTGTGTCTCTTGTAACTGCATGTGGATAGTGCTGCCAAATCACGATACTGTTAGGAAATAATATAAAACTAGAAATATAAATAAATATCTTATGACAAATGTAGTATGGAAAATGTTTACATTATAAATCAAAGCTCTAGATAAAATTAATCAAACATATTGTATTTCCTTTAAACTTAAGCAACTACTTGAAATTATGCGTCTGCAAGTCTCATAGTAATGAAGACATACATGTGTAAGCTGGTTTTTTCAAGAAATTTGAAATGCTTTCACTGAATAATAAAAATAACTAGGCCATTACATAATATCTCCTTAGAGACTAATAAGCTTTTCAACAAATTTAAAATATAATACACATTGCTCATATGTATAAAATAAATGATTAATGCATTTGGAGATGTCTCATTACAGACAGAAGGATTTCAAGGAATTCAAAATATAGCATAAAGTTCATAAGTATATTTTAAAAATGAATAAATAATTATAGCATTGAAAGATGTCAATTTAGAGACAAATGAGATTAAAATATCTTATTTGAGGGAAAACTAACCCAATATGTCCTATTTTGAGGGTGTATGAAACCCTATTTCTTATATTTTAGAGTGAAGGAACCCAAAGAATCCTATTTTGGGGTGGAATGACCCAATGTAGGCAATTAGAGGATGGAAAAACATGATGTCTCATTTAGATGGATGAACCCATATCCTATTAGAGAATGGAAGAATCCTATATATCCTATTTGAGGGCGGAAAAAGCCAACATATCCTATTAGAGGGTGGAAGAACCCGATTTATCCTATTCCAGGGTTGAAGAACCCTCCTATGAGAGGATTGAAGACTCAATATATCCAATTAGAGTGTGGAAGAACCCAATATATCTTATTGGAGGGTGAAATATTCCAATATGTATGATATTATTATAGGGTGGAAGAACCCGATGTATCCTATTTGAAGGTGGAAGAACCTGATATAGCCTATTAGATGGTGGAATAACTCCATGTAACCTATTTGAGGGTGGAAGAACCCGATGTATTCTATTTGAGTGTGGAAGAACACAATATATCTGATTTTAGGGTGGACTAACCCAATATATGATGTGAACTTACAAATATGAATTTTGGTGCAATCCAATAAGGTTGGTTCGATTTCTTTAAGGTAATCATAACCTAGAATGCAGAGCGTGTTTTAGTGCCTTTGTTATATTGATCATTTAAAAGGTGGTGTCTGGTGCAATAATTTGCAATAGTGCATATGGTGCACATACCATAAAAGCTTCAACTCCAATGAAAATTTGTTGCTTGTAAATTCAGCCCTCAATAAAAAATTATGATATTAAAATTTGATAATTGTTGATGTTGTGTCATGTGAATCTTTCAAATTTGACTTGATGTTGAGCTTTGTGGGGATATCGATCAATAATAACTAAAAATCAACCTATACATTACTCAATAAAATTTGTTAGTATAAAAGAAAATGTTTGCCTTGCATTGAACCACAAAGCTTTGGCTTTGAATCTACATTTCTTGTTGTAACGACATTCAAGAAATTTGATGGTGATTATGACTTGGGACCTCAACTTCTTTTCTTTTTCAAATCTCTGTAGGTCATGCTAAAGTTGTCCCACCAATCTTTGCTCATAGGATAGAAGAAATTTTATTATATTGAGACCGAAGCTAAACTAAGTGCATATGTATCCTGCTTTCAACAAGAATCAGGTTAAACATAGTTCATTACAAAGGTTACAAAGGATTTCAAAAGGGTTGATATTTCTTAAAAAGGAGAAGTTATAGATATATTGTCTTTGTTATTCTTCTTGACTCTTCACATGCTTTCACTTCAAATGCTTTTTGTGTCAATTTCAATGGATCACCCTTTAACAACAATGTGCTTGTGTTTGTGATACTGCCATTGCTGGTTAGGCTCTCGTTGTATTTTTATCTTTCCACTATAATCATGCATTCAATCTTGAAATTTAGTGCATGAAAATCTTCAATCTAATGTCCTTGAATGTTTTTAGTGTTAAGCACAACTCTTGGATAGATCATAGTGTTTAGGCATACACTCATGAATGAACCCATCTCTTGATTGTACAAGCCCATTTGCTCCCAATCTCTCGAATATATTTGCATATCTCTCATCCAAAGGAGTGAAGGAGAAAGATTTCACCTTCTTCTCCAGTTGTGTGCTAGATTGATCATCGTGAAACTTTTGTTTGCATGGATGTTGGAGATGCACGATGCAATAGTTGGAAAAAGTATTATATTGCAAAAAATCATCATTTGGACGGTACTGCGGTTGTTGCATAGCCACGAGATTAGAGTCGTTTTCTCTCATTTTACTTTGCAAATTTACTTATACCTTCGGTTGGAAAGGTTGGTTGACAACTTGTGCTGTTGAGTTGCGTACAGTTCTTCCTCCTTGAATACCATTTTCAATATCTTTGCCAACCTTAATCAAATCATAGAAGGTGTGTGCAGAAGTACTAAGCAACTTTTCATAATATAGCCCTTCTTGACCATGGATAAGGTTGAGATCAACTCCTCTTCAGACAATGAAGGATGAATCTTATAAGCTTCTAACCTCAATCATATGCAATATTCTTTGAAAGATTCATGCAATATTTACTTCACTTTGAGAAAATAAGTTATATGCAGATCATATCAATTTTGGACTCATAAAGCTTTACAAAGTCGCGGCCATATCTTCCAATGTATGCCATTTGCTAATGACATGCTCATTGTACCAAACATGTGCTAATCCTGATAAACTTTTAATGAATAATCTCATTCGTATGTCTTCAACATGTTTAGCGATGGATATTCGCAACGAACAGTATTTCGTCACTATATAATGACGGATTTGCGACAGATTAACCATTGTGTTGCAAAATTAACAAATAATATTTTGATTTATAATATAGGAACTGATTTACACAGGAATATATAATCCGTCCCTAAATATTAGATCGAAAACATTTGGCACCTAATTTTTCCTACTATTTAGTAACAAAGTAGTGGTGACAAATTTAATTAGTACTAGGCGACGGAATTAGTGACGAAAAAGATTGCTAAACTATCAAATATATTTTTTAATAAAATTATATTATATAGTGATGAAAATATCCGTCAATATTATTTTTCTACATATATATAAGCGACGAATTTTAGAATCCATCACTAATATCGTTGCAAACTCCAATTTCAGATTTTCATTACAATAATTTAATCTCATCCGTCCATCATAATTTATCAAACTCCAAGAGTCAATCTCATTCGCGCGTTCGAATTTATCAATGGTCCTAATTTAAGACCCTTGATTTCCCATCTTATACAAAAGACCCAAATCCCTAATTTTCTTCATTCTCCGCCTCTCCTTTAAAGTTCACCGCCCAACCCTTGTTCGCCTTCTTCTCCGTTCTTCTTTCCGGCCTTTGCAGCCTTGAGAACAAGCAGTCAACAACAATGGTGAGCTCTGTAAGACGTGCGAAGACCACCAGCGAACCTAATTCACTAGCAGAAGCTCCAATCAGCGAGCAATTAGGCGACAATGTGATCTCTATTCGGCTACAGCAGCAACACAAAGATAGCGCCATCAGTTGCCTCCTTCTCTGGCGAAAAAGGACAGAAACTTTAGCTACACACAGCGAGCAGCGATGGTGAGCACCGGCAACATCCAGCTCCAGCAAGTGAGGGAGAACACAACAACAATTTCAGTCATAGGAGCTCAATAAGGATTTTAGGTGAAGAAACTCTTTCCTTCAATGCATTCGAAATAAAGCATTCTTATCATATCTTTTATCGAAACACTAAGAGCTTAAAAGAATAAAATGACAATAATTCTTATGTAATTTGGTTGTCTATTTCATGAAAGCTATATTAAAGCAATTGTTCCGAAACAAGTAATGTATGGTTTTCATGAGATGAAGTTATTTTAACTTAAATATCTTTAACTCAAGTAAGATTCAACCTCTTGACATTTCTGAGAGATAGTAAGCAATCAAAATATGTGATTTTCGTGTTTTTTCCAAGTGAAACTTATAGGTAGTATAAATCAACAAAAGCAATTCGAGTAGTCCAAAAGGATATGTATGTTTGAACTATACAATATGGTGCCGTTTTTATAAGATCCATCAAAGATAAATGTGTTCTTCTATTCATTGCCTTTATCCTTTATTTCATCAACTGTGTGTTAGCCATTTTATATTTGTCTCCTTTATGCCCCCTTCCCCCCTTTTCAGTTCACATTGAAGCTGCTACATTTAGGTGTATAAAGATAAATTGTTAATCCAAGTGCATCATTGAGTTGGCGGGCATGAAGTTTCCGTTGGAGTCACACAGGTGACACTATCTCAATTGGAGAATATCGTAGAAAACTTGTAAGTATATATTTCACAAATTATATAAGCATTATCTATAGGTTGTCTGATATATACACTTGTATCTAAACACACATTACACAATAGATATTATTGTATCTAAAGGTGATTTATCTTTTGTATAGGCTATTGAAAAGGATCGAGATCCAACACCAAGCGAGTTATATTTGCACGTCCATACGCATGGTCATGATGAAAAATGTTTTGTTGATGAGCGCTCTCAAATTGTCCATGTAATTCCATAAGTTTGAAGCCTATCTGATAATATAAATGTAATTTCTCATTAGAAGGGGAAACTATCTCTCTAATTCTTCTTTGGTTTCTTTTTTTTCTTAGCTTACTGTTTCATGTTTTGTGAACTTGTTGTGAGCTTGGGATTTATCCGTTTGTGATTTGTTAACTCAAACTAATTTGTCTTTTTAAGATGGAATGTTTTAATCGTAGTTTGAGTCCTTCTGTTAATATATTAATCCAGTCTTTACAATGTGAACCCCTTCCTCAATCCTTTGTAGTATTCATGTTTTCATTTCTTTGTTTAATTTGCTCACTGCATACATTGATTTTTAACTTTGACTATCTTTTTTTGTTATTTTTTAGGAGCCAAATGTGATGAATTAGTAGAAATCCGATTAACTTATCATGAGTAGTGGTTAAATTTATCCACAATAGTGGCTTAACCCTAATTAATATTTGTAAATTTTACATAATTTAATTTATTGTACATTTGCTATTTCATTTTCTTCCTACTTGGATGTTCATTATTTGTTATTGAGGATTGAATTAGATGCAATATTGTTACTATACTTATTTTGGGTTCTAATTTTTATTTTTTTTGTTTTATGTGAACTCATGTGGAGTCCAAATTGGACTGAAATATGTTTCCCTTCGAATTTCTAATTAGCCGTAAAAGATCAAGTCCTTCTCATCGAGTCAATACTTGACTATCACCGTGAAGTAGGAAGAAAATTACTCTATTGTCTATCTTTAGTAAGGAGATTTTAATCATATTAATTTCAATTTCTACGATTCAGATAAGATGTGAATGTAATTATCAAGATAAGTCTGAAGAAGTTGATAGTCATTTATAATTCATATTCTCATTTAGTTCAGGCAAGAGGGTGATGCTGGTAACCATTAAGCAAAATCGAGAAAGGGAAAGAAAAGAAAACATAACAAAACAATGTTACATGCATATGCTTTTGTGTAGTTTACGTTACGATGATACTCGTTGGGACTTATCGTTGTTATGTTTCATTGTTTATGAATATTTTCTAAAGGAGTTCTAGCCTAAAGTGCTATTATAGAGCACGGGAATAAATTGGATTAGGTAGTTACTTTTTTCTTGAAATTTATATGAATTACATTTGTTTGGTCTTGAAACATTTGAAATCCATCCAAGATCTTCTGAACTTGAAGTGTTAATTACAGTGTGTTTCTTCATTTATTTTCTATCTAGTCTTTTCACAAAAAAAAAGGTCAAAATTATCCTCATCATATTATAAATGACTCAAAAATAATTTCCTTTTCCCTTATGGAATCACTGATCAAGTTTTAGTTTAGGTCAATATCTACTTTTTAACTTATCTCCTCATGTGTTTGTTGGGGACTAATGTATAGTTGTTGGCTTATAGCATGTTTTCATGATTATTGTGATACTGTATGTTATTATCATTTCACCGATTTTTAATCTAAGCTTGAATGTAATGTATATTAGCTAAAAAAGTATAGTACATTTAATTAATCTACAATGTTTCATATGTTACTGCACTTTTTTTTAGAATAAAATTTTGTTAATAATCTCGAATGCTTTCTATTTATCTCTATTTACAGGAAAAATATGAAAAAATATTACTTGAAAAAACGTCTCAATATGATATTGATCAATGTGAAGCAAACTACCAAAGTTGATGAACAAAAGTTCTCTTAAGAATAGTTGATAAATTGTTTTTGATGTTTTGCTCCAAAATATGTGATTAGGATTTTGCTATCTAAAGATTTTGAACTGTCTAATTATTATTTTTTTTATGAATGTTTGTTATTTTGGAGTTATTTTTAGTAAATGTTATTTAATTTATTTCAGCAATGTATATTTAAAATAAATAAATGAAATTATTTTACATGAAATTTTTTAGCAACAAATTTAATGACGATCTGGTCATTGCTATAAAAAGATTATTGGAAGCAAATTAGCAATGAAATATTTTAGTGGCTAATATGTCGGCTCAAACAATAGAATAATTCGTGATGGATTAGTGACAAAAATTTTATTGCAAATTTATTTGAAATGACGAAATTACATATGGAATAGCAACGAACTATATAAGTATAGCGACAGACCAGTTTGTCACTAACAAGTTTCGACGGATATCATTTATCTCAAATATGTCGCTAAATTTGTGACAGCCTCATTTTTTAATCGCTAAGAGATTAATAACGAGCGAAATAGCAACAACCAGCAATCCGTTGTAAATCCGGTTTAGCAATGAAATACAATAGATTAGTGACGAGTTTCATTTTTCGCTAAATGCTATTTTTTTTGTAGTGATTGGCAATGTCCTTGCTCACTATCAGCATGTCATCCACATATAGGCATACAATGACTTCCTGATTCGGAGTATCTTAAATGTAAATACATTTATCACATACATTGATATTAAATCCATTTGACAACATGGTTTGGTAAAACTTTGCATGATATTGTTTCTGTGCTTGTTTTAGTCCAAAAAATGACTTAATAAGTTTGCACACTTTCTTTTCTTTATTAGGAACTACAAAACCCTCAGGTTGTTCCATGTTAATTTCTTCTTTCAACTTTCCATTTAAGAAGACGGTTTTCACATCCATTTGATGGATTTCAATATTGTACACTGCAGCCAAGGCAATTAACATCCAAATTGATGTAATCCTAGTCATTGGCGAGCATGTGTGAAAATATACAAGACCTTCATTTTGTTTAAAGCCTTTGGCAACAAGTCTTGCTTTATATTTTTCAATAGTTCCATTATCTGTCATCTTCCTTTTGAAGATCCATTCTGAACCCAAGTGTTTCTTCCCTCGAGGAAGATCAACCAACTCCAAAGTATGAATGTTTAGGATTGATTCAATGTCACTATTGACATCCTCCTTCCAAGAGGTTGACTCACTAGACAACATTGCTTCCTTGAATGTTTGAGTCTCACTTGCAAGAAGGAAAGTTAAAAAATCAGATCCAAATGAAGTAGATGTCCGTTGACATTTACTATCCCTTGGACTCTCTTCATTGAATTCATTCTCTTTTGGTTCTTCTCGGCGCAGTTTAGACCCCCTACTAGATGACTCAAGTCTAGTTTTATAGGGATAGATATGTTCAAAAAATTCATCATTATCTGATTCCGTTACTGTATATTATCATGAATATTCGGATGTTCGGACTTATGAACCAAAAATCGACATGCCTTAGTGTTTGTGGCATATCCATTGAATACACAATCCACAATCTTAGGCCTATCTTCACCCTCGTATGTATAAGAACCTGGATATTGGCTAGACACCCCGACACTTTGAAATATTTTATGTTGGATTTTCTACCTTTCCATTTCTCATATGGAATTACATGTGTCTTCGTGTGAGGCACTCCATTGAGTATTTGAGTTGCTGTTAGATTAGCGTCCCCCCCCCCCCCACGTTTTGTAGTAAACCTTAACTTATAAGTAAGACATTCATCATTTCATTTAAAGTTAGGTTTTTCTTTTCTACAATCCCAATAGACTAAGGAGTGTAAGGAGCAGTAGTTTGATGGATCATTCCATTTTCCAAACTTCTTTGTGCAAATAAAGATTCATATTATCCGACTCTATCATTTCTGATCATTTTGATCTTTCTATCCAACTAATTTTCAATTTAAATTTTATATTGCCTAAATACATATGTTGCTTCATCCTTACCATTTAGCAAATATACATAACAATATCTAGTGCAATCTTCAATAAAAGTTATGAAAAACTTTTTCCCACCACGTGATGGTGTTGAATTCATGTCACAAATATCAGTGTGAATCAGTTTTAAGGGATTTGAATTCCTTTTAACTTATTTAGAAGGATGTTTAGAATACTTAGATTCAATGCAAATTCAACATTATTTCACTCAAATTTTTGTAAAAAATTTAAATTAATCAGTTTTCGCAAGGGTTTGTTATTGATGTGTCGCAAATGTTCATGTCATAAACATTTAGTCTCAAGCAAGTAAGAAGAAAGAGAATATTTATTCGTATGAACTGCAATAACATTGAGTTTGAAAAGCCCATCCCTAAGGTTATATTTTCCTACATACATTTCATCCTTACTCACTACTACTTTATCAGAAACAAATACACATTTGAATCTATTCTTAGTCAGAATTGGAAGAGAAACTAAATTATTTTAAAATTTTGGAAAATATGAGACCATGTTCAATGTCACCATCATGCCTGATGTCATCTTTAATAGGACCTTGCCAGTTACTTCCACCTTTGCAACAACAAAGTTTGCCATAAACAACTTCTCGTCTATAGGTGCTGGAGTATATGATGAAAATAATTCTTTGTCGGCACAAACATGGCATGAGGCACCAAAAACAATCCACCATTCTCTTGGATTTCCAACCAAGTTACATTTGGAAAGCATTGCGGAAAGATCGCCTATTTCTCATTTGGATTCAGCCAAGCTTGCCTCATCCTTCGTCTTCTTGTCCTTCTTGGGACCCGACATTCAATAGCCTTATGACTATATTTGCCATAATTGAAATACTTCCATTGAATTTCTTCTAGGAGGATTGCTTTTTGGACCAGATTTTTTCTTTCTTTTCTTTAATTTTGTAGGATCTTCTTCCACAATATTTACTCCAGATATTGCTGAATTACCACGTTACCCCTTTTCTGCATCCTTGTTTTTATCTTCAATTCTCAGCTTTACTATGAGATCTTCAACAGTTATCTCCTTGCGTTTATGTTTCAAGTAGTTTATAAAAGTCCTTCCACAATTGAGGTAGCTTCTCAATTATGACGGCCACTTGAAAAGTATCATTCCAAATCAATCCTATATTAAAGAGTATGTGAGTATTAGGAACAAACTTAATATTTCCAACATAAGCATTAAATAAATTTATACCTTCAGCTGGGAGATCATTGATTATGACCTGCAATTCTTCAACTTGAGTAATGATGGTTTTACTGTCTATCATCTTATACTCCAAAAATTTTGCCACAATGAACTTCTTCATTCCGACATCTGTTTTGTACTTCCTTTCTAAAGCATCGCGTAGTTCTTTTGAGGTTTTGACATTACTGTACACATTGTATAGATCATCTTGCAGCCCACTGAGAATATAATTTTTATACGAAAAATATGAGTGTCCATGCTTCTGTTACTAAAAATCGTTCTTCAGACGAAGTTTCATCTGACATAACAGGAACATTCTTATTAATGAACCTCTTAAGACTTAAGGTAGTGATATAGAAGAAAATCTTCTACTGTCATCTCTTGAAGTCGACTCCAGAAAAATTTAAAAGTTTCTTAGTAAGTGCTAGGCAGTAGTTGAACGATTGAGTGCAACCGATGTTGTTGCAACACTTATTGTTATATCACTCACTGTTCCAGCATTTACTTCACTTGATCAGTCATTTTTCTGTCAGAAATGACTGATGATTTTAGTATGTTAAATCAAAGATTATTTCTGATTTAACGATAATATTTTTATGGTCTTTTAATCGTTAATCGAATGAATTTTAAAAATTCAAACAGAGTAGAAAAGCATAAAGAATTTTATCTCTAGAAACCTCAAATACAAAAACTATTAAATATCTTAAGATTGTTACTACATGTATTAAGGTTAGTATAAAATACACATATAGAAACACGATGAAATAGGCAGAAAAACTTTTAAATCCAAGGCCACATAAAGTATTCTGTCTCCTTAAGAAATTTAATCCCCTCAATGTGCCCGAGGTTCCATATTAATTTCTCCCAAGATAAAACTTATTAACCTGTTAAAGAAAAAGCGATACCTCAAATTTCAATAACATCAGTGAACGTAAGAACAATAACAAGACGTACATAGACTCACTTGATCGACACTTTATTAATGACAGAAAATGTATGAAGAGAATAAATTTTTTTCAGTATTAGAAATATGAAAAATGACTTCCTTTTTATAGCCATTTTAAGAAATAAATGTGTTTGGTCAGAAAAATTTGTTCAGATTCATTTTTTCCAAAAAGTTGTGTATTTTGGGAAAAATTAAAGCTTTTCGGAATGATGTGTTTTTTGGGAAAAAATAATGACTTTTTAGAAATTAGATCGTTATTACCATTGCACGCGAATTTCAAATAAATTCTGTTGCCCAAAAAATTAATTCTGTTATTTAACTAACATTCTGAATTAATTTATAAAAAAAAAGAATTTGATTAACATGATTTACTTTATTGACAAAATTGATAAAATAAAATATGTCTAAAAAATTTATCAATCTATCACATCATTTGTCAAATCTATTCCAATTGCGATTCTGATTTTGAAGTTGAAGCTGAACCCGAGGCCGAGGCCGAGGCCGAGCGAGAAAGTAACGATGGCGTAAGGGGGAACCTTCCTCTTAACCCTTTAAGAAGTATAGAAGTATTTCCTAATATAAGTACAACAATTTCCTTTCTTCTACTAATATGAGTGAAATGACTTTTTATTTGCACTTTGCAAATGACTTTTCATTTTTCCTCCAAAATTGGCTCTCCCTCTTTTCCATTTTTCTATTCTCATTTCAAATTAACACTTTGCTAAAATCCAATAGGAGGAATACTAAAATTTTATAATAAATCTACTGGGCCTTATATATGCTGCCTGCGGATAAACCAAGGAAATCAGGTCGAACGTAGTTCCAATTACATGCAAACAAATATATTAAATTTTATATTCTAATATGACCAGGTCCATATGTTGGCGGCCTACGTATCCACCAAGGGAATAAATTCAGGTGTAGGTGTAACATTTTGAAAACCCAAGACGTGTCTTAAAGCCTAACATAAGTTTCATAAGGTCTAGACACTGTTTTAAGGCCTATTTTAATGTTTACAAGTCATTTATGAAGTCTAGAAACCAAAACATTCCAAAAAGTCCATGACGTCCGGAAACTACTTCTACGAGGTACTAGCGTGCCTTATCCTATTTGACTAGCTTTTAGGAGTCGTACAATGGTGAAAATTGGTGGAAATATATTTAATAGGTGTTTAATTGATATATAGTTGAAACGTCCGGGTACGACTCCCGAAATACCAACCAAGGGCCCTGGAGGAGGACCCTTGCAAGTGGAGTCAAACACTGCCTTGGTAGTGTGCATCCACGAGAGGGCATCGATGATCCATGTGTGGATCGACAGGGAATCCTTGACAATCATCGATCAACCTTTAGACAATTTATTGAAGGTCTACAATTTCATAGTCTCTGATAGAAATGACGGATGTGCATCATGGAAGGGAACAATGACCGTCGACTCACAGACGGACCGTCGATCTGGTTCTCGTCTGTGAGGGTCCATTTTCCTGCACATTTTTAAGTTGGTTTTAATTGATTAATTAAAGGTTTTGGTGGTTATTTAGGGATTAAGGGAATCATAATTAACGTAAGTAACCCGCAATATAACGACCCCAACCCGATTAATCTAATTACAACTCTCAAAACAAACTCTTTCATTCTCTCTTTTTTCTCTCTCTATTGGAAGAAACCATTGAAGACTATCTAGGGGAGGGATTTGGGGGATTTAAACGGACGAAATCACAATCAAATCTTCATCAAACATTGAGGTATGATATCTAATTCACCTTTGATACCTTTTTCCTCAAAGGGTTCCTTCAAAATTGATTTCCAAATATGAGTTTTCAAGTGGGTTTTCATCCAATACGAAATTGATGTTATGATTTGATTTGTTTATGATTTATTTTTGATATTATGGATAGATTAGCATTTATTTTGATTCAATTATGATTTATCTTGATGGTTTGGTCTTGGTAGTAGAAGATTACCCTTAAACCTTAGCGCTAGGTTTGATTTTGATATAAATTATGTTGTATTTTTTGTAATTAATTTGGTTATGGATTGAATAAATATTGGATGATGTTCTTATATTAATCATTAACAAGTTACAGTGAATTTTAGTCTTTCATGCTAGTTCTTGAGAAGATGATCGAGGTTAGAAAGTGAATTGACCGAAGCATCTTGCCTTAAGTTATAATCTAGTATTGAATTGTGATGTAATGATTCTCCTAGCCTTGTTATAATGTTGATTAATGACTTATGATGATGTATACACAATAATTTGGTTGAATGAGAGTTTATGTAAGACCTTGGTGATGAATTATTAAGAAGAGTTGGTAAGTCTTATGATCTGTATCCTTTACTTCAAATTGTGGTTAATTATGATTAAGTAATGATGTGACAATGGAGTATGTTTTGTATTAAGATTGATAGGGTTGTACGATGTTGAATTTTAATTTCTTGGTTATGATTGTGAGGTTGATTAAGGTGTATATGTTATAAGGATGGTGATGACTATCAATGTGACTTATTATGATATGAAATGCTTATGTGCTAACCTCACTTATATGAATTGTAATGAAAGGACTTATACTCAAGCAATTCCTATTGAGAGTTCATGTTGATAATGTTATACAAGTGTTATACCCTATGACCTAAGATAACCTATGATTTATAATTAAAGTCTGAAAAAACTTTAAAACGGGACTCTAGCTTGGCACCGAGTTAGAGTGTGGAGTGTCCCTTCCCACATAGGGAAGGTAGGAGCACTAAAGTACTCTTGAGATTTTGAGACTATAATGTATGTATCATAAAGAGGGTCCCAACTATATCTCACAGTTCTTGAACTATGTTTCCTCCCATAGGAATACTAGCTAGTGGATCCATATAGTTGCTATGATTTATGATTTGGTACTACCTTGGCAAGTAGTCCTCCTTCCTTCGATTTAGGGTTTCATGACACCGGATTCCACATTAGCTAATGTAGTCTATGTCGGTTAGGGCAAAATGTTCCCAAAAGATAAAAGGAACTAAAGGATTGAACTCTAACTATGATAACCTAAGCGGTCTAACTTAGTCTAGGTAGGGGTATAAGACTCTACCTAAGCATTGCACTAGTTAGCCTTGAGGGGAGTCTTAGGAGGAGGTTCTTATATATGATTATGTTTATAATGTTATAAGACATGCATATGATGAACTTGCACATTGTTTATACTATATGTTGTTTAGTTCACTCATGATGATGTGTTGGGTTATATTGTTAAATTAAGATGTTATGTATATCTAAAATGCTATGTTATATGAGGTAGGGTGTTAGTAATAGTTCTTGTTGGGTTACTTGATTGAGTAAGGTTATGGGTCTTTGCTTGGTCATTGCACTTGTTTACTTGATAGGGGTCTATGAGTAATTGTCTTGCTTAATTTACAATGAAATGTACTCTTATTCACGCTTATTGACAACTAGTTCTCGGAACGTGCATCGCACATTTGTCCCCTAATTGATATTAGAAAATTTTAATTTATATAGCTATGTTCAAATCTAAGTCCTTTCTTATCTAAGTTTAACATAAGAATTTAACTTTGCACAATGTATAACATGAAAATCTTGTGTGAGATGTTGGAGGTCTGATATATTAAATACTTCATGAAAAATGAATATTAATTTTATCAGAGGAATTACTATATTTTAATTATTAAACATAAGTTTTCATAATCAAAAAAGAAAGTGTCTATAAAAAAGATACGTATAAAGAAAAATATTACAAAATTTTTGTGCTGTATACCATCAAATTTATAGAAAAAATTAAAATTTCAAACGAAAAAAAGAATAAATAAAGACATGGCATCTATAAAAAAAGACATCACATTTAAATATAAAGACAAAAATATTTTCATACTAATTGAATTACATTTTGTTAAAAGTAGACTTATTCTAGACAAAATATGACTTACTTTAGACGAAACATATCATATGAATAAAAAACTATAATCATATATAATAATAAATAAGACAAACAGAAAAGAAGGCATGAATATGTTAAGAATAAAGATAAACTGTATTTCTTGATATATATATATATATATATATAAAAATGAATTCTAAAATAATATTATTCAATGTATCATTTATTCATTTTTTACTATACATTATTTTTTATTTTATTTTTACTTTTGCACTTATATTGTACCTCTCTATAACAGTTAAGTACATGATTTTTTTGAACATTTATGATTACATAGACAAAGGAAAAAGTACAAATATGTTGGTTTAAAAAGATAAATGATTATCAAACAATGAAAAATACATAATTATTATTCTATGTGATTTAACATGTTTACCCTCAAAATAATTAATGATAAATACAAAATGTGATTAGCTTTACTATATATATCTTAAAATAGAAGAAAGGATGAATACAAAAATCAGTAATCAACTACAAATTTATATTTAAAAACTCAAAATGATGGATATGTGAAAAATAAATATTTACTTACAACTTCATGTTGGAGTATATTCTTCTAGTAACTATCATAATTTATATATTTCTCAACAAAAAGAAGATGAATATGTATGAAATTTTAAAGGATACAAATAAATAAAATAGTAAGAATTCTTATAATTACAAACTGGTAATGAAAATTTTACAAAGAATGTATACTAACCTACTGTAGTATGCAAGATGATTACAAAGTTGAATAAAATAAGGAATATATATAATGTGGCGTGAGTGTATTTTATAGACTCTTCATTACCCCCACTTATCTTACAAATTAAAGTTGAAAGGTTATTAGACTCTTCAATATCTACGTTTAATTAGTACATGAATATATGATGTATTAAGATCTTATTTGATGCATGAATTTATATATGACTTTTACTTAATATTTAATTAATTAAATACATATTAATATTAATTTATTTTAGAGGTAAAATAAGGGTAAAATGGTAATTCGACTTTGCGGTTAGAAGCTTCGCACTAATAATAATATATGATATGGCTTGATAATAGATTTACTTGAGTTTGTATCTACTTATATGATATGAATGATGGACTTGACTATACTTGATGTTTATTGTGATTATCATGCCTATGAAAAAAAGAATATGCAAAAATAATTGGTATGGTATTGTTGAATGTGCATATTAAATGAAAAAAATGCGTACTTGATGATATTTCCTTTTCTTTGACAGGATTTAAAAGTATATGCATATATGATCTCATACTTAGTACAAGCCCCAATATTTTAGGTTGCGGCGGTTGAAGTATTTTGGAAGGCGACTTGAAGAAAGCTTGGATCTTTGATGATCCAAGTAGGGTAGGTCCTCCTTTTCCAAGGACGGTGCCAATATCGATCTTATGTTGTTTAAGTTTTAAGGCTCCTACATTCTATATATTTTCATTTTAGTACAGATTGTATAAAGACTATATATGGCTTTCTTTACGTTGATGTATGGGCTATGCCCAAATTGCTAATCGTGTTAGATATTTATGAGATGGGACAATCTTTGAAGACTATTTTCTAGAATATATATATATATATATATGTGTGTGTGTGTGTGTGTGTGTGTGTGTGTGTGTGTGTGTGTGTGTGTGTGTGTGTGTGTGCAATAAAAATAGAAGGCTACGTACCATTCCTATACGAAGGGTCTATGGGTAACCTACAAGTAGAGGTAACCAAAAGTTTTAAATTTTCCGCTAAATTTGACATATGAATGTAATGATGTAAACTAAGAGGCTAGTCTTAATCCTCAATGAGGACGACGACGCTGGTTACATCAAGGGGGTAAATCGGAAGTGACAGTAGGTCCCCTTACATAAAAAGAAATTCAAAAAAAATAAATGTTCAGTTAAGCTCAAAAAAATATAATTATTTTCAAAAGATGGTATACAAAAACTAATTGTTCATCTATGTGCCCTTTAAAAGTGACCTTTTGTGAAACCTCCTTGTACGCCTAATGGTTGCTATGAAAGAAACCATTATTGGCACTCTGTTTAATTAGATCATAATATCTTGCAAAAGATGCCTGAAAAGGTAAATTTAATACAATAATTCTTGACAAAACATTTGCTTGACTGTTAGGGGGAGTTGGAGTGAAACTTTGTTGATAAATTAGTTGATTATGACTTGCCATCGGCATGATAGATTAAAGTTAATGCCAAAAAAACCTAGGGCAAATTATATACCCTTTAATGATCATTCCTCTATTCAATAGATTTTTTGTATCTATTCTTTCAAACATTGACACACATCGGTAGTGTGACCTAACGTGCCTGAATGGAAAGCACATTGTTTTGCTGGGTTAAACAGATGTAAAGGAATTTCACCAGGATTCGTTTTTGATATGCCTAATTATATAAATTTTTTTAATATGAATGTAACATCTCGCAACTAGAAAGAACTTGAAAAAGAGTTTAAAATCTGAAAATGCTTATTTTTGGAAAGAATAAGAAAGTCTATAAAATTTTCCAAATTTAAAAAAGTGTGTTATGGTCAACTTAAAATGACTATAAACTTCCACATGTGGTCGGAAATGAGTTTGCGTGATTTCGACATTGTATGAGTGAGTTATGCCTTCTGGAAGTTGGTATATTGGATCAAGGAAAACCCAAATCCGAATTATGGAAAGACAAACTAATCTTTTCCTCAATTAAATTTCCTATTTAGCTTTTTTGAATTTATTGGGTAAAATAAGACTTTGCTCAATTAGGAAAAGGATAAGTTCCTTTGGGGCTTGGAGAAGAGAGAAAAGAAAAGAAAGGAGGAGAGAAATCAAGAAATTGCCAAGGACGTTTAAGTTTTGTGAGTGCCATTCGTTAGGGGTGATCTCTACAAGGTACGTGATATCACATAGTGTTGGGTTAGTTCATCCACACACCAATCTCATTTAAATTCAACAAATCTAGGCTATTTAGATATTCAGAAAGTGAGCTCTTGAAGAACATTGTTGAACTCTTCATTAAATTTTTGATGGTTGTGTTGTTGATGTCCTCATTCATGTTTCGAAGTATAATTTGGGTTCAATATATTGTATATTGATAGTACTAATGATCCTAAGTGTTTTGGTGAAACAACCATGGAATTTAGGGGGTTTAGAGATGAAAAGCATAAGAGAAAAGTCGAGAAAACATGGGTATGGGGCTTGGGGCATGGTGCCTCTCAAATCCCCAAAGGAAAATCTCCGTTCGTAGGTCGTTGGAGATCCGCGACATCCAGAGAACCCCAGCCTGTAATCTGTAAGATGAGGTTGGGGTCCCACGCCTCCCAGAGCGCTAGGGATGCCAATTCTCCCCATTCTTCCCTTAATTTTCATAATAGTTCCTATGTGATGTACCTGTGTTTCTTAGTTTATTCCAACACTCTAAGGTACATATAAACATCATTTAATCATCCATAAACATCAGATCATGAACCTTGAATCCATAATCAAATTCAACGAAAGTTAAGAGCAAAGTCAAAGAAGTTAAGAGTCAAGTCTAGAAGTTAAAAAACAAGTCAAAGAAAAGTTCTTAACAATTTTCAAGAGTCTTTAGCAAGGTTATAACATTGTTTTTAATGCTCGAGTTTCAAGGTAAGTAAGGAGTAAAAAATTGAGTTCATTTCTCAAATATTATAAGGGAACTAAGTATTCCCAAATATTTCATAAATGTTTTCACATTTATGATAAGAGGAATCTGAGGTTTCTCAATATAATACTGAACAAGAAAAAGGATCATCGATTCTAAGAGAGGTTTTAAGCTAAGTGTTGAGTAATCATATCAACCCAAAGAAAGAAGTTGTTTTATACATATGAGCTAAGTATACTTTTGGGGGTAGTATTAAGCATTGATATGGTGATGCGAGTTCATATTAACTGAAGTTTCCATAAATATGTAGACATTATGGGTGTTAAATAATCATACTTTATAGATGTTCACTTAAATTAAGCTAGTGGATCCACTAATTTAAGCAGTTTTATGCAACGGAAAAGTACAGGATAGTTCAAGAAGCATGGGAAAGATGTTTTATCAACACTAAGGCTCATAATGGTGGTTTTTGGTTAAAGAATCTCTCATAGAAACTATGATACTTTATCTTAAGAGTAAAGATGAGTTTGTTATTGCATTTGTTTAATGAACTAAGGTGTTTACACTGTTTTACAAGCATTAAATATATTGCCTGTGTCTTATTGCTTTTTGTTGATTTAAGTTATTCATGAGTCTAGCAGACAAGATAAGTGTTCCTTCTTAGTATTTTCAAGCTTCAGTTGTTTGTAGCATTCCAACTAGTATACTTATACATTAAATATACTGATTCGGATTGGCCTTCATCATCTTATGATGCACCGCAGGTACGAGGATCAACATTCGACATACCATTTATCCAATGAGCAACCCAGAGTCAGTTACTGAGCCTGCCTACATTCTGAAGAACATGTTTATTACTCATTTATTGTTTTTAATTTTCGCTTGTTAGTATTATAGGGATCCTATCCCAAAATCCCATTTCTTTAAAGGCTTAATAGAAATACAGTATTATCTGTTACTTTTTTATTTCACTTGTAATTGAGTAAGACATGAGTTGTCATTTTGGCTAAGTGTTTTCTTTTAGTTATTTCTTGAGTTATTTGTCTTGTGGTTAAGTCTTTCACTGAGTAAGTAAGCTAGACCAAAGGTGAGCTCAAGGCTAGACATGGTCTTCGAGTGCTAGACACATCCAAGCTGTAGGCTCAGGGCATGAAAAACTTTGTATCAGAGCTTAGAGTTCAACAGTCTTAGGGAGTCTATGAAATCCTGTATGTGAAATCCTAGTTATTGGTATTAAGCACACCACATATACATTTAGGAGGGTGCAACATTTAGGAAATTCCTAACTTTTTCATTATCATTTCGTATGTTAGAGTTTATCTGTAAAAAGTATTTTTATACCGCGTGCTTACTTGTAACCGATTGTGTGATGAGCTTTATTTGAGGAGGCCTTTTTAGGGCGTTTCTTTCCCCATGATCTAATAGAATCTAAGAGATGGTTATTTACACGATGAATAGAATGAATTTGTTTGCAGTTGGTTTATCTCATATATCGAGTAAGGAATGTAATGTTGCAATGTTAATTGATAACATGGGTTAATAAGGCTGATGATCCCTGTTATATAAGTTGGAAGGAAAAGCTAAGGGATAAAGAATTGTTCAAGAATAAGAGGGCTAAGACTTAATGAACGAGTCCGGGAAGCAAGGGGATACTGTGATTTGATCTTCTTTTTAACAAGAACAAAAACGAACTGCTCCATCATCTCCTAGTGCACCTGCAAAAAGAAGCAATGTGTGTACAATAGTCAGTATTCTGAGAAACATCCGATCTAGACTTGTGCATTCACAAGGAAGTGACGCACAAAGGGGTACTAAAACTCCTGCATGTGCTAAGTGTGGTTTGAGATACTCAGGGGTGTGTTGTGATGGATCTATTAGTTGCATCAATTTTGGCCAGAACATTCATTTTATAATAGAGTATCCTAAGGACATACAGATAAATGTTAATGAGGGCAATATAGCCCATTCTTCTTCAACTTGTTCATCAAATGCAGATGCATCTAAATGAGCTACTTTAGGGGAAGATGGAGAGGAAGTTGTCTTTATGTTATCACTAGTCTCTATGAACCAAAAGGATTTGCAAGATATTTTCACTTGTATGATCCATGTCTTCAGTTTTGATGTTTTTTGTGAGTTACTTCATGATCGCTTAGTGTTTCTACACTTGTCGGTTTGTCTATTGTAGTAGAGAAAGTCAAATTGTGATTGTACATTTTTTTTCAAAAACATGAGTACCATCGCCAATTTAGTTTAGTTAGACATGGTAGTTTTGCTATCATTCCATGTATGTCCTATATTCATGCTTCTTGTACATCAATAGATTGAAAAAGAAATTAAGTAGTCAGGTTTGACTTGTCTAATGAATCAAATATAGAGTTCAAGAGTAATTCAGCAGCGCCTAAGGGTTGCTTTAGTTTTTATCTTAAGGCAAGAAAGTTAATTTCAAAGGGATGTGTCTATCACTTAGTCCGTGTTAATGACTTAAGTGCTGAGGTACCTCCCATAAAATCTATACCTATTGTAAAAGAGTTTTCTGATGTTTTTCTTGATGATCTACCTGGAGTTCTTCTTGATATAATAGTAGACATCGACATAGACATCATTCCAGATGCTCATCCTATCTTTATTCCTCCATGTAAAATGGAACCAACATTGTTGAAAGAACAGTTGAAAAATATGTCAGATAATGGTTTCATTTGACCAAGTGCCTCACCTTGGGGCTCTTTGTTCTATTTTGTATGAAAGAATGATGTTTCTCTTAGGATGTATAGATTAATGTCTATAGTACAAGTTTACCATGTAGAATAAGTGTCATATTCCTAGCTTGATAATCTTTTCGATCATCTTCAGGGTGCTTCTTGTTTTTCCAAGGTTGACCTCAAATTAGTGTAAGAGACTTAGAGTATTCTCTAAAGCTCTGCGCGATCCTCAACGACTTACTCACTAATATTTCAAGGATCTTTTAAGTTCAAGGAAGCCTTTAAGACTTAGAATCGCTAAGACAATGCTTGGAAAAGACCTAGAAAGAACAAAGAGAGAACTTCGAAGAAGGCTTGTGTATTACTTTTGAGAATGCTTTACGGCTTTGCTTGATGCCTTGAAAAATGAGGGGAACCTAGATTTATACTACTTCCTAAGTACTAAAGTGCAATTAATATTTACTTTACAAGTCCCTTATATATTTACACTTTGGTCCCCTTTCTAGAGAATTCTACACACTCTTGAAATATCTAAGGTGTTCTAGAATTCTCGAGAAACCTCCCATTAACTCGGGAGTCTTCTACGACTCTCCAGATGAAAAATCTAACTGGAATTTTGGCGAGACATGATACTCTCCCAAACCTGATGATGAGACGATCGCATGCACTATTGTTGTAGAAATTCTAGGACATTGTCTCGAAACTGCCAAAAGTCTTTGTATTTCTCCCATGTGAACTCTTTCGGATTTTTTCGGTTCCAATGAACAAGGGACATGGCAATGTCTTGTTTACCTTGGTTTCATTTGGCTTGATAGTCTATCTTTTTAATGTGAGGTATGAGTGTTTGAGTGCCCGTTACGATCGATTCAGGCTAGCATCCTCCTTGTTCTCACGGTACGACTTTAGGACGCTTCCATGAAACACCAGATGGATCTTGAAGTGTGTAAGTTACTCCAACTTATATTAGATCTTTCCCACCTTGATAACAATTATAAATGGACCATAATATTTGCACACTAAGTTTTGATGGACGCCCTTTAGTGCCTTGAACTGTCTTGGGTTGAATTTCACCAAGATCATGTCGCCTTATTTAGAGATAGTGAGACAATGCTTGCGGTCGGCGAACTTTTTCATCTTCTTGGCTGTCTTGTCGAAGTAGGACTTGGAAGTGTGAAGTTGTTCCTCCCATCCCTTGACAAGATGGAAGGCACCCAAACTCTTTCCTTCAAAAGCAGCCGGTAGTTAGAGTGGAGTTTGGGGTTGTTGGCCTCTCGCCAACTCAAATGGTGTGCACCCAGTGGACTCACTCCTTTGAAAATTGCATGAGAACAGTGCCATTTCTACGAGTCCGGCCCAATCTTTTTAGTGCAAACTGACATAGTACCTTAGGTATCACACTAGAAGGGCGTTGACACATTCGGTCTGGGCGTCGGTCTGCAGGTGGAAGCTCGTGGAGAAGTGAAGGTTTATGATAAGTATGACGAAAAACTCCGTCCAAAAGTTCCTGATGAAGCGGGGGTTCTCGGTCGCTAATGATATGTCTTGGCATCCCCCAGTAATTAAATACATTCTTCAAGAACAAACGAGCGTCATCTTTTGCGGTGCAACATACTATGGTAGGCATGAAGGTAGCATATTTTGAAAACTTGTCCACCACAACCATTATCGTTCTATACCTGTCAGACTATGGTAGGGAGGTGATGAAGTTCATGGTCACGCTCTTCGTTTGCGTTCGGCCACAACATTTCCCCTTCCTTGCTTGTACTCCAAGACGTAGTCGAACTCTGCCAAAAGTCATGCCACCTATCATTCTTCGGGGTTATCTTATTTTGTGAGTGGAGGTAGCTAGTGGCCACATTATCGGTATTTACCTCAAACTTGGATCTTAGTAAGTAATATCTCGACGTGTGTAGGCAATGGACGATGGCCGGCATCTTTTTCTCATACATTGTGTACTGCTGTTCAGCATCGTTTATCTTAAAGCTCATGAATGCTATTGGGTATTTATCTTGTACTAAGACTCCCCCAATGGCAATGTATGAGGCATCCATATGTATTTCAAAGGTCTTGGAGAAGTCGGGCATCTTCAAGAGCAACTCTTCAATCACTGCGGCCTTGAGACCTTTGAATGCTCTTTCGCACTCCTTGCTCAAAACTCATGGCTTATTCTTATTTAGAAACTCGGTTAGTGAAGCGGCTTTTGTAGAGTAGCCACTGATGAACCTACGATAGTAGTTTGCAAGTCGAAGGAATGATCGTAGCTCGTTCACTTTTGTGGGCGCCTCCCACTCCTGGATTGCCTGGATCTTCATCTCGTCCATCCGTAGTTTGACTTGGCTCATGATATGTCCTACGATGTATACTTGGCGCTGGGAGAACTCACACTTTACCCCTTGACATAGAGTTGGTTCTCCCGTAAGACATGGGAGACTCTCTTCAGGTACTCAACGTGCTCCTCCTGGGTTTTGCTATATATGACTATGTATCCAAGTACACCACCACGAACTGGTCCAAGTAGGTGTGAAAGATATTGTTCATCAGTATGAACAATCTATCTTGTGCATTGGTTGATTCGAAAGGCGTCACTAACCATTCGTTTGGTCCATATCTGGCTATGAAAGCTGTCTTTGGATCGTCCCCCTCCACGATGCACATTTGGTAGTAGCCTTTTCTGAGATCCATCTTGGTAGAGTACTTGGTCTATCAAAGTCTATCGAACCAATCCACGATGAGCTGGATAGGATATTTGTTCCTACTTATTACCTTATTCAGCACCTGATAGTAGATGTATAGGCGCAACGAACCATCTTTCTTTCATCGATACATAACTGACGTACCATAAGGTGACTTGGAAGAAAGATGTGACTGTCCTCGAGGAGCTCCTTCAACTATTTCCTTAGATCCTCTAACTTTGGTGGAGCCATGCAATAAGGTTCATGTGCGGGTGGCTTAGCTCCCACCTCCAGCTGTATCTCATGATCTACCTCGTGCCTAGGAGATAGAGTCTTTAGTAGATCATCCGCCATCACGTCCTTGTTCTCTTAAAGGACTTCTACAATGATCGGTGGCAAGGAATTCTTAGTACCATTGTATTTTTCCAAACTTTCAATGGTAGCTAGGAATGTCGACTCTCTTTTCTTCAGGCCCTTCACGATCTGCATGGCCGACAGGTAGGTGTATTCTTCCTTCATCGGTACCTTGACTAAAGGTACAATGCATGACCCTTCCCGCTCCATCATCATAGGTTGTTGGAGGTAGGGGTCGAACATCGGGTGGCACTGCTCGAAGAACTGTCCAACAATGATATCAAAGATATCCAAAGGAGCGACGGTGAAGTTTGTCTTACCTTTCCACTTACCCAATGTGATGCTCACTGCTAATGGGAGACACCCCTTATGGGAGTTGGTGGGGGAATTAGCCCTCTTGAGGCGGGTGTTTCTTGGAGCATATTTCATTCCTAACCTCTTTGCTGCTGCCTTGGTTATGCTTTTTGCTTTGGCCCCCGAGTCTACCATGGAACGAGCTAGTCGTCCATTAAGGGAGATGTCTACATACTACGTGCTGAAGTAACCAACATTTTAGACATCTTGGCAATTGCACCACATATTCCTACTATGCCCAACTGCATTGTGCCCGCGTCATTCACTTGCTCTAGTGTGTCTGTATCCTTTCATTTGTGTAGGCTGGAACCAAGGTTCTTCATCTCGGGGCACCTAGTAAAGCCATGTGGTCCACCGCATATGTAGCAGCCATATCTTTTGTTGTCCTATGCTCGTCTCTCTATGTAGTTTTAGTGCACAAACCGTATGATGTCTGGCTTGTAGGGGTCATGCGACTTGGGGTGTGCCTGCTGCTCTTTCCTCGGACACAATATCCCCCACCTTTGGCATGACTACTCCTTGCATCCCTGCTCTTTTCTTTGTCATGTTGTTCATGCTTAAAGTCTATCAAGGACTCGACTTGCGTGATGGATTCATCTATGGTCTTGACTTATCACCGCTCCAACTCCGTCTTGCCCCAAATCTATAGTCCGTCTATGAAGTAGAACAACATGTCCTTGTCTGTGATGTTTGGAATTTGAAGTGTTAGAGTTGTGAAATCCTTCACGTACGCTCCAATGCTTCTTGTTTGCTTCATTTCTCGTAACTTACGCTTAACCTCGTACACGACGTTGTTAGGGAAGAAGTCTTTCTTGAATTCCTCACGGAATTGCTCCCACGTGTTGATGGTGCACGTTACGTTTCTAATACCACCTTCTTTTTGCCTCCACCATAGCATGGTCATCTCGAAAAGATACAACATAACAGTGTTGATGTTATTTTCGTCACTCTTCACCCGACTACACTTGAAGTAATTCTCCAAGTGCCACAGAAAGTTCTCCACCTCTTGAGCGTCATGGGCGCCTTTGAATATAGGTGGATTTGGAGCCTCGAATATGACCTCTCTATCACGGTCGTGTGATGTAGATCCTCCAGTGTCTGGACCTTCCTTGAGTGTTCTTACTTCGGCCTTCAGAGTTTTGATCGTGCTTAGTGCCTCCATGAGGCGAAATTCTGAGGAAGTGACGGTCTCCTCCATGTCGAACTCAGCCCGCTGGAGACCCTCCAACTCCTTATGGATGTTTTCGGTCTCCTCAAGAGTTCAAAGATCTTGAACTTTCCATCAGCCACATTCATGGGCCGGCCTAATATATCAACAATTTGCCTCACAACTTCCACCTTTGAGACCCATTATTGTCCACCAGAATGGTCGATTGAATCCTTTCTAACTTCATCATTACTTGCCTCGGTAATCGATGGTCGATAAGATGTTAGCGCCTCAGTTTGTGTGGGATCACGCAACACCTCCTTATTACCCTTTTGATGTTTTTTTCCATTTCGGTTCTTCCTTCCACCATCCAAATGGGTGTTGGTAGTGATAGTTCCATTTACGTCTCCCTTGGTAGCCATTCCCTTAATGCAAACTTGGAACTGAATTGCTAAGAGAATGCTTGGAAAAGACTTAAAAAGAACAAATAGAGAGCTTTGAAAAAGGCTTGTGTATTACTTTGGAGAATGCTCTAACACTTTATTTGATGCCTTGCAAAATTGGGGTACATCTATTAATATTACTTCTTAAGGACTAAAGTGCAAATAATATTTAATTTACATGTCCCTAAGATATTTACACTTTTTTCCCATCTCTAGAGAATTCTACACATTCTTGAAATATCTAAGATGTTCTAGAATTCCCCACAAGCCTCCCCCTAACTCTAGAATCTTCTACGCCTCTCCAGATGCAAAATCTGACTAGAATTGTGGTGTGACATGACATTAGGGTACCATCATCTAAGAGTAAGGGAATGTGATATTCCAAAGAGAGCTTTCAGAACCATCTACCGGCATTATGTGGTTTTGGTCATGTCCTTTGGGCTTACAAATGCTCCTACAACAACCATGAATCTTATGACCACAATATTCAAACCTTATCAAGATATGTTTGTTATTTTCTTCATTGATGACATACTAATTTAGTCATTTAAACTTTGAAATATACGGAGTTATATGCTAAGTCTTGAAAATTTGAGTTTTTGCTTAAGTCTGTGGAATTCTCGGGCCACATAGTATATAATGATGGAATTAGAGTTGATACCCAAAATATAGAAGTAGTTCAGAGTTTGTCTATGTAACAACGGGATACTGGAATCCGAATGCGACCAACATTGTTAACCTCTCAGAGGTCGCAGACAAGCCTCTTCTTAGCTTTCATAACAATTTTACAGTTAAATTTGCGGAAAATTAAGAACTTTTTAATCACTTATTGAAGTATACATAGACTTCATATAAAACTGCATAAGGAGTGATATTCTAATGAGGTCGAATTAAGCAACCATCTATAATAGATTAAACAATCGAAATTGAGAATTATAATAATAATAATACTTTTCCAATCGGCCTTATTACAAACACTTGAACAAATGTTTGAAATGAAACACTAGGGGCTACATCCACCAGCTATGTCTATTGTACTAAAGCTAGAATAATAAAGTGTAGCGTCCTCAAAGTTAAGAGGGCTTATAAAAGTCTGGAGATCGCTAATCCAAACCGCTTCAATGAGTGTTCAATCTTCTATCTGAACTGGGCCTATAAAAATAATAATAGTATAGGGTTATTACACACTTGTATTAAGTATGGGTGTATGCACATATACACGTAAGGACTATGCATGATCAAGGAAAGCTCTTCCTAAAGCAACATGCTGTCTCTGGAAAGTTAAATCACTTTACTTTATTAAATCCTTATTTCTAATTCATGATATGAATATGAAATGTTCTCATTCAATTAATGCATAGAACTCATTTTCTATATGAACATAAGACCTTGGAATCATGAACATAATTTTAGAACAACTCGAGCAAAAGATAATATTTTTCCTCCCTTAGGCCGAGTGGTTCTCTCCCATACCTTAGTTTATTTTTAAGTCCTCTTATTCTTTTTGTGTTTATTTTAATGATCTCCTTTGATCCTATGTTTTACTTACAAGTGCAATGATTCATTGTAGTCCCCTACCTACAATGAATCAAGTAACTAATCCAAATGTAAGACCCCAAAATGAGATACGGTGTCTAGATATTAACATGTTTTTATTAAATTTATAATGTCCTAAAATGTCTTATAATATAGTATAGAGTCAGTAGGCAATGTTTGAAGTGATTTGGAAGTCGAACGTCAAGGGACGATCAAAACGTTCGAAGACTAGTCGCCTATTTTCCTCATGTGTCTATGCATGATTATATTTGTGCTTCATGAGATTTTGAACACTATAAATGATTTTTAATGATGTTATATGGATTTTTGAGAAGTTTAGAGTTAAAACGACCAAGAACGTCCAAGGCGTTTGAAAGATAGCCCGTAAGACGCTCAACGTGTGTCTTGATGGGACCTGGCCTATTTGCATGACTTGCAGGTATTTGTTTTTGGTGAAACTTATGTTTAATATGTAAAACATTTTAAGGGTTGTATCTACGTTGGATATGTACGGGTATGACCTCTAACGGGCCCCGCAAAAGGTCCCACATGAAGGTCCCAAGGCAGGTCGAGACACTTCCTTGGCAGTGTCAGTTAACCGACCAAACGAAGGCTCGTTGGTCATCCAACGGCCAGTTGGTGAGATCTAGTCGTCTATTACTTAGTTTGGTCAGGTCTCGAGCAAAAAATTTCCCAAGGAACAAACGACAAAGGCAAATGCACGGCCTGTCGATTGACAAACGACCAGTACATGCCTCCATCGATGGTGTCCTGCAGTAACTTAATAGGTTTATTTATCTACTTTTGGGTGTATATATGTCATCAAAAACGTGATCACCCGATTCTAAAACAACTCACACGATTGATGCCTTTCCCTCCAAAAATATGTCCCTAGAAACCACCATTGTTGTTGAAGCTCAATAACTGTTTGAAGCTTGAATTTCCATGTATGAATCATAATTTTTAGAGGTTTTAAACTAACCAAAGTTATGGCGATCCTTCATATTAATTATCCTTCCATTTAGCGATTTAATCATAAAAGTTTCAAAGAGAAAAATATGATCAAGTGCTTCTTCTTCATTCTAGCCATCGGTTCTTTCTTAAATTGATTTCAAAAGTATAATATGAATGTATATATTATTATATACTGATTTGGATTTGATTTTCAATCCTCTTGCATGATGAACCCATGCTCTTTCACAAACTCGATTTTAGCGTATGTATGGCTTTAGAATCTTGATCTTATGCATGTCGATTTGTGATTCAATTATGCTAATATGATTATTTCTATTGTTTAGTATGTATATTTTTGGTGAGACATTGATGAGTTACCCATGTGAATCAATGTATGAAGATTTGAACATGTTTGGTGTAGTTTTCCATGGTTCACTATAATGTGTAATTCGATTATGTTGTGATTCATTTAGCTACTACCATAGGTTAATAAATTTGTTGAATTGTATTTAGTGATTTATATTGATCAATGTTTGTTAGCCTATGATTCTTCTACTTTCCGTTGATGTCATAAATAGCATATTCAATGTTATCTGAAGGTTATACCAATGGTAGTAGGATCTCGTGTAGAGCATGTTGTCCTTATCTACTTCCTTATATTGATAATATTAATGGATTGTAGGTATGAATTCTTGAAGATCAAATAAAAGGAATCTTGGCATGAATTGATTTATTTCTTCTAGTTTATAGTTTGAATGTTGTAATGAACCTTATGTGATCTTCATTGTAGGATAGATGAAGCATGATTTAGATTTTATTTATATCTACTTAGATGCTTCCCTATATTTATATTATTGATACATGATGATTTGATGAACTAAACTAGGGAGGTTAGTTGATGCTTTAGGACTCTCTACTTCCTAGTACATGTGAGATTCCTTGTATTATGTTATAGTATGTTCTTTTAGCGACTTGTACATGGTTACTTTTATGACTAAATTAAAATTAGCTACTGCCCTATATATGAATTTTTCATGAACAAGGTGTATTGATCCATCATGATCAAAGGGTGAGAAATTGGTAAGAATTCTTATCTCTTCTACTTTCCTTATAAAATTGTAGTTGATGAAGCCTTGTATGGCATTATGTGGTATGATCCACTTATGATGGAGGTTTTTACTTTATTTTAATTATATATGTGTTGACCATCAACATGAAGGCAAATTAATGAATATATGAACATGTGCTTATGATGATACTATGTGAAGCTTATGCCTACTTTCCTATTCTAAATCTGATCTAGGTTGTATGGCTATCTTGTAAGCATATGTATATCCATGTTAGGGTAAAGAATATGTTATGCCATTGAATAGTTAAAATTGTTTAATAATCGCTTACCTATGTACCCCTATGTGAATGCATGAATAGCACAAGTTAGGAGTCTTAAGTGTAATATGAAGTTGGCTTGTCTCCTATGCTATTGTGTGTTGTGTAGTTTATGCTTGAAAGAGTATTATAGTCTAAGAGGGTGGATGCGTCAATAGGTTGTTGATAGACATTATGTGATCATGTTGACAAATGTACACACATACTCACTTTACATGTGTCTACTACTATGCATGTTAATATGATGTTTATGAAAGCATGATATCTGTTTTTTTTTAGCTAGGATATCTTGATAGGTGTACTAGTATGGGGAAGGGTATGGGACTTTGCCTATGACTTGCACATGTTTACCTTGATAGGAAAGTTATAGTTTTGGTTTCTATATGTATGAATATGTATGTATGAATATGTGTGTCTAAATATGTTATGTGAAAGATTTGCTCAGTTATATGTATACACAAACACATGTATGGAAACCTAGTCAAGAGAGAGGCCTTGAATGGTGTATGCATGTGTACCCTAAACTAGATGATGCTTTACGTATGCTATGTATATGTGAAAGTATTCTTTACATGATTGAGGTTAATGGACTTTCATATATGACCTATGAGTTTAGCATATGAGTTGATGACTCTCCTAAACCCATGTTTTATAAAGAAAAAAAATGAAGATTTTCAATGAAGGAACTTAGCTTAGCACCGAGTAAACTTCAATACGAGTGTTTGTCCCTTCCAATGGTAAGAAGGTAGGTCACTATAAATCTCAGGAGGTAGATAACCGCAATGCCGTAATGGGCATAAATAGGGTTTCGATAAGTGAATAACTATAATGCCTAATCATGTCATAAATAGGGTTTTCACATATGTTGCCACCATAGAATACTACCTAGTGGATCCACCTAGGAAGCTATGTCACATTTAGATTTTCTTTGACTGGTAGACCACCTCCATTCTGTGTGGGGTTTTATGACACCGGATTCTACGTGTAGTATCACATGGTCTATGTCTGTTAAGGCTATAGTTTCCCTAAGGTAAAATGGAAAATCGTAGTAAATGACTAGGACCCTAAATAGAATGACTTCAGAGAGATTACTTAGGATATGTGGAAGTAATGAACCCATCTAGACATTGCACAAGTAGCTCTTTATGAAGTTCTAGGAAGGTGTTCTAATGCATGTGATTATGTATATTTTCATTATGCATGACTAAGTAGTATTGGTCTACTTGTTATGAAGATGTGTATGGTATGATTCTTTGTGCATGATGTTAATCTTGTTGACTATATGATTTAGGTCTTGCTTGATCTAAATAAAGTTGTTTCCTGTCACTATGTCGATACATAAATTGGTTGTAAATGGCTTATGGTATCATGATATGTTTACTAAGTATGTGTGAGGTAAAGGGGCCTTACATGTACATTGCACAAGTAGACTTAGATTGGGTGCATGAGTTTGGTCCTATAAAGTTCTATGTGAAGAAAGATAAGTATATGTGCATAATGACTAGGAGTTCACTATAATGTCCTTTTTAGTGTTGGCTTAAATATATCTATGTTGTACTATACTTCTATTATGGTATGTGTTGTCTTATGTAGATGATATGTAGGGTTTTCATTGTGGTCCTAAGGTGACACATTTCACAAAGTACCCCTAAAGGATTACTTGAGAGACCAATGAATTAAATGAAACACTATTAATAGAATTGAACTCAGTGTAAAGTGACCTCAAATTAGACTTAAATTCTATATATGTTTTTCTACAAAGTTTGGCCTTTGATTGTGTTTCTATGAAGTATAAAAATAATGTAAATGCTATAGTTTAAAGGTTCCATAACGATTTACCCAAAATGTCATGAAATATGATTTTGAAGAAAAAGGTCCCTTTTAAATGCATGTTTTTGCATGGTTGTCATACTTAGTGCATTCTTGTAATAATCCCATTCTTCTTTACGTTTTACACAAACTGTGGGTTATGGATGCATAAAGGGTTTCTACATTGTTGAGGAGCTTGATAGGTCATTCTCTAGCTCAAGGTAAGGTATCCTTAAATCCAAAGATGTCCTAATGTGTACTTATTGTAAAGTCTATTAAATATTTTATAGTTTTTTATTATGTCTTAAGGGTCGTGTTCCTAATGTATTCTAAATTTGTTGAGTCTATGATGGCTAAGAGACTTAGCGTCTAATATGTATTTTGACTTATGTTTTTTATATATATGAAGTTAAGTTTCTAGCATATGATGTGCTATGAAAAGTTCTAAATTTTCAGCTAAATTAATTATGTCAATGTAATGAATGATAACTATGGTCTTGTATAAGACCTCCGATAGGTGTCAGGACCCAAAACGAGCCGCGACTGGCACCAGCACTTATCCTACTAGGTGAGCGAACCAACAATCTAAACCCCAACATTTACCAGTATATCAATTTTGAATAGTAAAATATAATGCGGAAGATCCAAATTACTAAGTCTAAGAGTATTTAAGAACTAAAATAAGTAAAAAGATGGTCCATGTCCGAACTTCAAAGACATCAAGACGTGAAGAAGAGAATCCAGCCCGAGCTAGGAATAATAGCTCACCCTGAAATCTGATGAGCTGAAGACTGGCTAGAGTTGAGGACGAGTCGAAGTCAATGGTGCACTTGCTGCACTCCACAAAACAACAACAAGAAAATAAAAGTAGGGGTCAGTACAAGGAACACGCACTGAGTAGGTATCATCGGCCAACTCAAAATAGAAACCAGTATATATTAAACAATAGTATAAAACCAACTACAATACTTAACAGTTGGCAAACAACAAGCACATGAACCATAGACACAACAACACCATAACGGTTACACCCTCAATCACAACATTAAGCACACCTATGAGGACTCATGCCTCTACACCATACTCGTTTGGGAACTAGATTCTTTGAGTTGGAGTATATTAAGTTAATTCAAGATTTCTTGCCTTTAATGTTAGTGTGTCGGAACGTGACACTCCGATCCCCTAATACTGTGTCGGAACGTGACACTCCGATCCAATAATTACCATTAATCATCATTTATTACCACCAATCAATAGCAGATGGTCTTGGAAAGAACCTTTCATTCGATGCTTCTGATTCAACTCCCAGACAACCAAGGTAGTATGCGCGAAGATAGGGTTAGCCCCTCAATTCATGGTTATATTATTTTCATCAAGCCTCCTTTATTCAAGGCATTACTTCGGTATAGATGGTTCAAGTTTAGAATTTCAACATTCTCATAATTTTATTGCCAACCACAAACCACACAATCAAAAACATGCAACCACACAATCAAGTACATAGGAGACTTTACAATATCATTCAATACATATCAATCGCTATTTAGAGTTTATCTATTAGATAGAATTTAAACCATAACCTACCTCCACCGAAGAATCGTGATCAAGCAAGCT